>NC_084980.1:16630704-16960704 GCF_963691925.1 Scomber scombrus
ACTTTGGAACATCTGGCAAGCAGACGCTGGCAGGTTAAGGTAAACAGAGTGTCCTTTTATGGTAGTACTCCTACCCTCCACAGAATCAGAGGTATGATGTGGAACACCTTCAAAGGAGCGAGGGGCCAGCACATCTTGTTTCAATTTATCCTCTCACTGGCAGACATGCTCTCTGGCCCTAATATACTCCCACAAAGAAGATACTCGGCCCATGTTCATACAAACATGTATTGATTGTGAGCCATGTTCGGAAATGGACACATTCTCAGACACAAAAGATTTTGTGAAAGTATGCATTTTCATACAATGCAGACTCATGCACACACTTACACACATACTCAGACATTCAGATATTCACAGACTCACATATTTCAGAGTGACCTTCTGTGAAACCAGGGTGGGAGTAGATTAATTAGTTCATGGCCAGCCCTGAAAACTAGCCTCATGCCAGACCTGCATGTCAGCCTGTACAACATCTGGCAGCGGGCATCTGGTGCCATACATCAAACTAGCTCCTCCGCCTTCCACCCCCCACACACTGAATGTTGTGCCTGATCAAACTAACTTCTAAAACTAACATTTGCTTTACAGGGGGAAAAAGGGGACTGTGGGGTCCAGGGGCAGAGCAGGTTCTTGTACCTGTTTTTCAAATGGTCACTGCCAGCCCACAAAGTGTAACTGTACATATTTTTGATTTAAGAGGAAATACAGAAAGAGAGGAGGAGAGAGAATGTTTGCAGGAATTCATCCATTTTTCTTTTGTGTGTGTATGCCAATTCCATCCTTAGGCTCATACCCCCAGCTGCTTCATGCATCCACCCCTTGCCAAAGCCTTTGATGTGACTAGCTGAAATGTCACGAACCTACAAGCGCTCCAACCGCTTAGAAAGCTCTAATGAACAAGATAAAAACACAACCCCTAAATCAATGAGCAGGCAGCAGCAACCCTGTAGCTGTCACACTGATATCGGAGCGCGTCTGCCCTCCATGCTGAAGCTGCAGGAGAAAAACAGACTTCCCTTGTGTGATAATAGGTAGCACGCTTTAGGCTGCTAAACTGGGTCACTTAGTGGTGCTTGTATCTGTGTAGCTCCCTAAATTTCATTTCCTCTCCTCTCCCACCTTCTAACAGAGCACCGTCGCCCCGAGTCCTCCTTTCTCGTCCGGCCCCCTGCTATCCCCTACCCCTGATAACAGTAACTACATTCCTCTCAGTGATACCACCAAGTATTACTGCTGCTGGTTATATAGCACATTGTCGGAGTACCATGTTTTCATGGTCATAAAGCAGCATGGCAGCCCTCTTATGAATAAAGCCACCTTTCTGTCTGCATATGAGTGGTATTTCATTGTCATGTTTCATTGAGTCTCTGCTCTCTCTTACTGTAATGAGAGAACATAGTTTGTTACCTTTGCTGCCTCTCCCTCAGTCCATGGTGTCATACACAGTGGTGGAGTATAATTGAATGATTTTGTGAGGGATCAATGAGATTAGGGATTGTGTTTATTCCTCTGTCGCTCTGGATTAGTGGTCTTTTTATATCTGCCTTGGGGAATAGCAAATACAGTATGTATACACACATTGTGGTGGATACAGAGACATATGCTGAAAAACAACAAGATGGTAAGAATGTATTAGCATGGACTTTCTATTTTAAAAAGAATTAATGTAAATTGTGAGTCATCTCCATATATACACCCATATTTTGTTTGCATTTTATTGCTTTTGTGCATGCTATGTTATCCTGCTTGTGTGTTTCTTTGTACACGTTAGCCTTCACTTAGGTATCTTCAGAGGAGATCGCTAGAGGCATTTTTTTTCATGTGGACCATATTCCAGAAGTGGGGGTAGGCACAGACATTTGTAATGTAGGGAAAGCCCGCAGGCCTGCCTATCTGCTGTTATGCGGGTAAAAGGAGAGTTTGCTATTATTAACCTTGCTTTGAATCCTGTCCTTCTACCAATCCACCAGTAATCCTAATAATCCAAGCTTGCACTCCCATCCCTCTGTAATAGGTGCCAGATGCCGATAGTACAGATAAACAGCAAACCTGTGTTTTTATCCAAGAAAAATAAAGCAGAGAGGCCCACTGGAATCCACATGCTGTGATGAAAGAATGTGAAAACAGTGGTACACACAGAGAAAACCTCTCATCAAGGAGAGAGACAATGGGCCTCATGCAAAAACCACGAATATGAAGAGATATGTTCTTGGTTTTAGTTTATTTATTTGCACAGGTGGAAAACACAAGATATATAATGCATAAATGAAAGGATTGTACTGGTAAGATTAAAAACCTGCATGGGTTTGTAAAGATATCCCACCAAAGAGAGAAAAAAGGAAAAACGAAAAAAGTGTCATGTAAAAGTGATTTTATGGCATTCAATTTTCTCATATTCTCTTAGGTACGAATGAAATTCGTCCAGGCCTGTCGTAGGAGTCCTGAACAGATAGTCGTCCTTTCCCCTCAGTGGAAAAAAAAGTATTGTTTGACTCAAGAATCACTGAATTAATTTTGGGTTTGAACTATACCACAATCAACTAAAATAAAATATATAACTGAAATAAATATAAGACAAAATTAATGGTTACCATATCAATATCATCATGTCTTGCCAATATAGTACTAGGTTTAAGTGTTCTTTAAAGAATTATTTATTTGGCGTATTTTAACATGAATTTGGAGTTTGAATATGATACTGAAATCAACTAAAATAAAAGAATATAACCAAAATAAACATTCTGTTCACCAAATCAGTATCATCATGGCTTGCCAATTTACTGGAAGGTTTGAGATTTCTGTTTTAATAATCTTATTGGTATACTTTGGCACAGAAAATTAAACAGTTCAATAGTTAGGAAAATCTTCTCACTCTAGCAGCTGCCTCAGGGTCTTCCATCCCATGTAAGTCATGCATTACTTAGCTTTAAAAAGATGTTTTAAGTATTTAATATCCTGTTGAACATTCCCTCTGCATTGCTTTGATGACTCATGACGCCGGCAGCTATGTTATTGCTATTTTGTAATTGTTTTGGGTCCACTAATATGACTAAAGACATCGCTGAATTTGTTATTAATCAAGTCAAAACGAGCAATTTTCAACAAGTTTGTGCAATTAAGAGAATTTGGAGAATCTAACTTGGGTCATGAAGAGGTTCAGGATAAGAAAGTGGCCATGTTCTTGCATGAGGCCCAATGACAATCACAAAATCTTCCTGTTTATGAATTAGATGAATAAGTTACTTGCAAATATGCATGTAAAGGTACCAAAAAGCTACATGGAAGCAAAAAACAGATACACACAAACACATATAGTGATGTGCATTCAATTTTCTGACAAGTTCAAGGGAATTGCTTTTGGGCTGCTGTATAATATAAAGAGTCACACATCCACACCCAAAGCTCCCCTGGTCTCACCAAAGAGCTTTGGGTGTGAGAAGCAGTGGAGCATTGTTCAAAATGATATCCTCAGGTCTTTTGGGCTGCACAGATTTCTTTCGCCATTCCTCAGAGGCAGACCACTGGGTGCTAGAAGTCCAAAGAGCTCCTGCACTGAGGGGATCATGAGCAGAGGGTAAGAACCAAGATATAAGGCATTTATCTATTCACATAACCCACCAAGATGGAGTGAGTCACCATGCCAAGCCCTATTTGATGCCTAGCAGATGATAAAGAGAGGTAGTGCTTTAAAACAGAAGCAAAGCAATTCTTTTACTTTTGATTGAGGCAACAATGAACAATAGTAGCAAGAAATAAAAAGGGAAATATAATGTTTGGTTCTTTTATAAAAGAACTACAACCAGGTGATGCTGTTCAAGCCACCAGGCTTATTAAACTTAATTCTCAGAGCCATCAACTTTAGTGCATGTCTCAATAGATGTTTCTAATTGTTCCTTTTGTCACTTCTGACGGTGATTCATTTTCATTGGCGGGGTGAGTCTGCCTGAATCAAGTTGTAGGAATGCTTTGTTTCCCTTTTCTTTTCAGCTGACTAATGTGCTGGCCTCCACTAATACTCCCTCACAATACCTCGCCTTCTGTGTTTTTACACGGCCCTTACTTGGGCACTATTCAATGCTGTATTCTTATATACGTGAGACATACCAACAGTAAATTGCAGCAGTTTTTTTTAAAATCCTTTTTACGGATTCAAGGTCCAGCTGTGCTAAAGAAGAAAAGTGACATTTTTAAATTGTAGAAAAATGCAGCACAAAGTAGAGAGATTAGCATAAAAAATACATATATTTCGATGGTGATATTTCAACATGCGCTGAAGATGACTTTGATGTTAATGATAAAGAGGGTAATAATGATAGTCCTGACAGCACTGATGTTGATGAAGATTGAATGGAGGCATTATAATAGTCCTGTTGCTATTCTTATGGCAAATGTATATTTTACACAACAGAGTTCTAATCAGCTGCGCTCTGCTGATAATGCATTTGAGCAGCAACTGCTTCTTTGATTACCACTTCCCACCCTATCAGCACCCTTTCCTACAGACAGGAAAACAAGAGAACTAATACCAAGGAAGAATCGATCATAGTAATGGTTTTTCCCTGTGGAGAGTGAAGCCAGGGCAGGTGATATATCCCCCATCATACACAGCACAGCACTCCATCATGTCTGTCAGCCTGAACTGCAAATTCCTCATTCTATCCAATCTAGTGGTCCTTTACCTTATCTCTCTGACCAATCGGTTTACTCCTGATCCTATCCTCTGCAACCAATTTAAATTCTGGAGCTTCACTTTAACCAGTCAGAGTCCTATGCCCTTTTATCATCCCAACCAGTCAAATTAATAGCCCCTACCTTTACATGTAACATCAGAGGATTTGGCAAGGCAAGAGGAACAAAGATGGGCTTCCTGCTGCTTTGCTTTGATACCCTTATGCAAACTAGCTAGACCACTTGACTTTGTGCCTGTTACAGTGTCAAAATTGTGAACAATTATTTTTTCCCTCAGTAGATTATGTTAATTAAAACTGTTATAACAATAATAATACATTTAATTTGTACCACGCTTTTCATTCATAGTGAAACTCATAGTGCTACAGTATTAATAACATAGAATAGAAAGGTTTTTAGGCCTTTCTTAAACGAGACTAGGGCCTGTGCTGCCCTCATATGGTTAAGAAGGATGTCCCATGAACAGCAAAGCAGAATGTTTGATCCCACATGGTGCAGACCTTAGTAATGGGGGCCTGGAAGAGTGAGCTACCGGCAGATCTGAGGGTACTGGTGGATATTTGTGGTGTGATCAGTTCTTGCAGGTAGGGAGGCTTATGTCCATTGATGGATTTGTATCGGAGTAGCAGGACTTTGTAGTCAATTCTAAAGAAGACAGGGAGCCAGTGAAATGAAAACAGAATTGGTGTTATATGTTTTTGCACTTTCATCAGGATACTGGCAGTGCTGTTGTGAATGTACTGGAGCTTCTGGATGCTCCAGCCTGGGATCCCTGTGAAGAGCGCATTGCGTAGTCCAGTCTTGAGGTGATAAAGGCATGGACAAGTTTCTCTACATCTGACAGAGAAGGATTGGTACTTCATTCTCTTTTTTACACATGCACAGTTGCTATGTGCCACATAGATAGATAGATAGATAGATAGATAGATAGATAGATAGATAGATAGATAGATAGATAGATAGATAGATAGATAGATAGATAGATAGATAGATAGATAGATAGATAGATAGATAGATAGATAGATAGATAGATAGATAGATAGATAGATATATACATAGATAGATAGATAAATAGATAGATAGATAGATAGATAGATAGATAGATAGATAGATAGATAGATAGATAGATAGATAGATAGATAGATAGATAGATAGATAGATAGATAGATAGATAGATAGATAGATAGATAGATAGGTAGATAGGTAGATAATGTACTCAATCAACAGTCTTATAATAAACATGAAACCTATGAAATAAAAAAATAAACAAAAGGCCCAATAAAAGTACAATTACACATGGATACACAGACACATTAAGAAAAACATCAGCATTCATTATATAAAACATTGCCCAACAGAATGTTAGCACGGGATGCTAATGAGCATTTTTAGATTTAAAAAAGGACAAATTGGTTGGATTTTGACACCTCCTGTCACTGTAAGATTATGTACTTGATGATTTGAAACTAAGTAACCAAATGAAGCTTAGCGAAAGTTCAGACAGGAAGACCACCTTTTTTGTATGCTCATGTCATAGTTTTATTTCTCATTCTTTAGTCATCCTGATCCTTCTCACAGCTCATACTGATCATTTTCCTTGCTGTTATTTCAGGAGCATCAATTGACACATCAGCTGTTCACATCACCTGGTCAAGTCTAACCAATAGCACGGTGACACACCTTCATTGTCAGCCTATCATATTGCAGCTGTCTTTTTAAATGTTCTCCCTCTCTGCTAAGGTGCTTTCTTGATGCTGTTTTGCGCGACCCACCACCTCCCCATCACCTCCCCATCACCTCCCCATCATCACCCAGTCAGTTTCAGTCTTAAGATGACTTGTTGTAATTTGGCCCGAGATTGATTGATCTAAGTCATCAGCCACCACCACCAGTGTCTGTACTCCATTGGGGGATCTATCATGCTGATGCTCAGGATTTACGTCCTTTGATTAAAAAATTCTCCCTGCAGAGTCTAAGCGCCAAAGACTTTGACAATACCTAATCATTAATATCATCTGCATAATAAACATTATTTTACTTCATTCTCTGGTCTCTCCTGATTGAAATAACAATAATGAAATTGTAATTGCTAGAGAAAAATTATTTTATAAATGTAACCCATCCAAATCCTCACGGTACACGTTTTGATCTTTTTCAGTGTCAAACTTTGAGAAAAATATACTTCTTTTTCTTTCTTTTCTTTTTTTTCTTTTTTTCTCAAGGTAAAGAAGTGTTTTGCAAGGTTTTTCTGATAAAAGTGACTGAACATGACCAAACCTTTTATCATTTGTCCGGAAGATGACAGTGGGAATGACTTGTTTGAATGGAATCTCAAATGCCAACACTGCCTGTTCTGTTTCACCCTTCTTTTCATGTTGAATAATGGTGGCCCCCATTAGGCATAGATGTGTAATTGTATGAGTCAGGCATGCTAACAGCTTCCTTTTTGTCTGTCTCTGTCAGTCTGCACGTCACACTGCTGTACACAGGATATAGGGAATTCTGCCAACCCCAATTCTAAAGTCCTGATTTTCTTTAACCAGCTCATGTTTGCAAGTCTCGGTAATTGTCTGTCATTTCATGGTTGTTTTTTATTTATTGATTTCTTTGTTGCATTATTTGTCTATTTGTCTTCAGTCAGTTACCGCATAATTGCGATGATTGCCCTTTGGAATAAATCATGCAGAAGGCTGTTAAGCAATCAATCCACATACTGTACAATGAGGCATGTCTCCAATACATATTGACAACATTTTGATGGTTTATTATTACAATAAAGGTAATTGTTATCGGTAATTAAGCAAATAGATACTACTAAATAGGTTCAAATTGCTTGACAAAGACCTGAGGCATGCTAAGATTATTCCTGTGAGCAGCAGTTTCAATGACTTTTCAGTTGGAAAACAAATGAGCTCATTTGTACTTGAAAGCCTCTTTCCAATATTACAAATTACTTGAGTAAAAATAGCACTTGTTCATTCATTTGTCCCCCATGGACTTAACATATTCTTTAACAAACCTTTCCCACACAGCATATAAGTGGTAGAGCATTGCTGCATAGTTTAATGATTTAAAGATATTGCATTATTTTAATAAAATGTAATCAGACACCATATACTGGAAACAATTAGAGTGCATATCATGACTGTAGGCACCCATATACAGTTGCAATATGAAATTCTACAATGCTAATCAAATTGTGCACCATTACATAGAGATCTTTTCCATTTGCTAAACATCATTACTGCATATCTGATTTTTTTCTGAGCAAAACTCTACTCTAATAACCGGTGGTATCCTTAGTACTACTCTGGTGCTCTCTTCCCTTGATATGTGAGTGACCCTCCGATCAATACCTTGACGATTTGAATAGTAATCAAGGTCAGCCAAAGGCAAAAAGTTTTTACATTTTTCTGAATATTTTTTTTCTATCACGGTTAATCACAAGTGAAGTAAGGAAGTAGCCTGTGCACCTGCCTGGGGGCTCAGTAGTTTTCTGCCGATACAAATAGATGTAAACAACAGTGGGGTCAGACATGGTTAATATTAATATTCTTTTTCAAAATCTCTTGAAGTCTTCAGTAATACATGTTATGTAAGTGTTTGTCTCTCAGCAGGTTATAAAATTGGAAGGGTCGTTTTTTATGAACTCAGACACTCATTAGGAGCCATTACCTCCTCATACAAATCACCTTCTCATCTGATATTCTGTCCTCACCTCCCTTTCCCCCACTAATATACCAAATGCCACTATTATTCCCTCAACCCTCACAGAGAGGACGGGGTCTGACTGAAGTCCCATGCACTTGGGAAATGACAGTCCCTCAGCTGAAGTAAAAAAACATTGCTCTGTTGTTGCGTATGAATTATTAATGTGACAGCGTTTCCCACTTTTGTCTTGTTTCTCTCCTTTTTTTGGGGCATAATTAAAATCTCAGGAGCCCTCTGACTGTGTTCAGGATTAATCTCCCACGGCACATCTCCATCTGCAGCCTGGATCATCAACCATCCCTCTCAGCATTAGCACCCAGCTGTGCAACTGTCTGCTCAACCCAGGCCTAGCATGCTGTATAGGGGCACACTTGGGAAAGGAGTGCGAGGAGAGAGGAACGAGAAAGCATTGAAAGAGTGGGGGGGATTGAAGAGCTGTGATAAATCTTAATATTTCACATTAATTTTATTTTGCTGAGCTGATTTGAGCTTCATTTTCTCTCAAATGGCCTCCTCCACAGAGATCTGATTGATGCTAATAGCTTCTACAGCGGTTACATTTAGGGAGGGTAAGAGTCTTTTTTTATTGGTGCAGACAGTTGTTAGTGTGGCACCAAGAACGACTGTAAATTTGCCTCTATCATGTAATGTGACTCCTGAGGGTGGTTAGACTGAGAGCACCACCACTGTCTATCTACACTTGCCTTGTGGATATTCAATACTAATGAGATGAGTAATTTTTTAAATTGCATGTACAGACACAAAATGCGGCTAATTTTGGTTGTATGGCGAGCTTGATTTGAGGAAGAGTCTGTGCTACAGGTAACCAAGAAAGGATTTTAATATTTCCCGTGCATTTAAGTGCAGTCTGTTTCTCATTCTCATCGGTTATGTCTTTACATAGGCATGTAAATTTGATAAACCAAGTTCGATGACAGTCACAATGACAGTAGGCTGAGTGTAGCTTTGACGTGTGTAGGTCTAAGCCTTCTCAGGTGTGAGCTGCAAGCAAACGGCAAACCTAAAATGAGAAAAGCCATGACAGCAGTCAGTCACAGACACCCATTGTTTTATAACTCTCCCAGGCATTGGATTGGAGACTGTCCCATCAACTAAACAGCCAAGTATTTGGCTGCCTTGTAGTCCAGGCGATTTAACGGACCCTGGGCTCCAGCATGCAAGATATGGTAGATCCAATTTAAGTCATGCTTAATCAACCTAATTCTACTGGGGACATGGAGGCTGGGTACTGCAGTGTGTGCAAGAATGGATTGCTCAACAAAGCAGCTTTTAAAGGTCATGTTTTTGCTGCCTCCATGCCTACAAGATCCTTATGGAGTGGCACTTTTTTTCAAACTGAGTATGTAAATTCATCACAAACCTCCAACTCAAGAAGGATTTATGTTCTGAACCTGAGGAGCTTCAGTGTGAACTCAAAATGGGACAATAAAGTACAGCGTGCCTCTTCTAGGGTCTGCTATTTGCACTCTGAGAAGTTGTGAAGCTTCTTAGAAATGACATATCTCAAGTTTTGGAGTAACTGAGTACAATCCACGCTGTTCTTTCACTGTTTATTCTTGCTTCCTTTTTGTTGCAGACACACAGTAATTACTTGCAAACAGTGTATCTTGTCTGATGTATGCACATGTGCACATCAACAAGGTTTTCCCACTCCTATTCACTATCCTCATCTTTCTCGTGGGGAGTACAGTGTCATGCTTTTGCCTCTGCCATACAAGGAGCCAATTATATTATCAGCATGGGACCTCTGCTTGACATCGCATGTCCTGATGGTATAATGAAATAAAAGAGGTTTCACACACATTCTCCCACTGTGTCCTTGACGTCTTGAAATGTCTACTTTGCAATTTTTGTAATTTGGGTGAGAGGTATATTTTCAAAGATACCATGGTGTTGAGTGTTCTCCACAGGGGATAGGCAACCCTGTCTTCCATTTCAAGGGGTATTCATGGATAGTAGCGAATGTTCCAGTGGGATATTCCACATTGTGAAACATGCTTTTGGATTTCCCTAAATATCAGTTAAAGCATCCATTAGGCCACTCTTAATATTAATGTTTAATTAAAAGACTAATGTGAGAGGGATGCCCATCCCACTAGGATAATTCCTTTTTCATTCTAAATGGAATGAAAAGGGTCTAATTTTCATAGTTTTAACCATCCTTCCAAACTTATTCACTCGGTTATAATCATATTGTACTTTCTGAGCTCTGGGAATGTAGCAACATTGTTAGCAGCAATTTTACAACTCTATTATGAACATTTATCAGTTTGATGTACTACATCAGATTTATAAAATGTGTTTATTACACTTAAATAGAATGGTTTAGGTAATTTTGCTAAGTTACAACCTGTGTGATTGTGTGATTGTCTGACTGCTCGTGTTTCTTGCCCCCTTTTAGCTGTGGCAATGACACCATGCTCTCAGATCTCAGCAATTAGTTCTTCAATAGAATATTATCATAACTGATTAAATGAATGGCCAGAGTGCCAATCTGAAGGAAACCACAATTATCCTTTAACAACTAACTCCAGCTTTTGTCAGCTTTTATCGGCTTCAAACTTATTGTTCTGTTTCATTGTTCCATGTGAAATAAATTCAATTGACACATTTATAATTGTTAATTGTAAGAGAGTTAAAAATAAGTCCACAAATGCAATAGGCTAGTTGTGCTTAAGAAAGTATTATTTATCTGAAATGGAGTTTAGTAGTAGATTTATTGATGAGTTGAACACATGAACTGCAAAGATTTTCACCACTGATCCATAATTTAAGTCATTATTGGAGGAACATTTCACACTCTTTCCAGTTTTGATGATGAGAGGATTTTCTGCTTGTTCTGTCTGACAGTTTATGGACTTCATTGAATTTAAATTAAATAATAATCAGTCCTAGTTTATTTGCAGATGTAATGTGTCACATAATGGACACAGCCTCATACCCTCACAAAAATATTCTGCTTTATACGTTCAAATCAAGAAATAATCCTATTTGAGATTGAGCCATGAAGAACTAAGGGAAAAAGTTGACTTGGAAACTCAAATGTAATCCAAAACTGTTGGAAGTCATCAAGTCCAACATGCAAACTTTTACAGCAGTCAGGGATGTTTGTTGTAAATGCTCAACACGCTGCAATAAAATGTGCCAAGGGGTGCTTGATGTTGGGGCTTAAAACAGGCTTTTTATAATGAGATCTCCCACCAACTAACAGATGTGGTGAACCAGCATTCTGTGAAGTTAACATATGTAGATAATTGGATGGTGTAGCTATTGTGGAAAACACATTGTGGGCCCCTGTTTCTCAGTGAGAAGTCATTATCAATGTTTATGTTAATAGCTTTGACATACCAAGCTGCATGTGTTCGTGGACTAAAGCTGGTTCAGCTGACTGTTTGCACTTTTCCACTTGGTGGTCATGGCTGCAGTGCTGTTTGGAGTTTTAGAGGTCTTGTTCTGCATTTGTCAGTAAAACTGAGTGTAATTTTGCTGGGTGCCTGCTTCGAAAGAAACTCATTTTCAAATCATACAAACCCATGGCAACAATGTGTTATTAGGTCTTGATACATTTTTTTTGCCCCACTTGTACCTTTTTATTTGCCTGCAAAGAGAAATATTTGAATGTTATCGGACAATATAAATGAGAATTTCACGAGGCACTAGGGTTTGATGGTTTCTTGTATGGAGGACTGCTTGATGAAACATGGATAATTTGGTGGGATATGGTGTTCTTTCTATGTTTGATACCAACAGATGCCCTACCCCTATTAAGTATTCTCTGAAAACTGAATAATATAAAACCTCATTTGAATGAAGATGCTTTCTCTCTTTCTCTGTGTGTGTCCCCAGCAAGGTTTTTATTGATTGCAATTTCATATTCACATTCATTCTCTTGGCATATTCAATACACCATTTATACATTTGAACATGTTTGTGTTTACTGAGCTTTGAATGGAGGTAATTTAACGTCTCAAGCAATAAAAATGACTACTTGTTTTTTGGGGGCTTTCCCAATACGAACAGCTCATTCCTCCAGTCAAATAAATAAGCACCAGCATAAAGCATGCAGACAAGTTTGTGTAGTTTATTAATCTCTTTTCTAAAAAATGTTAAAATAGAAAAGATGTGATCCCTGTGACCACAAGCACCCCTGGGATTTTAATAAATTAGTGCTTCAAGAGTTTACGGAGGAAGAGATATTAAACCAAAAACTTCTATTCAGTAGAAGCCCTGCTTTGTTTTAATGGAGGGGTGACAGCAAGAACCATTAAAGATAAAATACAAGCCAGAATGTCACTTTACCACATATTACTCTCTACACTACCAGTTGTAGCCTGATAAGCTGACTGAATTGCCATTTTGTTTAACTTTATGTATTCAGTCTGACTTTTTTTCCCCCTGACCAATCAGTAGCCACTGACATATCCACACAAAAGAAAAACTGCAATGGAAAATCCTATGGTAATGGCTATGGTAATCTAACAAAAATGCCAGTTTAAAATATGCTATTTTTGTTAGTTGATTTACAACCTGTTCAGCAGCATGGATTTCATCCACCTGTTTGTTTTCTGTAGGTAGCTAGCGGTATATGTCCCCATTCTTTATCCCATACCTACAAATAAAAGTTCTGATTTGTCAGATGGAAAACAGCTGGTTTAGTCCACCTGTTGGCAGGTCTGGATATGCAGACCTACCAACCCTGGACGAGTTTTTGAGCATGACCTCTGTCACCTAGATGCATCAGATGTGAATCACTGCTGTTCACATAATGACTTACTGTACATACTTGGCATAGATGCACAGTACAGTACATACATTGCATACATGCAGCGAATTAAACAGACAAAAAAGTGATGGATGGATGGATGTATGATAATTATTGATACAAATAAGGGATTGTTTACAAAAATATCTGCTGATGCCAATACTGTTAGTTGGTCATTTATGCCTATCCTATCGTTGGTCCATGCCTAAACATAGCTTATCAAGGAACACAATTCCACTTAGGACATACACTAATCTACCACTACTTCTGCATTTATATAGTTTCTATTGTTTATACATCTAACATAATCAAACTTTAAGCTAATTTGATTTCTGAAAAAGTGATTTTTTAGCTCATTTTAAAAGATGATGAATATGTAGCTGTAAAATCCTCACCAGCCTAAACAGACTATTTTGTGGCTATGGTGAAATAAATATTTTACAGCTGTTTAATATAAGTGTTCTCATTATAGGTATGATGACCTAATAACAATACAAGTTGAATATGAAAATGGCTTTTGAAACCGTTGAAGCAATCACATCACACATATTGTATTTCATTTGCAATGGGTGTAGGCTACTCTGTGCCAATACACACACACACACACACACACACACACACACACACACACACACACACACACACACACACACACACACACACACACACACACACGCACACACACACACACACACACACACTCATGGTGACTTTTCTTTTCCTCCTCTCCTCACTTCAAAGTGTCCTGAGTGAAAAGCTGGTCAGTTCTTATGTGTGACCTACATGTAACCAGGGGCAGCCTGTAGAAGCCTCCCCTAAATTTACTGCTGGCTTTTGTGCACCCTACATTGCAGACTGGTAAAGTTAAAATAATGAAAACGCCTGTGTCAGCAGTTCATCAGTTGAAAAGACAGCAAAGGGTTATATAGCCCCAAAGCTAGCGAAAAAGTTAGCTATGCCATTAGCTATCATTTAAAAACAACTGCCTTTTTGTGTACCACCTAGTAACAACTTTTACCAGCATACTTTGATCACAAAGTGCATACAAGTTGGAAGGTCTGGAGATGTTAGGATAAAGTGCTTTATCATGACAGTTTCAGCACCATGGCAATGATTTTTCATTACTACTCCTACACAGTGATGTGATCACTGACTGAAGTCCACTTGAACAGTGACATGGTTTGAAAAAAGGGAATGAAATGCAGAGTCAGTCACTGTGAATCTTTGAACAGAAGTGAATGAAACAATCACTAAAGTGGTTGGTAATTTCCACATCAACAGTAATTAATGAGGTCAAGGAAGAAAGAGAGGCATCCCTCCAAGTCCTCGGTGTATCAATAAGGGTGTGCTTTTAGGTTACTTAAACCTTGCAAAGACATGAAAAAGGTAGTACTAATTTAGAATAATACAACCATCACAATACAGAAAAAGCACACTTCCGGAAGTGCCTTTGGGGTGACCGACAGGAAATACACAGACATATATTAAATGTAGTGTTATTTAATATAAATCTGTGAATTTCCCCCCAGTCATTCCAAGTGCATGTGTGTCACGGGGTGACTGTGTGTGTGTGTGTGTGTGTGTGTGTGTGTTTGTGTGTGTGTGTGTGTGTGTGTGTGTGTGTGTGTGTGTGTGTGTGTGTGTGTGTGTGTGTGTGTCAGCACAAGACATGTTTTTTTTTTTTGCTAAAGAAGTTGCTAAAATGATTCACAGTTCCACAAAAAAACAATACAAAAGGATATTTTGCATTACTTAGCATTAGTGCACTGCCCATCATCGACAGGCTCAGGTTAATGTGATATAAATTGGTTTGAAGTATTTTTTTTTACTACATTTACATCCTTCTTTTATCATGTATCGACCAAAGGTGATATTGAGTTGGCTTGGCAGGTTCAGACAGACACCAAGATAACAAATTGATAAGGTCATCATTAATCAAAGTCCTATCCTTGTCCGAATGTATTAACTGGATCATACATGTGTTCAGAATCACAAGAAGGCTGCTCATAGGAACAAATATCAGACAGAGGGTCAAGTAGGAAAGAGTGCAGACAATACAAGTAATGACTTTTTAAATTTTTATTTACTCAAATAAATTATTCTGAGAAAGATTTATATACATTATATCTACATATATTGATATATTTCAGTTTTAGATGTAGTATTTTGGGGTAATAGTCCATCTGGGTGCCTCAAAAAAAACCTTTGAAATTGATATTAAGACATACCACTGTGTTTTCATTAAATATTTGGAATGAATTATGTTTCAACCTGCCGTGAAACCCATGAAGCTCTCCCTATTTTCTGAACAGGCAAATTGTTTATCCATCTCAAAATAACTGATGTTGATTGAAGTAGTTGATGCTATAATTATCTCCTACTGACTTATGCTGATAAGAAAGAAAAAAATGCAGTGTCTCAAAAATATTAATCCGGGTATTAGACAAGACGGAAGATTCATGTCTCAGTGCAGAATGGGTTTTCAAACACTTTCATTAGAGCCCTGATATTGAAAGAACTTCTGTGTTTGAAAAAGTTTTGCCAGGCTTTCACTTTGCTTTAATAACAAATGACCGTGCAGTGTTTGTACTGTAACTGCATAGAGGATGGAATTGTTCAGACTGCAAATGGAAAGTGTGGCTTGGGTGTTGGTAACATTGGAATATCTGAGAAAATGTGCTGTTTTCTGTGAGAGCTTTGAGGCTTTTGTCTGAAGACAGAATTAAATGGTAAAAATGGAACTGGAAGCACTAATCCACTGATTTTAATTTTCCTAAATAAAACCAACAACAACCTCTTTTGTGCTGTATTATCACTATTCATAATGTTACAGTAATTTGAAGAATCTGAATGAAGCAGGCAAAGTGTTTCTCCAAACAAAGAAATAAAACACTGGCAAACCTTAAGTACACACAAGCACTCACAATGGGGAAATGTAATTCTATTTCCACTCAAACCTATTTATTTCCCTGTCCATGCTGTTTTTTTATCACCTCATTTACAACTTTTCTACTATTACACTTTTCTACTATTGAACAAATCTAAATATTTATTTATATGTTTTTGTGTATTTATAGTAGCTAAAGATTATGGTGTTGAGACAACTGATTTCACAATCTGCACTGTGGACCAGTTTGCTTTTAATTTCTGGGACTCTTTAGTGACATCAGCAACTATGTGTTAACAACTTCATCGACATTGCATTTTGAATCAGTTATGCTGAATAGAAAGTGATCTCTCAGATACAAAGTTTGAACAATTTCGGAACATAAGAATTTATAGGGTTAGGGTTTTTCAGAAATGTCATTGTTTTAAATGCATGTTTCGGACCTTTAGTATCTGAAACCACTTCTGAGGTACACGTTTTTTCCCAGCAAAGGTGTATTTGTGTGTTAATTCAATTACTGGTTCAGACGTGGCTATGTGATGCTGTAATTATATCCCATACCAACTTGCCACTGCTGATGATGAGACAGTACTTTGACATGATTGTGTGCTACACTGAGTTTGTCAGTGCACACATACATACCAGTACATTCTACCTGGTCAGGAGTTGACCTACTCACCCAGCGTGAATCTTTGACCCTTCACTCCCTCTCTGGACAGCACCTCAGGCGCCTCTTGAACTTGTCAACAGCTTTCCCACGTCTCTTGGCTGGGCGACAGTGATTTATTCTCCGCGCCCTCGCTACAAGGAGCACCGCAGGGTTGGAAGATGATTGTCCTCCCGAGCAGGGGAATAAACTGTGGCATGATGGTGTCAGGAACCTCAGCTGGAGCCGGGAGCAAACTATCACAGGCACAAAGGAGAAAGTTGACCTTTAATCACAGAAAAGGTATAATATTGCTACTGTCATATGAAAACCTTGTAACTCCAATTTTGAACCTTTTTTTTTCATTTTGTGACTTTACTTTTTTTATTATGTGTCCTGCGGAGAGTTTTACAATAGCACCTGCTTTACATAGGCTTTAAGAACACATTGATAAGGTAAGAGTTTATATAAAATAAAATTCAATTAGAAAATGGTAATGCATAATGAATTTAAATTATGCTACATTTTCAGTGGAAATTAAAAACCATATGACCAATTAACAGTAACTGAATAATTGAAAAGATTATTCAAAAACGAGTGTGCCAGTGTCCCACAAAAGCTGCACTTGTTTTTACATTTCACAATACAAAATGATATATTGATGAAATGAGATGAGATGTAGAGGAGCAGAACATTATTTTTGCAAGCACTTTCATGCAAAGGATCTCTGCTTATATGAAAAAAACATGCTTTCAGTGCACGCAGAATTCGAAAGAGCACGTGACTGTTATTCTGAGCACAAAGCTACTATGGTTGCTCTCCTGCTCACAAAACTTTCAACTGCTCCTTCCCAAGTGGTTTTTCCTTTTTGGTCTTTTTTCTTCTTTTTACAATTAATGTCAGTGATGGAAGAAACAAAAGACAAAACTCAGACAAACAAAAGTACATTGCCCTGTGTAAAACTTTGCATACATTCCAGTCAAGTCAATTTTGTTTATATAGCGCCAAATCACAACAGAAGTTATCCCAGGGCACTTTTTATACAGAACTGGTCAATGTGTGGAAGTGGAATAGTGGCGTTGCCATGCCTAACTCTCCAAGATGGTGGACCCACCTGCGCATGCTTGACTCAAATCCACAGTTGACTCAGATAGTAAGAGAGTGTGCAGTGTTTCTTCATCCTCGTCTGTTTACTTGTGCCGATATTAAAACAACAGGCAATCATAAGAGATGAGGACTGTAACCAATTATATTTAGGGATACAATGGTGACTGCAGTGACTTACTGCCAAAAAGAGAAACCACATGCGAGCAGGTGAAAGTTTTGTGAACAGGATGGCAATGACACTAGCTGTCCTTTGGGATCTGCACATGTTCAAAGCATGGTTTTCTCTAAAGTATTGCTCATGCAAGCAGAGATATTTTGAGTGCTGCAAAAGCGTTCGTACAAATTATGTGCGTATGCAAGTGTTTGAGTTGTGTGTGCATGGATTTTATTTGCACAGATTTTGGCACTGATATGCAGCCATACAGGAGTACTTTCTTTTCTTGGTCACAGAAAAGTTGACATTTTGTTGAAAGTCATTTTGTTGAGGAATCTGTAGACAAAAAAACAAAACAATTAAAGACATCATCAAAATACAATTCTTTGTCTCTAAATTTTTTCCTCAACCCTGAAACCATCAGAACAGACTAACGAAAGTTTGCACAATAGCAGAAGTCTCCATGCCACTTCATTAAAAGACATTTTAGAATGATTCTTAAAGGACTCATGAAGAGCTGCAAGGTACTAAATAACAGCTTTCCAAAGTCAAGAATAAAGACTGGTTCAGGAGGACGAGCTAGGACGAGCTAGGCTGACTTAAACGAGACGCAAACAGCACTGCCATCGTGTCTCACTGCGTTGAAGCTTCAGTGTGTAGTAAATCATGTCCACCCACACACACTACATCAACTCGCCCACGCCTGCCACCCACTGACGAATCTGTCACAGCCATCAGTGACGGTCCCATCACTACAGCAGAAGAGCAGATATGTGTGAAAAAGGCATTAAGCATGTGTTTGTTATTATCTTTGTATGAGTGTGTGTGTTTGCAAAAGAAAGAGCAATAAATCTGTGTTAGCACATGATAAATCCTCTGCTATTTTGATTGCTGGTGTTTAATCTCTCAAAATATAGAGATTAAATACAGGGTATTTGATCAAATTAAAAGAGTAGGGAGGGACTCAAAGAACCACGTGTTTGCAACATAAGCCTATTATACTTCAATGTACCAGATTTTAAGTGTTTTGAGTCTTGTCTTTTCCGTCGTCTGCTTTTGAGGAATCAGAAGAGCCCGTTGGGGTACCACGAGACGCTGTACACTTGAAGATGAAATCATTATCTGCTGATGTCTATTTTAAATGCTTCTGTCCTACTGATGTGTACTCAGCCCACACTATCTCCCCCCACTCACCCCAACCCTCCAGTACCACCACTTCTCTCTATCTCTTCCTTGACTTAATGCTGATAAATGAGCCCGTTCTTACCCACAGCATTTCTCATTCTGAGTGGCCCAGCTGGATTTGCTGGTGCTTCACAGTATCTTTCTCCTTCTTTCTTTATGGAATTGGTCTCAAGGACACAAAGGTTCTGATGCTCTGAGGCCATTCAACCCTGGACTACATAAACCCAATAGGAATATAAATAGAGAGCTTGTTATCTGAGTTCACAAACCCAAAGGTGGCACTCACATTCACTCACATTCACTCACATTCACTCACATTCAAAAGAAGAAAACATTTAGAGATATTTTGTGCATTTCATATTCCTATTTTTATTCGATTTCAAGTAAACTGTGTGTACTGATCTGTAGAAAACCCTCTGAAGTGTTAGGTAATATACTGGAGCTGTTTATTGCATTTAGAGAGGAACACACAGAAGCGCTAATTTTTACCTAAGAGACTTCTTTAAAGCAATGCCATTGATGTAAATGAACACTATTATTCTCCCAAAGGTTTTCCAGAACATTACTATAATTACTGTAATTATAGAGTGTAAAAAAACACATTTGCTGAACAACTGGAGCAATATCTCTACTTCTTCACTGTTTAGTGTATGCTTGCACATTTTTCTTGATACTCTTAGCAAACTTCTCATTCCCCCTTGAGAGCTTTTTGTGAGGTTGTATACTTTTTTTTAAAGGGAAAGAAAAAGAAAGAGCTGTGTGCAAGTGTGAGGAAGAAGTCCATCTTTACTGATATTGCTGACTGCTGTGTGTGACGCTAGGATGCCATATCTGGGTCAGGCCTCCCAGCCTGACTCAGGTGAATCATGTGAGATTCTACAGGGAGTACTCTTTAACATCAACATGGGTGAGAGTGAGACAGATTTTGAGAATATCTAGTTCTGCAGGTGTGGCATGGTAGATAAAACACTCCCTGGAAAGATAGCTGAGCAGAGATTCATCAGCAGCACAGTGGGTCTGGAACATTCACAGACCAGCTGGAGCACTCTCACCGAATTAGCCTCCAAATCTTACCACTTGTGTCTACCTGTGTCTGTGTTTTTCTAACACAAACCTGGAGTGAAAAGTGATGGCAAAAGGCAGCATTACACCATTGACCCACTCCACTGCGCCATGCCCCTGTGTTACCCAGGGCCTCTGGGGTGCAGGCCTGCTGATGTACATAGTTTAATCAAACTGGCAGGGCAGCCTGGGCTTACAGTGTGTGTGATTTGAACACTTTGCTCTCTGTGGCTGGCAATCCCACTCCACTCTGCTTTCCTTAACATGAGAGTCAGTACTACAACAACAGACCATGTTTCTTTTTTTCCGGTGCATCAATGCCAGCTAGCGCACTACTCCTACGCTCTCATAGTCGAAAGCACACTGGACGGGTGTCCTTCTCGCTGTACTTGGTCCAGGTGCCGGCACAGCGGGGAGTGGAAAAGTGGGAGACAGCGTAAACCTCTAATGTTTTATGCAGTCCTGCTGCATTTCTTCTCTCGCAGGTAAAAGAAAACGGCTGGCAACACCACGTGTCATGGAGGAGGCACATGTCTGTCTGTAGCTCTGCCGAGGCCAACGGCAGTAACAACTGCTGCAGTGCATAGAGGACTTGGAAAAATCCTAGGAATGAGAACAATTTTAAAATGATGTTCTTCACTTGCAGTTTCATTAAATTCTGTCGTCTTTCATGAGTTTACTTATTGCAGAACTTCCTGTTTGACCATGAGAAACAACAAATAACACCTTCAAAAGAAAGTTATCTTGGAACTCTTGGAGCGTGAAAGAATGCCATTTTGTTACTTTTTGCCTTTTGAACACAGGAATGTGTTATATGTATGAATCTTTTTTTCAGTACGGGTCTTTTTCATTGCCAAGTCTTGGTATGCATCTGACACTTTGAATCTACTCTGACAAATGCTTTTAGTCTAGAGCTTACCTGTATTGTAAGCTGGCCAGGAAGTTGGGTTGGACTTGTATAGTTCTGTGCAGTGTAACTATGCTGGTTTGCTGGGAGATTTAGAGGTACATATACAGATACTGTCCAAATCACTATAAAATCATGTTTGAAATTATCACTTTCATAATAAAAATTAAATAAAGACTGAATACTTTTTTTCCAAAAACCTGTAAAATATGTTTGGATTGTTACCCCGTTTAATAGTTGTACATTGAAAACACCTCACTGTGGCAACGGACGAAAAAAATATCATTATTATCATTTATTTAAATAGCTTCTCATAAAACAATCATCTGTTCATGTTTTTTGTATGTGGATGTGCTGCAGCCAAATATAGATATTTTTGTGCCGGCTACACATTTCAGCTGCTCCACAGAGGTGCCCTCCTTTTTAGGATCTTACTGGTAGCTATTCTGGAGCTCTATAGATTAGCTTCTGCTCATCTTTATATTTTAAGCACATCCTACTGTTGTGCAGTTTGGTTGTCTCTGATAAACAGTTTTCTTTGGCTGACCTATTAGTTCTGCTCTGAGCTTTAATATAGTTGTAACTTGTTTTCTCCAGTTTAGATCACGAGTCACAAGGCCTGATCAATGAAACCCCATACAGAGTAGAGCCCAATCATCCCAATCAGAGTCAGGGCTGGTGGGTTGAGTACAAAGGAGAAAATCAGCTCACCACCACCCACCATGGTCACCCTGCTTGGATAGCCTCTGGATACTGGTAAATGGGCATGAGCATGGTCATCCACATTGTGAGTCAGTCTAATATGCTTTGCAAGTGAGTAGGCAGCAGTCAGGTCATCACAGCAGGATTTGACACAAATAAACATGCAGCAAAGTCGGAAGGTCTCATTTCTTTGGCTCTGCATTCCAGTAGCTTTTATGTATGTGCCTCCATAGTGCCACTGACAGCACGGTGTCATGGTTTAACACTCTGTTAGTGTCAACTGTGAGAGAGTATAAATGCCAGGTGACAGGGGCAGGATATACTCATGTGAGAGCAAAAAACTGAAAAGGGAGGAAACTATATGTTTGTTTTGTTTAGGGAACCAACCAGGTGGAGAAAATTATTTGAAAAGAAAAATGAATCAATTGTCTCAAGATTATTTTCTTAAAATCAATAATTTCAGAGATTATATACTGGAATCAGTACTTTAAATCTCAAATATCTGTATTGCAATCTCCCCTGCTTGCTCTCTCCCCCTATTTTCCTCCACTTGCCCTCATGTATAGAAATGAACACATGCATGCTTGCTTGCTCATCCCTGTTCTCCAGGACTAATTACTTTAAATGAAAAAAGCTCTCCTTTGGGGCACCAATTTCACCCAGTGTCTGATGAGCAGAAATTACATGTCTAATGGAATGGAATAGTTGCGCAAATTGAAGAAATGAAACACACTTTTTTTTTTTATCATGGTGCCACCTTAAATTAGATTTTAATTTGGACCACACTCACACATAATGGAGTGCACTAAGCCTTCTTTGGCACCTTTCCTAATTGCCTGTGGCTTTCTTATTTCCGCAGGTCGCCTGCTGTATCCATTATCAACTCCACTGACCGCCATTTTAAGCAAGATTTCTCGTGTGGCTGGAACATAATGTCAAGACAGCCACAGTCAGCATCAAACTTTAAGCACTTCTTGAGTCCAAACCTTTTTTACAAAAGGAACTTGAACTAGAACCATGAAAGCATTAACCTTCATGTTCTGTTGCCCTGAAATATTTCTCACACAGCAACTGGTCAAAATCCACTAATATAAATATAAATCATATAGAATCTCTCTGCAAGTTCAGCCCTGCCTTTTGCAAAATAACCTGCCATCCACACAGAAAAAAGTCTCGACTTGTAGTCATTTTTTAAATTAACTTATTGTATTGTGTACTGACCTTTCGGTTGATCTCAACTCAACATGTGAATCCACCCAATGCATGGCAGATTAGTTTCAGTCCACGATAGGCATACGTCAGTGGCTCATGTGAGTGTGACTCATGAGTTAAGGTGGCAGGATGCTTCTAACAAAGGGCATCCCTCTAACATCAGAAATGAGGGTTTATGTCAGACCATTTTTGTTATTTTTTGAAGCAAACAATTTGACAAGCAAGCCCCCTGTGTAGAGGTGAAAACTGGATACAGGATTTGAACTTTTGTCTCAAGTTTCTCAACTACTTCTGTCACTTTTCATGTGTACAAATGAGTGCAACACCATGAATGCCTTTAGGGCATGACTGTACAAAACGGTGTGGCGTTACCTCAGTTGGAATGATTATCATGTCTCACACATTTGGAACAGCTGTAATAAATGTCTACCTGCATCTGTAGTTTGTTTCAAGCATACACCAGCTTGATGCTGGTGTATGTAGTACTGGTCATATATTCACATATATTCTATTACACCTTTTTACCTTTTACTTTATATAACTTCCCTGCACCATCACCATTAATACCACACACAAGTGTATGTTTGGGGGAGAAGTGGACTAAGTTGAGACATGTTTGCTTTGCCTCTTCCATCTGAGCCTATCTGCACACATGTCTGAGTTACAAAAAAGAGCAAAAGGACAAGACAAGATACAGCTGGTGGAGTTATAAATAAACAGAAACAGAGTACTTATGGGAAGAGAGTGTGCGGGAGCTTTAGAGGCTGCTTTAAGAGGCCAACCTAATGGCCCACAGGTCACAGTACGGTGAGAGAGAGAAGAGAGACTGAGAGCTGATGTGAAGTCAGAGAAATGTACAAATGCTGAACAAGCTTCTCAAATAAAATAAAAAAATTAAATGTGACATGGAATGTGTGACATTGTTAAAATACACACTCTCCACAATTAAACACATTACATTAATCCAATGTTCATTATACTGTATTTGAAAAGTAATGAAGGCAGAAATATGAAGCTTCTTGTAAAAACAGCATTCGTTCATTTATTTGATCTGCTTATTCTTATTCAGGATTTCAGGGGATGAGTCCCAGCATATCAACTAAGATTCAATCATAAATGAAAAATGTCTTATTAGGATTCTGCTGCAGCCCAGTATGTGCTGATGTAAACCAAAAAAGCTTTCATATCATACATGAGGGAATTCTGGCAGCTGTCACGATACTCCTCTGATAATGCAAGCCAGAGAGACAAGGCAGATACAGTATGTTGAAAGAATTGCTGTAAGAATAGTGACTTATCACCCAAACCAGCCTCCTGCTTTTTGACTGCAGCCAAGGCTGAGTCACTGTCCCTGCGCTCTCTGCTTTACCTCATCCAGCTTAAGAAACCTGAACTTATCCAGAATTTGTATAGTAGTGAATGTGTGTGTGTGTGTGTGTGTGTGTGTGTGTGTGTGTGTGTGTGTGTGTGTGTGTGTGTGTGTGTGTGTGTGTGTGTGTGTGTGTGTGTGTGTGTGTGTGTGTGTGTGTGTGTGTGTGTGTGTGTGTGTGTAAATTGCAGAATGCTATGAAGGACTTACAGCGCAGTCTACCAATATTAAGACAGTATTATGTCGTTCATTGTTTGTTCTCTACTCTACCAAACTGGATTTCAGATGAAACAATAACTTTGAAGTTAATTAGCTGACTTTAAGCAAGTTTAAAACATTTGGAGGTATTCACATTCTTATTGGGTGAACATTTTAGAACCCAAAAGTGCTTTTTAAAGGAAACATATTATGCTTGCAGTTATTTGTATACTATTAAATTCCAAAGCTTGAGGCGATCATGTATATGCATGCAAAGATATTCCAGTAGAGCCCCAGGATATGAATATAGACCATCCAAATATGTCTGATACATCTCAAACATTGGGGATATCATTTCGATATAACTAATGAGATGTGAATGTAAACAGGCTCAAATCAAAGCAGAAATAAAGTATTTAAACCTCAGTTTCATTTCAGATCCACTATGCTGCAGAACAGACCCAACAAAAAACTGTGCTGTCGCTGAAGGTATAAATGGTGATTTCACCACTGAAAAGTTTATATAAGACCTTAGGGTTAAATGCATGAGTGCTAGTTTATGAGTAAAGCAGAGCATAGGTGACTGTTCAGTATTAGGTACTGTTAACCTCTATTTGTTATTCATACTTCACAGTAAATTGCATAACTGTCTACTTTCAATATTGCCTCTTTATCCTACAACAAACTACCTTGTGTGAGATAATATTCAAAGCTTAACCCTCTAAATAATTCACCATCGTCTAAGAATTCATCCTGTAATAAGGGATTATACCACAGCTTACTCTACAGAATTTTTTAAAGCCATAAGCTGGAATGGCACGAAGTTCTCTGAATAGGAGAATTACTATGGTGTAATATAAGTGTTGATAGATAGATTTTTTTAACGTCTTGTCTATACCAGCAATCATCTCATTGAGATCACGGCTTAGATGGAGCAAATAAATGGCATTTAAATATTGTTTCAGTTTTTTTCAACAGAGCTTAGACAGTGGGCAGTCGAATTACATCTTGGATAAAGGGTTTGCATCAGCTGCTCGAGATGATTTCGAGGTGGGCTTTAACATGAGAGTTTTATTTCTTGTTTTACCAACATTGCCTGTTAGACCAATTAACCCATACCCCCTCTTGCATGCCTGCACAATTTTCCCAGCACACTGAGAAACTGCTGGCATTTACAGAGATACAATGTTTGCAGAATGAATGCCGGTGCTACTCTAAACTAGGCGGTCAAGGGACAAAAGAAGAAATGCATTACATTTACCGATATAGTGCCGAGTTTGTTGCATAAAGAATTACCTGCAATAAATGAAAGCACAGGCAGGAGACGGAGAGATAAAGTCGGTGGGTGAAAATAGAGGAATGTGCACACCGTTTGCAGATTTATTGTGTGAAATGGCTAGCCATTATCTGGACAGCCAGGAAGGTTTAGCACAGTGTGAGGAATACTAAGGTGTGTCCCGGCGTGTAATTAACAGATAAAACTGTTGGTTCATTAAATGCATATGCAGTGTCATGCATTCAGTATGCTAGTATTGATCGTCCGGACATCTTCACGCACCTCCCTGCTCACCGGACTTCTGACACACTACATCCATCATGCCACCTACCTCCACCATATTTATAGAATTTTAATTAGCTCTGAGCAAAAGCCAACATCATTAGCTTTTCTCTTTTCTCTTTTTTTCCCCCCAGCAAACAGCCATGCATGGTAATAATGGTGTTCTCAGACAGAAGCAGCAGGTACTTATATCAAGGACATAGCAAGAGAATGAGAGAGAGAGAGAAAGTGCAGGACAAAAGGTTGGCGGTTTAAAATGACAATGAAAAATTGAAGCAGTGGAAGAAAAAACAGCATAACATGTGGAATGCAGGCAGTAATGTCACCTTGGAATAATTTCAGAATGATTAAATGAGTAGCTCAAGCCATTCCTCTGTGATGACAGTATCTGAAAACAGTCAATACAACTGAATCCCAAGTAGGTGTGAAGTTTTGGTTTACTCAACATGTAAGACAAGACTATAAAGTCTAGCCTTCAAACATGACTAAACCTATAGTCTTATAGTGAATAGATATTGGTTTTACAGAATACATTTTCCAAATAAAAATGCTGCATGCTCTGTGCTACTAGTGGCATTAGTGTATGGAGTAGAGTTACAACAATTATTTATTTTGATAACTGAGGAACAACCATACCAGACTCACATTATCGTTTTTCGAGGGTTTTTTTGTGTGTGTGATTGCTGCGATCAAAAATTCTTAATTTTGCAGGTTTTCTCAAAAATGTATGTGATTTTTTGCTGTAGCATTGCACAAGAAAGTTGGCAAGAAATTGGCAAATATTGCAAGTCCTCAGCACCTCAGGATAAACCACAAGGGCTGTTTTATGTGCAGCAGAACACAGAACACAACGGTGTAACATTCAGTGACACCTGATCAACATTACTGTAAGATTCAGACATTAATCTATAATATGTCAGACCTAGATGAGTCACATTAATGTCTATTTTGACTTTTTTATGTTATAGTAACGTAAAATAAGCAAAATACATCAATGTTGGTTTGTGATTGAGCTCTAAGTGTGCATTAAATATTTTAGGCTTTCTTCTCTCTTCACTCTTCATTATGAACCAATCTATATGCTGAAATGAGGAGAAAAGCCTGAAACACTGGAAACTGCTCTGCTTACAAACGCAAGCCAGACGCGAAACAAGAGCAAGTCTGAGTCTGAAGTCAGTTTTTTTCTGACACATTCGGTATTGAACGTGTTTGGTGACCAGTGACACACTATCAGCTCTGGGTATGTTACACATGCAGTCATATCAGTGGACAACAAATAGCTAGCTATCATATACCCAAGCTGCCAGAGTGCATAATGCCAGTTCCTGCCTACTTTTAAGTTCAATTTCTTTACCACTGCTCTAAATTTGGACATTATTGCAAAAATAATCATGCAAAGGCCCATTTGTACAAATTTTGGGTGAGAGAACCTAAACAAAATCTGGATGTATTTGCAGAAACTAGTGAGCGGTAGCTATTGCACAAGAAAGCAGGATGTTGAAGCTTGCCAACTTTTATCTTGGTATCTGATCTGCACTGACTGTTCAACACAAGTCATACAGGAGATTGTCAGTAAACAAATGATGTGATGATAAACTTTCATCTTCCATCATTGGCAATATGATTAAAAAGGCAAATTCACAACACTGCATGACAATGCGGCAGTGTGTAGGCAGCCATAAACTAAGGTGGCTTCATGCTCAGCCGTTGAGATAATGTAATCAGTAGGACCAATAGAGATGACAAAAAATGACTGGGATGTTTAGAATACAATAAAATACAATAGGCCTGTGAAGACAACAAACAATGAAAAAAAAACAGCATAACCAGGCTGCTCTATCCTTCAAAAAGACACAAAATGGATTTGACTCATGTTCAGAAGTGTGCATGAAAACATTGCATAAGTATGTTTCGCAAAATGTGCTCTTAGCTGCATGGAGAGGAACTTTTCAGCAGCCTACTGTATATTCATCCCAATCTTGTGACTCATGGATGTGACCCTCTAGTCTGTTGGGAGATAGCATTCACACACACACACACACACACACACACACACACACACACACACACACACACACACACACACATTCACACATGGACATACACACGCAAGCACTATCACACAATACTCACTTAAGGGTGACCTAATTAAGCCTGAGGGTAGGTGTAATTACATGCAACCTTCATCTGCGCTATTGTCTATTGTTATGGCTACTTGCTGCCTATGGACTGTGCGCCTATGCTGCTGTCGCCCAGGGACTCTATTATTTCCAACCATTAGCTGTATAATCCCACAGAGACACAAATACCATTTATAAAGTTCCAAAGACATATATTTAGGCCGGCAAGCTGCCTTTATGTTCCATTTACTATTTCATGGAATTTATGTATATAAGATCACATTAGGGCCTCTTCACTTGGTTTGGTAATGGCAAGTTATAAAATAATTATTCAAATGAATAATGAAGGTCAACTTGTGTTTTTTAGATAAAAACATTTTCAACTGTGTCCATCTAGAGACTGTGCTTGTACATTGTGTATGCTTCCAATTAAATTGACTGAAACACTGTATTCAGGTATACAATATAAGTGTTCTTGGTATGGTATCTGAGGGCTGAAAGCAGTGGAGCTCTTCAAGGCTTTATTTATTTTCTGCTAGCAACAACCTTGGTCATTATTTTTCCGGTTCTTAATGGAAAACCTTCTACCCCATACACATTCTGTTTGCAAACAGGAGTACATGTAATATTTTTCACATGTTACTCTTGAGTTGTAATATAAACAGTTGCCACTATAATGTTGATGATAAACAAGATTTACCTCTGTGGTAAGCCAAAATGTGATCAAGATGACGAACAAAATGTTTTTTTAGATATTATAAGTACGGCCCAAACCATACTGGATGTTTGGGGCCAATGCCGATGCTGACAAGGTTATCAGGGATTTAAAAAATGACAATATTAATAAACCGGCGATAATCTTACATATACGGAATATATACATACAAAAAACATGCTTTTTTTGCAATCATGCAATGATCCCTCAAAACTGGTAATCAAATATTTGTGATGGAGGCAGGATATTTTATAGTTTAACTATAAACTTTATTGTATAAAATGACATCAGTGAACTGAAACAGCCTAACTTTTGGGAGTTTTTAGTTATAAATAAGTTGTTTTTTTGTTTTTTTAAACATACAAAACATGTATATTAAACTTGAATTAAGAAAAAATCAAATATACATAAAATGCTACCCCATATAACTTAAAAAATGGCATACTGAATTGGTGCATATTGGAAAATATGTATATTTATATACATATAATATGATGTACTGTAAGTCCAATATCCAGTCTCCTTCAGCTGTCTGTCAACTCCAGAGGGAAACAGCTAGCTATTTAGCTGCTAAATGCACCACTATGCTCACCAGTTAGTTGCTAACTGTGTGTGTTCTTGGTGTTTGATGCTGAGCAGGTGGTGTACAGTGGATCTTCTGAGCTTTTTTTCTGAAAACAGCTGCCAAGGCTGAAAATGACACAATGAGAACAGTGAGTGAACCAAAACAGTTACAGGCGGGATAGCTAAACAGTTAGCTGAAAGTCACTATAAAGCTCCGTTAAACTGAGAGGAGCTGCAGATTTGGGTGATAATTTCCTGTACGTTCATCACAATAGTCAGCTCTCCATCCAAATCTAGTGCAAATTTTAATTGAAATTTCAAAAAATCAATCAAAGCAAATGCGAATGAATGTGTTTCCATCCACTACTGTATTGCCAATATTGATAGTTGAGTGGATTCAATTTAACAGTTGATGCACTTATTCTCCTATAGAGTGCAGTACACCACAAAAAGTAGAAGGTGGTGCAACGTGAGGACGTAATAGAGTGATAGTCAAAGCTGAAGTGATGGAAAGCATGATACAGATCGTGGTGATGGAGAGCATTATGGGTAGTGGAAATAGAAAGAACAGCTAACAACACAGCTTCTTGCTTTCAGAAGTGTATTGATAACAGCCATGTCAGTTATTTGCACACATATTAAATGCTGGTCAAGAGACGAAAGAGAGCTTAGGGACATGTAAGTCACATGCTACTTATATATTTATTAGCTAAATTTGTTCAATTGCACCTTGTAGGTTTATGCTTTTATCAATACACCTATTGAGGGATGCCTGTTACATTACTCAATGCTATTGGGATACATTGTAATGATAAAAAATATATAGATTAGTCACTTTAGGCTGAATAAACTCACATTTCTATAAACTCACATAAATCTGTTTACCTCAGTTCTACCATAATGATATTTAGTAATGACAAAAATCTTTTCTAAATCTTAAACAAGTAGTATATTTTTTCTAAACCTCATCATACTTAAGATCAATAAAATGTTGAGTTGTTTTAAATGCTCTAATAACCTCACTGCTCAGTCATAAGGAAGACCTTTTATTTAATTGATGTAATGATGCAGCCATGAAAACGAGGCATGTTATATTATTTTAAATAAAATGTTCTTTTGTGTGACTTAAGGGACTATTTAAGAAGAAAATCAGGACTCTGTAAACCCCTGTATCTAGCAAATAGCTAGTATGTAGCATATACTATGTTTACATTTTACATTTGTTACATTTGTTTTGTTTATATTTTTAAGATTCATCCATCCACAGCCTCTATCCTATAACACTGTTTACTGTGCATTGAAAATAAATATTGCAATTTTCTCATCGATTCAATCATTTGGGCATAGGGGCTGTGTGAGTTATGGAAGGGGTATGATGGAGGTCACTGATAAGAAATGTTATCACACAAGCTGTCATCTGTGGCAGCAATTTGCTGTAGGCCCTGATAGTAATTAATCATAGGCATCCGGTAATACATTAATCTAAAAGGGATTCATCGTGCAGGATAGTGCCCCTTGAAAGGTCAAACTCCCCAAGTGTTGGTCATTCTTGGAGACCTGTATTTGCAAGGTGCATGGTCCTCTAGTCAATACCAGTTAATCACTATGCACATAATAAATGAGTCACTGCCGAGATTGAATTTAAATGTGTTTTAATGTACCTTAAAAATAATTTTACAATAGCAATTTACTGACGGGAATTATTCCACATCACACTGCTGAAAGATCAGTGGAAATACTGTTAGTGCCTCCTAAAACAAAAACTCTACACAAGGTCACATGTACAGGTCTTGCATATTGTCTAGACACATTTCATACTATTGACTAGGGTTGTAAAAACATGCAAGAATGTATTCCACAGTGATGATGTGGCTTTGATTTGACCTCTTGGTGGAGAGGATGAAAGGTCAGGGGAAAGGAATGACTACCAAATGTACTTGCATTGATTTCTGCTCCTCTGTCATTCCTTTACCTGCCACTCACAATAGATGGAGTGATTTCTGGGGTGTTGGGGTGGCAATCAATAAGAAAAGCGGAAGAGGTACCTCTGTGGAACCTTACCTTTTTCTGAATATTGCACACAGCAAGCCGGGGAAACAGAAGGGAAACAGGTGATCCTGCATGTAAAGCAAATGGGTCAAGGTTGCCCGTTTGCTGAATGAGGTGTGTGTTCTAAGCAGGTGTAAGAAGGCCTATGTTCAGATTAACAATAACACTGCAACAAAACGTAGAGCCTTTTCATTCATTTCTATCAAAACCACAGAATAGATGGAGGGCTATGACAAAAAAAAAAACACAGGGTCACCAGCAAAAAAGTCAAACCTGGCTCAACCATTGCCACAACACAGTGCAAAAAATCCTTTCAGCAATGACCTGCATTGTCCAATTAAATATGTTCAAGCACACACTCATGTAACAGTTGCAACAGATAAAATTACTTATTTAGACCTCATGGATTCAACTTTATCTTTTACCATTACTAGTGTCCACACTACGTATCCTTATAACACCAACCTAGATTAAGCAATTTCTCTGCCGTACTTTTATTTAAAAATCAATGGAGGTCTTAACAAACACATCCTGAAAGTGTCATTATGGACTCCAATCTTTTTCATGCCTAAACAGTGTTTTCAGATTTATGCAGGTCACTGTCAACATAGTCTAAATCCTTTTTTTTCCTCCATTTTGAAATGATATAAAATACTCACCTGTTCCATCTTTCAACATGGAACACAAGATAGATCTGTAAGAGTGCCTTGTGCTGCTGTGATTCATTTTTTGTATTGATTATCCAACTTAATAATGCAATTGAATCAAGTCTTCGCTGACATCTATCACTTGGCTGCCAATATTTTGGAAATGCAATCCAAGTGAACTCAATGGAGCACATCAGATTTGTGTGATTCTCCTTCCTTTGAGCCAGCTGCATAAGATACAGAGTCAACTCCTCTGTTTTCCACAGTACACATCATCATTTGCTGGTCTATTTGTGCTCTGCTTGGTGTCCACTGGCTGTGTTGTTATGTAGTGAGCCTCCTGATAGGACTATGTTGATCCGAGCCTGACAGCAAATCAATAAATTGTATTCCCCCAGAATCGGTGTTGGTGGATATAAAAAATGTCTTTTGAGCTCAGTCTCAGAACATGAAAGGGATCAACACGTAAAGGGCGTCGGTGTGCTTTAACTTTCTCCAGACTTTGGTATTAAATAAACAACAAAGTGGTCACAGGGCTTAGTAAGAGATTTACTGCTGTGCAGTATTGGATTTTTGCTACTGCCGTGGATACATTTATTCAAAGATAATGAGGTTATATTTTTATGTGCACTCCTACACATGCAATGTGTGCATTTTTTTACATACTGTGTCCCACTGGGACCTCCTGGTACAGATCCTCACTGACTGATACACAACTCTGCTTTTCTGTCTTTGCAGCATGTACGGAATAAGGACACCTTTGTACAAAAAGAAAGCAGAAAATCATGTTTTCCTATAAGTGATTATGTTTACATTTAGTTCAACAATCCTACATCCTTTTTATTTCAATGGTTATTTATGGTTTAAAAACTTACCAAATACCCACATCAATATGCAAATGGTTTTGATATGGCCATCAAGCTCAGAGGACTAAGGGGGGCAAGATTTGGTTACATGCTGTGTATCTACAGTTTCAACCTTTAGCTCTACTTGTTTTGACACCTACAGTGTCAAAACATTCCCTGAAGTCAAATGTGCAGTGGGCCAATTAAATTTCACACTAAGACTGTGTGGTTATCAGGGCATAACCCCTGTATGAGACTGTGTTTTGTAGTCTACCGAAGTCTCTCTCTACTCCCTGCCAAGAGCCTGGCAGTGAGGTGAAATCAGCAGCTTGCACAGAAGGTGGTCTAATCACGCCTATAGATCTTCACTGCAGGGGTTACACACTAAGAGATCCACAGTGAGTCTCTGTCTTTGCGCTGACTTAATGCCCAACATCAGTCCCCAAAATCAACTCACAAGTAAGTGAAAATTGTCTCACCTCTTCCTGTGTGTATGTCAAGCTGTGTGCCTCTCTTCTTTACACTCTTAATCTACCTGTTTACCCTCCCCCTCCCCTCTTCAGCCTGTCTAACCCTCTATAAAAAAACATTTTCTATTCATGCAACTCACACTCTGCTGATCCTTGCGTGTTGAGCTGTTAAATCCTAGCAGTTTGGCTGTTAAATTCTAGCAATTGGTGAAACATGACAGTAAGACTTTGCAGAGGGCTCACTTTGATTAGGATGACTATAGAAGAAAACGTGTTGTCAGGTCCCTTATCCCATTTCTGTCAGATGAATATAACAGGGTCACTGTGCTAATATGTGGTGCTTCTGATGAACAACAATGTCACACTGAAGCTCTTAGTTGCACAGCTACTCGTAACTTCTCTGAAGGCTTTCCGGCAACTTCTGAGCTTGCTGCTGTCTGTAATCTTTTTTTTTGCAGCAGTTTCTTTTTTCCCCCTTTTTTTTAGATCAGTTTATTCATTAGACAGCTTATGTGGTACTGTATTTTGATGCGCAGAAGTTGCAAAAGTGATCTACCTTTCAACCTCACACCATGCTAGGCCAAGACAAGCTGTGAACATCTCCCAGAACATTGTTCAAAGCCTCACCACCCAAAACCCAGCGTGTGATCTGTAGTATAAGCCTCAGCTGGTTGAACAATAATGAACAGGAACTGCACTTTCTTATTTCTTTGTGTGCTATGTCCCCTGCTGCACCTCGACCTGTAGTTTATTGCATTTCAATAGTTCTGTTCACCAAAGACAAATGCAAGCAGATATCTCGACAACACACCTCAACAGTCTTTTGATGTGGTTCCGGGGTTGTAACTTTGGAGATGAATGGCCACAGTTCTGGTCAACCTCAGCCATTCATTCTATACAGTAATGAGTCTGAGGCCTTTTCTTCACTCAGCTGTTACTGTGATAGATACACTTGATGGTGAGGCACACATTAGATAAATGTAGCGACTTGGTCCTCCATGTTACATTCTTATTAGGAGAAAAAACATGAAAGTCAAGCTTTCATCTTGCTATATTTGTTTGGGGTATTTTGCCATTAAGTGATTGGAGAGAAAAGAGGTCAAGACAAAAATAATAAAATTAATTTCAAAACAATTCACCAGAAAGTTTATCTCTTATTTTCCTGTCAATGCTTGAATCATGTGCCTCAAACTAAATATCACAGATATCGATATTGGTGTCTATGATGTCATTTTTTAATGACCACATTTGAGGGATCTTTGCAAAAAATGTGAGTACAGTACCAGTCAAAAGTCAAAAGTTTGGAGACACTTTCCCATTCACTTCAATGATTTAAGGTGTCCAAACTTTCGACTGGTACTGTATATATTCTGTAAAGATCATCAGACAGTAGGCTATATCAATATCAGAAATGTTTTGCTCCCTAATAATAACCCCAAAATGAAGTATTTTGTCAGGCCCTACTCCAAACTACTACAAGTGTGGCCTCTGTTTCATAATATTTACATGAAATAATCATATCAATCCAGAGACATAAACCGTTCAGACAGGGTCAGTCCACTCACTAGTCTTTTTGGAGATCTATGAGATAACGATCATTCAGAAAAAGTAACCATGTCTGCACAGCTGTAGATTTGTGACTTTCGAAAGCAGTTAATTGGATTAGCAGTGATAATAAAAATTTGAACTGTATCTCGCACATCAAATACAAAGAATATAAATGAGATGCACATTTAGACCATATAGGTATTCTAATGTCAATAATCATGGGTTGAATTTAATGAATCAATTTAGTTATTTATACCCATATCCTTTAGACTGAATCCTTTTTGACTAATTAAGACCCATATGTCTCACAGAGGCTTTCCGCTGCTAAACAGATTTATCTAATTAATACATAAGCTGCACATTTCAATTGAGTGTGAATTATATGGACGGCAACTCCAGGAAGAACCCTCTAACAAACGATGTAAGAACAAGTAATTGAAGGTCTTATGCATATTAATGAACAAGAAGTTTGAGAATACTTTACATCATGTGGTGTCAAAAGGTACTGTAGCAGTGAGTGTTATAATAACAGTGACAGTATGAATTTGTTAAATTTGCCTGAGTTTTCCCCTCTTAATTAAACTCTATCTATAGTACTGTAATAGCGTCTAGAGTTACCAGAAATTCCATATAATCCTCTAAAACCTTCGAAATTAGATTTTACTATTCGATGTATAGTGCTTGGTTACTGTAAATAAAACACTGTTCCATTTAAATGACAAAACTATAACATAATCCTTAACTGAACGCTCATCGCATTTGTTTTAACTAAATTGTTGGGCAACGTATGTCGTAGAAATATTCGAATCATTACAAGTGTAAGTTTAATTGCTCTTGGCAGTTTCAACCAATGTAGGCACACCATTCTACAGGGAGTTGGTGGTCAGCACCAATCTCACTTTAGCTCTAATGAGTGAGCAGGTGAAGTATGCATGCAATGGGGAGCCTGATCTTGTTAGATAAGTGACACAGAATATCATTGGAAGGGACAAAGAGCATGTGATAACTGTACAATCTGGCATATGCCACATCAAAGCATGACGAGGCTCCTGCCACAACTTGTCACATCACTTCATTTTCACTGTGCTGTCGTCACTTCGCAGCTTAATTGAAGTGATTTCAGGTGTTTGGTTACACATATGATAGACAGAGAAAGTGCCTTGATTGAAATCAGCCACCTTCTATAAATGTTCCCCCCAGCCAACCTCCACAGCCAGCACTCAACTCAGATGAGAGGTAAGTGTGACACCTAGTGGCACTATTAGTCATAACAGCTTGTATTTGTGACAGACCTTGCATGAGTAAAGTGGAAATGAATCATACATGATTAGTGACAGGTGAATCATCTGAAATCATTTGAAACAATGCATAATTGCATTTCTCTTTCATGAATACATCAGACTCATTTTGAATGTGGCCTGTTGCATGCAGATTCAGTGATTAAATTATTCACAAACCAACCTAAATTCCATATATACATGACCTGGTTTGTAATTTCCCAAGGCACGCCATGGAGAAATTACTTTGTCATGTGCATTGATGGCAACTAAAATATCTTGCACACATCATTTAAAACTATCAATCCTGGGGCCAAAGTCAACAGGGGGTCAAGAAGTTTCTCCGCTCAACGTTCTTGGCAGCTTAAGGCACCACTCTGCATTGAGCTCAGATGGAGCCAAGTGTTGTCAGACTGTGGTGGAGGGTAAAAACACCCTATCTGAAGAGAATGTTTTCACATTATGCCGAAAACTAATTACAAGCAATAAATTAATTTCACGCTACTGCTTTAGAATTAATTGCATCTTTACAGAAGTGACTGGAAGTGATGGCTCAAGCCGCTCTGATAAGGGTGGACACACAAAGTGGTCTATTGAATTATGTGGCTTATCAGTACCATTGCCTTACATAGGGACGCACTTGATAATCCTTAAAGAAATGATCTAAAATGTGTCTTTCTTGTCGTTTTAATTGCTGCTACGGTATTTTGGTCGTGCAGCTCCCATGGTGTATGCCATATGTTAATGCTGCTGAGCATGTTGTGTCTTGCAGTAAGCCTTTACAGGAATGTTCCTTTTATACTCTAGCTGTGTTTTTGAATGAAACTGTGTAAAAATGCATGTCAGCGTAGTGGAAGAGTGAGGATGAATGAGGCATCTTGTAAAAGATCTGCTACAATCTTCATCAAACTCCTACACGATTTTTAGTTTGAACTTAGGTGATACATTTCACACTTGGTAAGATCCTATAAATAAACCTTGACACAAATGATTTTTGCTGAGCAAGTATCATTCATTCACTCCCAGGTCTTAATTCTAGGTCATCACTGTGAGCAGTTTGTTTGTCAGAAATTCCTAACTACATAACACTCACATGTTAAATATCTGACCCACAGTAAATATGTATGTAATTCTTCAGAAATGTATGGGTGTCTCTAAAACAGATGATTACCAGTCACAAACAAAGCATTTACAGTATTTCAGTGGAGAGTAGTAATTATTTAAGAAAAAAAATATGGGTAGTAGAGCTGCTGTTTGTGCTCCAAGTGCCTATTTATATTCATATTTAGGTTAACTGCTTAGTATCATTACTTCATGTTAAGTGACTTTTCAAGATGCCCTTAATTGGCCCCTGTGGGATTTTGAGCAAAAACCCCTTGATGTTCACATCCTACATCCCACAATTCTGACAGACTGACAGTATAATCTCTGCACATAATATTGTTGTATTTTTTAACAAGAACAGTGTTTTAACAGTGTTTGATCATAGAAAGAGACCAGTTTCATTCCAAGATTTAATACCCACCCTCCCTTTTTCCTAATCTCTGCTGTCATCTTTGATACTCGTCCCCACAATCACATGACTGATGGCCCTTTCTGGACCCTATAATTACATTCCCAGCTTCAGATTTGTAATTAATCACATTGACACATCATGATCTGCATGTCATCTAAACAAAAGTTGGTGAACTGTTTACAAGCGCCATTGCTTCTTGTCATATTATCTATATATTATAATTTCAATTATTTTGATTTCAATACATTTATTATACTTTAAAATGGTATTCCGATACAGTTACTAATTCCCTCTTAAAAAATGTAGTCATTAATGTAATATAAGTACCACGATATTAAAGTAATGTAATTACTTTCCGTTAAAAATAAAAACCATCTAATTGACAAAGACCAGCCCAAATGTGTTCAGACTAAGGGCGAAATCTTCAGTCAGACAATGGGCTACTTAAAATAATACCTAAAAATGAAAATGTCCTGACAGTTCAGATGGAGCTCGGGGTTCATCCATACATTCTGCTTTATTACAAACAATCGCATGTATACACCTGAGTCTATGTGTAACAGCTGACGTGTAAATGTGCAACAGAACATTAATTGCCGTCAGATCCGGATCGATCTGGTGTTAATGAAGTTACTGCTGCTGTACCGCGTGCGTAAATGCGCACAGCCCTTTTCTCAGTTTGGAGACGCACTTATCGTTTCAGCTGCTGTGAAGGGCTGCAGCCGGTTGTGATACTCTCAGCTGCAGATTAGCTCAAAATCTTTTGTGGGTAGGCCCATAAAACGGAGCAGATAGCCGGTGCAGATCTGCGCAATTCACGGTGCTATAACATTCTCAGGTAAAGCTTCTGATGAAACACCACCTGGCACACTGGCTGTATGAGATCAGTAATGTGCGCTACAAGCTGTCATCAAACTGTTATCAATTCAATCTCCCTTTTAATTTATTTGTTTTGTGTAGTCTTTGGGACTGCCAAAGTCCGTATCATCCTTTACTCAGACCATCGTGGATCAGAGATAATTTCCCGTCTCGCTTTTGCTCTGCTCACGTTTGGGACTTTTACAGTGCATGTTAATAAAGTTATTTATAGAAAATGTGTTTTTAAAATTGTAATCCTGCTAAATAATCCCCATTTTTACTAAATTTACCTGTAATCAGATTACGTCTTTTTTAACTTTAGCGGAATGTACCTTTTTTGTATCCTAATTCACAGTCAGTACAATATGTGCTTAAACTTGAACTGTAAATCTGAGGTAAAGATTAGCAAGTGGGTTGGGAGTTTGGCAGAAGGTACTCATTGCACCCTTCAAATTGTGCAAGCTCAGACTGCCACACCCAGTTAATCATTCACCAGTGAGTAAACAGAGAGAGCACAATGAGCAACTGTTTATGGTCTAATATTCGGTTCAGTCTCAGAGCCAAAGAACTATCAAAATAGTACAAGACTTTCTTTTCATTTTTATTAAAAACAACAAAAACATACTGTAACATGAGATCCAAACTGCAAGCACAGTTACAGTTAACTTTAAAATGCTTAAAGCATGTTAACTGTATTATTTTGTAAACCTAATTTTAAATTGTTTGCATTCAATAGAGCCGGACACTTATATAAAACTACCTCTGCTACAAAACACAAATTCACTGATATTCTTTAATGACCATGCAAAAAAAATTACTGTACAACCTAGACAATTTTATAAAAGATAAGGGAATTGTCAGATTTCTGTGCGGTTTCAGTGATATTTTTCTTCTCTGAATCATTTGGTATGTCTAATCTCTGGTCAGTCTTGTATTGAGACAGTTGCAGGTGGTGCCGGTTAACACCTCAATCCTGGCGTTCACGCCCTTGTGCTGACTTTCACAGGATTACTGTCAGAATGTTGCAATAACCTCAGTGACACCCAACTGATGGACAAGAGCCGTGCTGGAACATGCGAGTACAGATTATTACTGTATGCTGTGAGAAACCAGTGGAAGTCATAACGTATACATACTTTTTTTACATATAAATACTTCCAAGCACAAAATGGAGCATTTTGAAGTAAAATATTACCAAGGCAATTAATTATTTAAGCATTTATTTCTTAGAAAAAATATCAAAACTATTCAAATTTGGGGAATATTTTTAAAACAAGTAGACATATACAAAACTGTATCATTCACTGTGAACACAGATTTTTAGTAATACCCAAAACACCCAAAGTTGTTACTACTTGATAAAAACCCTTGCAGCCCTTTACTGCATATATCAACACATCAACTAATATTAACCTGCAACAGTTTGAATAACACAAACACACAAAGCAATTAATGTACAACTGACTGCATTTGCATAGTTTTCAGTGCAAAAGACTTTTACCAAAAAAAAGCAGCAAAGGAAAGAAAACAACAAAAGCAACACCCAGCTCACACTGACTTTGTTCTTTTTTCTCATTACATTCATGATCAGGGGCAAACCAAGCATTAAGATCCCAGGCCTCTCAACATCCTGTACAATGAAGAGTAAACACCATTATTTTCAGCTGCGTTGCTCATGTCTTTGTGCAGATGCCCGCTAGAGTTTTGAACTTTGGTCCGAGTGTGTTTAGAAAGTCAAGGTTATCGTTGTCGCCGACATCACTGCAGCATCCCACAGAGCCGGCCGCAGAGCCCACCCCCTCAAACCCGTAGGAGTGGATGATGTCGTCAGCGTACCGACCGTCCTCTTCTGTTCCAAGATAGGCCATTTTCTAAAAGACAAATGTGGAAGGGAGAGGAAGCATTTTATAACTTCATATGGACTAAGCCTGGATGATGGGAGAGGAGATACTACACCATGCTCAGGATATGACTGGCAGTCCAGATATTACACAGCAAACAAACAACCCACCAGCAAGTTAGAGAAATAATATTTCTCACCAAGAAGTTGAGAAATATTAAAGTTTACACAGAATACTATCAAGGCTTAGAGAACAAGATTATATATTACACATGAGGGTTACCTGAGCTCTTATAGATAAGAAAAGAAGTTATTAAACCTCAGGGAATGAAAGGCAAACACATCTAGACACATTTAATTTTGCCACTTTTACTTTGTGCCAACTTCCATGCTTTATGGATATTTTTTATGAAATTATATTTATATACATATGTATGTATGTATGTATGTATGTGTGTGTGTGTGTGTGTGTGTGTGTGTGTGTGTGTGTGTGTGTGTGTGTGTGTGTGTGTGTGTGTGTGTGTGTGTGTGTGTGTGCAAAAATTATAAAACAACATTACCTGGTCTATATAGCAGCCATTTGTTTGCCAGGTGTGGAGAAATGCTGAGTCCTGGATGAGGTGTCTGTTGTCAAAGCCCACGCCACTACCAACGAGGTGAGTTCCATTGAACTGTTGAGTAGCATACTGGCTATCATACTGGCCAGAAGAATAGAAATCTTGCATACCGCTCGTAACAGCACCGGATTTATACAGCCCATTCTCGTGTGTGCTTTGGGCTCCAATTGTGCTGGAGCTCTTGTTCCCCATCCATCCCGCATTAAGCAAAGTACCCTTAGCTGAGCCCTTCACTGCTTGTTCAAAACCAGTTTTGGGGACGATGATCAGACTTGAATCCTGCAAACCAACAAAACAAAAAGAAGAATTACATCAAGGAAGCAAAGCAAAATAAAATTAAAAGAAAAAAAAAAGAAAAAGCTCAAGATAAAAATAAGCTTCCTTTACAATAACATAAGCCTTGACAATGGTTTCATTATTCTGTCCTCACCACTTCTTCTCCTGGGGCTTCAGTGTTTGATGGGAGCAGGATTCCACCACTGCCTTCTGTATCGTCAACAGCCAGCTTGTCTTTCTTTGTCACACAGAAAAGGGCGAGTAATATGCCTGCAAAAACACAGAAAGTATATTAGAAATAAGTGCGCAAGAAGGGCTTTTTTTATATTAAACAACATGCCATATGTGGCAGATCTCACAAGAATAACGGCATTATAGACTGTATAATTGCATCACATATCATTGCTTGGTTCCCAATATATAATGACAGAACCAGAACATTTTTTTCTTCCTGCACATTAACACATGCATGAGCACAAAAGTCCTGTTTCATTATCTACACGTACAGCCTGCACAATCCTGCTCGTGAGAGAATAGTAAGAGTGGGGGACTCACTCACCTAGCAGCAAGAGCAGGGCCAGAGGCAACAGCATAGCCAATAAAGCCAGTGGCCCTAATGACACAGAGCTTGGCTTGGTCAAGCAGGCTCCATTCCTGCATTGGCAGATCCTCACTCTCACCGTCTGTTTTTCACCAATGCCCTGCAGATCTTTAACATCCAAGGTAACTTTGTGTACTCCTGTAGGAAGCTCTTTTATTTGCTGCAACGTAGCTGCTGTGTCTAAGGAGGAAATGTGTAAAATGTTAAACAGCCTAAAAAAAAAAAAAAAAAAATAGTCACAATGCTGTGCAGAAAACTTAATAACAGACCACAATACTGTTAATTCAAATGTTTGCTTTTTTATACCATGACATGTTTATGTATCAACTTATTCCATAATCTTGAGTGTCCATCAGAGCTCACGGAAGCAGTTGCCATCACTAATAGTATTACATTTTTTGTAGACGCACTTAAACAACAGCAATACAATATTAAAACATACAGCATTTTATACCCTGTACGTCCTGAACACATACTAGAGCCCAACCTGTAAATCTAAAGCTCAATTAATATAAGTATTTAGGAGATTTTGGAAACTGTCACTATTACACAGTTAAGCCACCAGAGAGCATCAGCGAGTCTATTTTTTAACTGTAAAATGTCTCACTAAGTGCATATCTTGATAATGACTAAAAAACATACTTAAGGAGGGAACAATGGACATCAGCCAACATATTATCAGAGTTTACAAAAACTTTTAAATATTGAAATCAGTATCAGTTCCAAAAATCCAGTATTGGCCAACCTCTAAAATGAACTAATACAAAGATAATGAACACTTGAGTGAATCATATATTTGAGTCATATTACGTGGAACTGCTTTTTGAGTTTTTACACAAGTTTTGATATTGTTTTGCTGTTCAACATGACTCCAGTCAACATTCCAGGCTACATTGTGTAACTGATGTAGAACAAAAGTATTTATTATTGTATTTATTAACTGTCCGATTAGACTGCTTATCTGAAAAATAAAGTATTGTAGTTTTCATATTTTGTAAAAAAGACACTCTCTGACAGACGTAAATCAAATGGGTAAGAATACCTACCATTATATTTTTTCACAGACCATTTGCCATCGGGATCGTCTAGCAAAGTAAACGTGAAAGGGCTGGAATATGGAGATTGGTCTAAGTCTTCAGCTACAACCACCAAAGACCTAAGTTCTCCTTCCTTCTCACACAGCACCATTTCACTGGTGGGGAGCATTGGCTTGTTGTCATTGTCATCTTCCACCTGAATGATGACTGTTCCTGTGCCTGTCTTGGCGCCTGAAATTCATGAGTATTCCATCAGTATTCATATTAGACGGGGGAAAAAAGGGCATGTCGGTAACAAATACAAACTACCTGGAAATCACTGGCTGGATTCTGACATCACCCGGGTGAAAAAATCTGAACATTTTTAATTTTGACAAACATCTGAAGGAGGAGCCCAGTTTTTACTGTAACACCAGAAAACTGTGAGTCATTTTTAAAGACTAGTCACATCAAACAATGTCAGCAGGTGTTTTCAGGTGAGACAGTGCCAAGGCATTTTTTTATAGACAGATACTGAAAAGGGTGGAGCTGGGGATGCTAATAACCTACAGCTGGTATTACAATACTACCAAAGCCATGATGATACCATCATGTCATATGTGGCAAGATGTGGCTTGACACCAAACCCAATGGAGGCAGCACATTTTGGATAAGGTGGAAATAAAAATATGAGTAACAGATCAACAGTTACTTTCTACGTAATCTAGTGCTGATAAGCTTAGGCAGAAACAAGCATGGAGGAACAGAAGATAAACTTGAGCTTATGCTAATATCTCAATTCTGTATGGTTTCCATTGTTCACAGAAGTCATGAGTAATAAAGTGTACAGCATTAAAAGCAACCTACTTGCATCCACAGCCTTCATGGTGATGTTGTAAATTCCATTGTTGACTAACTCCGATTCTCTGTCAATTGTGTTTGCAACCCTCAGTTCACCGGTATTTCTGTCAACACTGATCCAGGAGCCTGGGTCTGTGACCTTATAATACCTGATAGACAACGGGGAAAAGGACTTGTTTGTCAAGAGTACATTCTCTAGTTCAGCAGTGGAAGTCTGCCCTCAAGTGTTCAACAGAGGTAACATAAAGTGATAATGGGGCCCTTATTTAAGTAGTAAATAAAGTGATGTTGCTTACTTTATGCCGTTGCTGCTCTTGGTCTCAGGATCTACAGCTGTGTAACTTCCTATCAGTGTGCCATTCGGTGTGTTCTCCTTGACGGTGAAGCGGACAGTAGGTGCTGTGAATTCTGGCCCTTCATCAATATCGCCAACAGTCACATCCACAGGGATGGACAGCCACTGGGCCACGGTGCCATTCAGGTCAGCTTCATTACGTGCCATAATTTCAAGCTTTACATTTTTGGCCTTCTCATGATCTAAGGGCTAGAACAACAGAACATGTAAGTCCCTATGTTATATTAAATATTACTGCCACAAAAATAATTATAGTAACAACATACAGCTGCAATATAAAACTCTACACACCTTTGAGATGTACAGAAGCCCCTCATTAGTTTGGGGGTCTGTATCGATTCGGAAATTTCCATTTTCATTTCCTTTGGTGACGAGGAATTTGGCAATCCAGTTTGGTGTGTTTATTAGATCCTTATCATCAACAGGAATTCGGAGGACAAGTTTTTCATTTTCATTTTCCTTGACATTGACTTCATACTAAAGAAAAGAAAATATTGTTGGTAACATCAAACAAACAATCTTTTGGCAAAACAAGTCCAAAACACACTGCTTTAACATGTAAGACAGTGATAAGAAAATGTTATGGAATGCTTAAAATAAACCTGTTATTGTTACAAAACAATGCCAAACATTACCACATAATGTCTAAATGTGCCTGTAATCAAGATCTTATTTTATATCCTTTTTTTACTAACTGCTAAACACTTACAGATGTTTTTTTGAAGGTTGGTGGGTTATCGTTGATATCAGCCAGACTTATGGTTGCTGTGCCAGTGGTGGCGAGACCCTTTACTGCACCATCCCAATCTTTGATTTGTACTACCACCATATGTTTGTCTTTCACCTAAAGAAGAAGTGTGACAAAAAATGCAAGAAAAATGTGAATATTATGTCATGATGGAGGAACTAGAGGCAGGTAAAGCATTTGTATCATTTAATCTCTATGTCACCATTGTGAGTAAATTATTAACCCAATAATGCTGGTGCTCACCTCTCTGTCCAGAGTGTTAGTTACTGTGCTGATGACACCTGTGGTTGGGTGGATGGCAAACAGGTCTAATCCAGTCAAGAGAGTATACCTGATCTTGACATGGAGAGTTCCTGGTTTGTCTCTGTCTGTAGCGTCCACCTTCCCCACCACTGTCCCTGTGGTGAAAAACATAGTCATTGAGTTTATTATTACCAACACAAAAAGTCAGACTTTCAAATATGATGCATATTTTATGTTCCTCACCTGGTTTGCATTGCTCAAAAACAGTATACTCCAGTTGATTTTTGAACTGTGGATAATTGTCATTCTCGTCATCTACATCTATTCGGATGTCCAAAGGTAAATCTGTCTCCACTCTAGTGCTTTTGTCGAAAACTTTGGCAGTTAACTACAAAGGAAACAGTCAATTTTAGAAGGGCAGCACACTCAGAAATACTCAAACTATATGAAGTGTAAAGCATATCATGTGGTTTCATCTATTTTCTTTGTAGTACATCTTGTGTTTTAACATAATTTTGTTATAACAGTGATAATAAAGATCCATCTCTAGTGACTTGTGGCTTAATAATAATAATAATAATAATGAGACATTTTATTTATAGAGTGATTCTCTAGATACTCAAAGATGCTTAAGCAGATTCATTGATAAGAAAAATAATTCTTAGTTGCAACTTTATTTCACACTCACAATAAAAAATGGGTACGCCTCACGGTCAACCTCCTTGAGCACAGACAACATCCCAGATTCACTGTTGAAACTGAACACTCCCGCTGGTTCCTGATCGTAACCAGGGCCACTGAGAGTGTAGTACACAGAGTATTTGGCTTCTGAATCCGATACAATCTGAACCAGACAGCAAACACATAAAAGGTGAAAAAACGCAAACAATGATTCTGTTATACATAAGTCATCTATCATGCAGGCAACTCTCGTTCCGCATACAATACTTTGAAATGATCATGTGCAGGAATAAAAGCATCATAAGAATCAGTCAGAAGAAAGTCGTGTAATTAATAGGTGTGTCTGGGTGTGTTAATCAGATAATCCGGGGGAAAAGAACACAGGAGGAAAGAAAGGTGTGTGCACCAAGAGGGAAAGTAAGAGAGTGCATGGATTTGTATTGTCAATTATAATAAGATTACCTTCTCAATGTCTTTTGGATAAGGCCCCTTATCATTCTCTACTATGTTGAAGGGAGGAGGACTCCAGCGCCTTTTGGATCTCTTCAGGAAGCCTTTGCCCGTTTGCTGTGAGATGCAAACAGATCAGAATTGTTTTTATTTTTTTTAAAGGCCCATCATCATTTTGACTTACATACATCAACCATAAACCAACCACAAGACAACCTCACCTCTCTCACTCTCTCATGCACTGTAGTGTGAACAAGGTGGACTTCCATCTCACTTTCCGGTCCACTGTTGTCCTGAGCCCACACAGAAAATGTCCGCCCTCTTGCAGCTACTGACACTGGACTCACAGCTACTACTGCACCATCACCACTGACAGTAAAACTTGGGTCTCTTGAAATAAAGTGCAATGATTTGGTGTCGCAGTTGGCCGCCGCAACTGTAAGAAACAGAGAAAGGAAAGGGCGAAAGGGGCTTTAAAACAAACGCCAAAAGCCAGTTTACGGACTCTAATAGATTTCAGGGTGTTAGATAAATAGTTAATGAGCAGATAATAAGTTAAAATGACCTTTAGTGATTTGGTATCCAACCGGAATCGTTTGTGGAACAATTACGTACAGAGAACCAGGGATTAAACACGACTCAACGCGGGACAGGAGCTGAAGTTTAAAACAGGAATTCAATCAATACGTTTGTTCAGTTTCCCACACAGTTAGCTGGATTGATACATTGTAACTTTCTCTCTGCTGAATATTTACAATAGTTCTTACATTTACAAATATAAAGAACATTAGTTTAGTGGGAATAAATTCAAAAAACAAAACAAGAAAGCTGGAAGTACATACCAACATCAGACAGATGTCGAAAATTAAAACATTCGCCATTTTTGAACTTTTTCCAGGTCCAGTGGGAGAAAACTGCTCTCCGCCTCCGATCTTCCGGAGAGTGGCGAATAGCCTGATAGATTTGCGACGGTGAGTTATAAACTCAAACCGAGACACCCGTCTATTCCTACACTTGTCCTCTCAGAAACCCCAGGCAGACTTTGCTCTGAGCGGAGGTGTCTGTCTGTCTGTCAGTCAGTGAGTGAGTCAATAGTCGGACACACCTCAGCAGCCCCACCCAAACTCTAATCCTCCCTACAAGAGCAGCAAGCGAAGCACCTTTGAGCTGAGCGCAGTGTTGTGTGATGTTGTGCTGAACACGTAAACCCCCTTACACTTTGCAAACATGTTTTTCTTCCTTCCTTCCTGCCAGCAGGGGGAAACATTTACCAAATCTTCTGCCAGATAAAGTAATAGTGAAGTTTAACATCAAAATAAAGCTAGAGACCATATATCATTTCTCATGGAAGTGTTTGCACCATATGGGATACAAACATCATAAAGCACTGTGAAGTAATTTGATATGTATTTCTATTTAAGCTGATAGGGTGCTCTTGCAATTGTGGAACACAGGGCAAACACAGTATCAACGTTTTAAAAATCCACTTTTTTGTGCATGTTTACCCTTTGGACAATAATTAATCATCTTGTTTTTCAAGAGTATCAGGTCTGAGAAACCTCTCCCAGGTCCATTGAGATTGACCCCTGCATGTCTCTTGTCTCTCTCCACTGAAGCATTCTGGTAGGAAGAACAGAACTGGGCTCCTCGGTTAACACCACAGGAATGTGAGCTGAATGGAGGGGGGAGAGGCTCCGCTCCCACAGCAAGGTTCTCACTATCTCTATAAACTGCTGATAAATGTTTGAGTGCTCAGTGCCAGCAACACTGGGCCTTTGTTATTTGACCTGTCGTATTTGGATCCACTGTAAAATAAAATAAAAGAGTAGCTAGGCCTTGTTTAAAAGTGCATGGGGAAATCACACTACATGGGGCTGCACGTACAGGAAAGGTGAGAAAAATGTCAGGAAGACTGTGAGTCATTGGCTTGGACACAATGAAAGGGCTCAGTGCGGGAAGTCTTGACTGAAAATTCAAAACAGACTCAGCAAAATATCCTCCTGGGTCACTCCCAAACTTAAATGAAAACTACATCATATTCAGGCTTCAATATGTGTGCAGAGTAGACAGTAAAAGTATGCTTAGACAGTTAAATCTGTTATGTTTCTGCTTCTCTTGTTGACGCTGTCTGACCTCACCCTCCCACTCTGTCCACTCATTGGGAAATGTTTTGAAATAAATCACTTTTTTTAATAACCAAAGCATTACTTTTCTGCTGAGTAGTACAGTTTAAAGTCAGCCAAAAGTGATTCATTTCTCAGGATAATTCTTTTTAAATTTTAAAAAAGTTTTACACAATATGTCTTTACATCATTATACCACAACTTCTGGTTTAGTATTGTCACTTTCCAAGTAACAATACAGTACAACACTGTGCCAATGTCTTGATGTGATATCGTGAAATCTAGCTTGTGGCAAATGACTAATTGTGGTAAACACCTAGTAGCAGATGTTTAAGATAACACATTTAAAAGGTGTAAAAGTGAATATGAATCCAATTTAATTAATCACACTGGCATATATCCCTGAGGTAAGGAGGTTTTCAGAGTGCGCCTTAGGCAATAACTCCACCCTTCTCTCTACGCCCTTTGGGTGAGTGCCAACAAAATGCAGGGTGGAGCATTCACGTCATGGGTTAGGGGTTAGTATTTGGGTGAGACAAGTTGCTTGGTAGTGTTTTATGGAAGACACTGTGACTAATAATTATCTCATTATAATGCAATCGAACAGTAGACAATAATCACTCTGTAAACAGGCTATATGTCACTGAATCTACTGCTGTGTAATACAACAGGCCTTCAATGAATCCTTCCTTCAGGAAGGTGATCATATTCAGTTTTAGTTGAAACTGCTTTAGACAGGTGTTAATTCAACTTCGTGGTCATTTATGCAGTTGAATTCTATTGTGTTATACTGAGAAATGTTTAATGTTTAGTCTATCGTTAAATGGGGCAGACAAACACAATTCAACAACTCTTCAATCTACAGCCCTAAAAATAACCACAGAGTTACATCAACTAGGGCTGCAAACTAATGATTATTTTCATTATTGTTGAATCTTTTGATTATGACAGAAAACTAAAGAAACCAGAAAATACCCTCATGTAAGAAGCTGGAACCAGAGAATTTTGACCTTTTCTTATAAAAAAGACTGAAGAATGATTAATCAATCACCAAAATAGTTGGCAATACATTTTCTGTCAATTGACTAATAGTTGCAAGTGTAAAATCAACCATCTCTCAAACTGTTAAAACAAACCTTAACATTCTTATCTTCATAAAGGTAGGATTATTGTTAGTTTTTGCTATGTGTATAAAATAAACTGGCAACTGAGAGCAAAATAAATAATGTAGAAATACATTTATATGCCAAAATCAGCTCCCAAGAAAATATACTTAAAGTAGTTATACTTTACTGCATTAATGCAATTAATGCTTAAAATAACTGCCCCACTAATATAGTGCACATACATCCTACATTTGGTCTGGCAACTGTTACATACACATCAGTAGTATGGTGGATTCTGAGGCCATGATGTTTGTTTATAAGGCCACTGAAATGCTGACACAACATACATTCTCCAAAAGTGGTTTGGTCACTAAAACTGGACAGATATATGCAGTCTGACACGCCCAGGTCATGACATAATGTCAAGAATGTCTCACCTTGCTGCATGTTCAGGTAGTGTGTGCTCACACAGATGGTCATGATTTTTTCGTGGTCTTCACTGTAATATAATGACTCTGACACCACTGCTCACAGAGTTGGTAGTTTCTGTCAGGCATCAATTGGTACCAGCCTTCCCCCTTTGTGCTCATACTGCTTTTGGACGCTGACTACGAAAGCTGATGAAAGATAAATAATTGCTAAAGAAAAAAAGCAATCACTCTCACTGTGATAACACAGGGGGTTCTGTATTCCAGTGATATATTGTTATATATATTATCAGAGGAATATGCCATAATTCCTTTGAACAAACTAATGCTGTAATCAGGCAAGATAAAGCTGATACTGTATTCCCTCTCTCACACACACCTTTGACCATGAGGACTACAAGTTATTTGTATCTTAGCAACGCAAACTCTGAGCCAATGTCCACCTTTGTTGTATCTCTTTTTTTTATCTTTCTCTCTGTAAAACAAACACCCCCCCCGCCCTCACGACACACACACACACACACACACACACACACACACACACACACACACACACACACACACACACACACAAAATCCAGTGTGCAGCTCAGTATGAGTGGAGAACCCATAAACAGAGGTGTGCTTCTGGAGAATTTCACAGGCACATGTAATGTTTTACAGATGAGTGATAAAGCATTGGTCTAAAGAGAGTCCAATATGTTTTCTTTTTAACTGGATATCAAAATAATATTAGATAAATAGTAAATAAATTGCAATTATAAATTACTGCAGATAAACCTGGCCATCTAACCTTATTATCAAGCAATGTTCTCAAACACAGACATTTATTTCAGACACTTTCACTCCAGATTCATTTACATTTGGTTTGGTTTAGCACTTGGTTTATCTCATCCTGGACTGGTTTCCTCTAAGTCCAGCCTTTCCCCCCTCCTCTCTCTTCCAAAGACAATAGGTTGCACACAAATATTACAACTATGCTTCCACTAGACACAGTCACCTCCTCCCTCTCCGCCTGTTATCAGGAGCAGCTTGTGAGCAATCCCAGATAGGAACCGCCTATGTTGCAGTAAAAGTTCTTCCTCCCCTGGAAAGGGTCAAAGTTTGTACGAAGCCAACAATACACTCAGACAGAGTCGCGAATTCACTTCAGCAACAGGATTAACGAGTATACAAGAAGATGGCTCCACTGCTGAAATGCAGTCTTTTTATCCTGTTTGCGTTCAACTTAGAGGTAAGTAAACAATCCAATGTGTGTTGGTGGGGGGTTTCTCGGTAGACCAACGGGTCTTTAAACAGGTGTGGCTCTTCTCTGGTGTTTTACACGGATGTTAGGAAAAGTTAAACGATCGAGTAAACGTAGCAAAAGATACGAAAGAAAAAGTAAATGCGCAATCGCCATGTTTACACTACACTCGCATATTGGGTTTGAAGGTCATGAATCGGCTCTATATTGCAGGTTTTTCCTTCCTTGATACTAAATCTGTTAAAAAAAACAAAAAAACCTTAGGAGTTCATAGTTTTTGATCAAGTCTAACTATCGTGTGGATGTCATTAACACATGTTGATGTCACCAGAAAAAAACTGTTTAAGGCTTTAAGGCTACTGAGATGTAGAGTTTTAAGTAATGACGGTTTTTAAGTTGTATTAAGTATGTTATATAGGCCAACTGATTATTGATTCCCCCCCCCCCCCCCCACACACACACACCTAACAGGGAGGATGGCAACAGTACAGAGAACAGTATTGAATAATCCTCCTTTTACAGTTTTTCTTGATCACTTACACACTATGACTGGGTCAATTAACTTAACATCTCAAACCATGACATCATCTACCAAAAAACAGACGCATTTCTCAAAACTACAAAGACTATTCTTCATTCCATATTATTAAGACAAGTCATCACAACTGAAACCCAGTTGACACACAATTCTACAGGTGGAAACATGAAGAATCAAATTGTTAACACACTAATCAGGACCTCAAGACAGATGGATCAAAGAGTATAGGTCAGCTCATCAATACCTGAGGTAGAATAAATGGGATTTCTTTCTTTATGTACAAACTTTTTTCATTGTTTCATAATTGCAAATATATGGAAATGACTGTATTCTGTGTTCTTTATCAGTTGCATATGTTTACAATACATTCACTTTCTCACTCTGTTTTAGTTTAATTTACCACAGTATGTGGTGTAAAAATAGGGGGAAACCATAAATGCCATCAGTCATTGCAGGAACAGGTTTTTCTAATAATGTTATGATCTTACCAGTAGGTAATGACTGTTTTGTAGTGTTTGTGTATTTTCTGGCTTTTGTGTTTGGTTTAGGTGTAAGGTATCATGGTTTTGAGAGCAGAGTTTGGTTTTGCAATGGAAGTTTGAAATTTATGAACACACACAACTCCAAGAAATTCCCAACTAGTCTTAACTTGATCATAAATATAGACTTTATGAGTAAACCAATGCCATTTGAGTGTTAGTCAGAGATGCCAATACCATACAATTTTGTGATTATTAAATGTTAACAATGACTGTCTTTTTCCCGTCTCTTTCTTTACCTGCAGCTTGTTTCTGTGGGGGCAAAAGGAAATGGGCCAGTGTTACAGAGACAGAAGAGAGAATGGATCATTGCTCCCAGACAGCTTAAGGAGAACCGCGATTACACCGGCTTGGAGAGTATTGCTAGAGTGTGTAGTTTTTGTTCCAATTTGTTTTCTAAAAAGTTCTATTAAAACTGAATAGAGCAAAATTATTTTAAACTAAACTAAGCTAAACATATAGTCAGTCATGCAGATATTTAATTTGGGATAGCAACAGTTCATTCCTTAAAATAATTACATCATTGTAAAATGAGTAAAATGGTTAAATCCTCAGTTAATGGTGGAAAGTAATTAAGTAATGTACTCAAGTACTGCACACAAGTACAATTTTGAGGTACTTGTACTTTACTTGAGTATTTTCATTTGATGCTACTTTATAACGCATCTCCCCGACATTTATGGGGAGAAATATTGTACTTTCTACCCCACTACATTCATTTGACAGCTTTAGTTATTGACACAATGGATAATATAACAAGCTTTTAAAATACAACACATTGTTTAAGATGAAACCAGTGGTTTCCAACTTTTTGGCTTTTGACATCTTCCAAAAAGCAATCAATTAATGTTCAAATGATCCAATATTTCACCAAAAATCCAAAATTAGAGTAAAAGTCCAAAAACTGAATACAGATTTATGTATTAGAAGTTCATTTTTTCTTCTTTCCTCTCCCATTAATCATCTCAAAACCTCAGATTTATCTAGGGAACCTTTTTAGGAGCCTGCCCCTAGGCTGGGAATCACTGGACTAAACTAGATGACTGAACTAGAAAGTAGTTCAAACTAGTTCCACCCCCGTAGCTACAACAGCCACATGCTGCGTACTCACTGATGCTTTAGTATTTATCATCTAATGATGTCATATTTAATAACATGTCAGTCAGAGGGACCAAACCACTAATTTTGATGCAATACTTTAACTACATATTTCTGCTAATACTTATGTACTTTTTACTTAAGTTGTACTTTTCATGAGGACTTATTTGTAATGAAATATTTTTTACATTGTTTTAATGGTACTGTAACTTAAGTATATAATTTTTTTTTTTTAAACTTCTTCCACCACTGCCCTGAGGCCACCTTTGTTTTTAAAGCACCTATACTAGACTGAGAATGCATGAGAATGTCTCTCCAGACAGTGGCAAACTTCCATATTGATACTGAGTCAATTCATACTCAGTACAAGACAATGAATAGAGCTTTTGTCAGATGTTTGGACTCACACATACAGTGTTTGCTCTAAAGCTTATCTAGATTCACATTTCAGCCAGGTATTTTTTGAAAGGTTTTACATGCTGTAATTGTTGGCTGCTTAAGTGAGTTACAATCTGTTGCAGCTTGACTTTGTGTTTGTTTTAATCAGAGCAAACATTAAGTATAAAATAAATGACTTTTGATTACTTCACATACTATGTCACCTTCTTGTATTTATGTGGTCTGAATGGTCTTCTTTTGAAATGCAATACAATATATTACTTTGTGATTTAAAAAAAACAACAAATTACTACATCTTCCTTTGTTATTGAATACTCTAACATTTAATTCATTTTGTGTTTGTGTATTTGTGTTTCAGATTCGTTCAGATAAAGAGAATTATACACAGATAATCTATTCACTAACAGGGCCTGGTGTTGACCAGCCCCCTACTGGTGTATTTGGTGTCAACCATCAAAATGGTTTTGTGAAAATCTTCTCCATTTTGGACCGTGAGGCGATCCCCTTCTATCATGTAAGAGCACATAAAAATCATGTTCTTCAAATAAAAAGCATTTAGAGCCACATCTGCAAGTTGTACAGTAAGAAATGTTAAAAGCAGTTCTGATATCTCTCTTTTTGTAGCTAAAAGGTATGGCAAGATACCAGAACGGGACCCCTGCAGAAAATGATATTGACCTTAGAATTACTGTTATGGATGAGAATGACTGTCTACCAATCATTAAAGTGCAGCAAGTTGGATCTGTCAATGAATCTAGTGCAGCAGGTATTTTACAGTAAGACATCTACAGTGTGGTTTTCACTTTTACTTAACCACTATCAGCAGATATATTATTTCATTCTCCTTGGTGATTTCTAGGTACTGTTGTCATGAAAGTGATAGCTACTGACGCGGATCAAGAGAACACGCCCCACTCCATGATCTACTACCGCATTGTGGAAAAGAGTAATGTAGGTGGGATGTTCAGCATCAACTCCCAGACCGGAGAAGTCATAGTTAAGCGGAACAATCTTGATAGAGAGGTGAGACACTATATTGAGCCATTGCATTTCTTGTCATATACAGTAATTACAACACATTCTATTTATTGTAAACATTTTTTTCTCATCACAGTTATGTTGTTATTTTATTGTGGATGATGAGATAAGCATCACCACATTATGTAAACATGTTTTCCTCTTCATCATTAGTTCTTACTGCTTGTTGAGCCGCAGTCATTTTGTAATTTTTATTGCAATATTTAACCAAATATTAATATTGAATCATATTTATGTCAGTTATCTTTTTTTTCTTGAATCTGAAACTACCATGTGTTAATCAGTAAATTGTATCTCTGCTGTGTTTTTAAGACAAAAGATACATATAAGTTGACTATAGAAGCCTCTGACCTAAATGGACAAGTGGGAGGAAACAAAGGAACCGGAGAAATTGAGATAAAAATTCTGGACATAAATGACAATATTCCCACCCTGGAAAAGGAATCGGTATGTGTGTCATTTACCAACAACAACACGTTCTATTCTTATTTAATTGGCTTCTTTAATCATGTGTGACAGTAACCATAGTTCTAAAGCATCTGTTGGTGTGTGTTTTGCAGTATGAGGGGAGTGTGGAGGAGAATACTATCAATGTGGAAGTGACGAGGATCAAAGCTGTTGACATGGATTTGATTCACACTGACAACTGGCTGGCAGTCTTCGAAATAGTTAGTGGGAATGAGGCTGGCTATTTCAGCATCACTACTGATTCTAAGACCAACGAGGGAATTATCATGATTCACAAGGTAAAGGAGTGCGGTCTCATTTTGATGGACTATAGATGAAGAATTTGGTTCCGCTACAAAACCTAATTTGAACTGCATGTTCTATGCTTTCTCCTTAAATCTGCAGGCTCTGGACTATGAGGAAATGAAGGAGCTCCACTTGGAAGTGGCTGTTTCCAACAAAGCAGTATATAATTTTGGCAGTGGAAGCATGACAGGCGCCACAATCTCAAAATCCTACCCCATTAAAATCAATGTGATCAATCAGAAGGAAGGCCCCCGTTTCCAACCAACTGTCAAAGTGGTGTCCATCTCTGAGGACCATACTTCCGTTTCCTTAAACAAAGTCATTGCCACCTATGCTGCTATTGACAGTGACACGTTAAAGACCGCCACCAATGTTAGGTATGGCCGCATTTCTAACGTCCATTTATACATCTGCCTTTCCAAACTTAATAGCAGCTGTATAGATGTGTCCCTTTGTCTCGCTGAATTGATGCACTTTATATGAATGGCTTATTGTTTTGTCCTCACATGCATGGTTGTTCATTCTTTCAGGTATGCTAAAATCCGTGATGATGACAACTGGTTGATTATTGATGAGAAAACAGCAGATATCAGACTGAATAAACTGCCTGACAGAGAGTCCAAGTACTTGGTCAATGGAACATATTATGCCAAAATAATATGTATCACCAATGGTGAGATCTGTACATACCTGTTTGACCATTTGTCTCCAGTGCACACATATAGTGTGCAACTATTTAATATTAATCTCTGTTTTGATTGGCTTTCAGATACTCCCTCAAAAACTGCCACAGGGACCATAGCCATTCAGGTCGAGGACTTTAATGATCACTGTCCGAAACTGACTGCTACAAGTCATACCATGTGCATTGAGCATAATGTGATCTACGCAACAGCCATAGATGAAGATGAGTTCCCTAATTCAGCACCATTTGAGTTTACTGTGATTCCAGGGAGCAGCAAAGGGAAATGGACAGTGGAGCATCTTAATGGTAAATTGTGTGAGGAGGACAATTAACATTTGGCAGATTTCTGATGAATCAGTGTTTGATGGTCATTCACCCTACATGTTCTTTTAAGTTTATGTTAAAGAAATAATTTGACATTTGGAAAATGCAGTACTTTGTTTTTTTGACAAAAGGTAGATAGAAAGATTGGTATTACAGTAAATGTGAAGCTACATCTAGCAACCAAACAGTTTAGCCTAGCAAAAAGACATTTTCCTAAGAAAATAATTTCACTTGTCAAATTTTTTTTCAAATTTCTTAGAAAACACTTTATAATAGGCTGCAAGTCTTAAAAGGAACTGAACCATTATTAATGTCATCCACTTCATCTGTGCTTTTCCTTGTATGACAAACAAAACAAAGTTTAATAATCTGTACAGCAGTTTTTATAATTTGGGTCTTATCTTTCTTCAGAAACCACCGCCATTCTGCGAGATCAAGCCAACCTGTGGCCAGGCATATACAAAGTGGCAGTGGAGGTCAAAGATCAGCAGGGAAAGTCATGCGCTGCTGTTCAGATGATGGACATAACTGTGTGCACTTGCGATGAAAACACCAAAACTTGTATGTCTCGTAGAACAGTGACTGCAGGTTTTGGAGCTGCAGGTGTTCTACTATTGCTGCTGGGACTGCTGCTGCTTCTACGTGAGTAGGGTTGTTCTCTTTTCTCCTTTTTATATTGGTTATTTTGATACGAAAACCCCTTTCGCCGGCAAGATTACCAGACATGTTGTAACGTGCCTGCGAGATTTATTGTTAAAAAAAGGGTGTGTCATAGGCATTTTTTTGAAGAGGCATATCCATACATCCCAGTCTAGACATCCTAGACACTCTCTAGTGCGCGCTCTGCTCGCTCACTCCAGATTCCGGGAGATTGTGTCTCACTTGCGGCCGTCAGGGAGCCGCTATCAATATGCGGGAGACTCCCGGAACTTCCGGGAGAGTTGGGATGTCTGCATATCTTGGCTCTAGCATGCATTACACACATATTTGGTACTTTGCCCTTTTGAGGTATATCCCTTAGTTGAATAATCCATTAATTGAATTGAATTGAATTGAATTGACTTGATTTGACCTGACCACTATACTGTTTTTAAGAATGCTTTCTGAAGGAGTGTGAAATGTGTGTATTTTTCAGTGGTGCCTCTTCTGCTGATGTTCTGCTTGTGTGGAGGTGCAGCAGCTATGGGAAACTTCAAGGCCATTCCATTTGATACTAAACAACAGCTTATCTCATATCACACTGAAGGACAGGGAGAAGACAAGGTACTTCCTTTGGTGTTGTGTTATGAATGTACATTGTACTATACTTAGATACTTTTAGTTTTGAAAATGTGTTAATCGAAGTTTCACTTCCTTAAAATGCTGCATCTCTGACGGTGTCTTCTCTCACAGGAAATTCCTCTCCTACATGTCCCAGTTGAAGTCGATTGTGGAGTAATGAATGCCCAGAACATCAACACCTATAATGGACAGGGGTACCTAGGAGGACTGACTGAATTTGGAGGAGCAGCAGGCGGGGCAGCAGGCGGAGCAGCCTTAGGTGGTGCCTTTAACACTTCCACCTTGACAGCTGAGAACATGCACCTGTACAACCAATATAAGCACTCCACTGGGCACATGAACGTGGATGCTGGGATGATGACAGGACAAGAACACCACTACTCCCAATACAGAGCTGGGGCCTTTGATGGGATGGCTCTATCTGATCACTTCCTGGGAGAGTATTATTTAAGTGTGAGTATCTTGAAATATTATTGAAAACCCTAGTGTAATCCAAGTCCAATTTTTTTTTTAACTCAATCTCAGAATTTCAATGGTGGGTTTGTTTTTATAATGGCTCAGTGACGAGTCAATAATATATAATTACATTACATTATGATTCTGTTTTGGGTTTTTTGCAGAAATCGGACCATGCTACACAGCAATCCCAGCAGAAGGATAGTCTTCTGATATATGACTATGAGGGTCAGGAGTCACTGGCAGGTTCTGTTGGCTGCTGCAGCCTTCTTGAGAATGATGATGGCCTTGCGTTCCTGAATGATCTTGGGCCTAAATTCAAAACCCTGGCTGAAATTTGTAAGGGATCTACCTTTGTGATGGAGTCTGTGGGTGCAGAGGTTTCTATGTCTCCACCCAGACCAGTGTCTCCCATCAGGCCCTCCACCCACACACACATCCATACACACACAGAAACAATCAGGGACAGGGACCGTGTCAACCTCAACACCCTCAACACCTCCAATGTAGCGTCTGGATCGTCCACCATTTTTCAAGAGCAGCAACTCACTGAGAGAACCCATGGTTTAGCCACTGTTCCCAAGGTACATGTCCAGGACAATGTTGTGATTCCCAGTCAGACACTGCTCATACAACAGCCAGCTATGTACTACGCTGCCACCCCCATGTATGTAGTTGACTCCAATCCCCAAGTAATGCTTGTGGCAGGGGGTGCCCAGCAGGCAGTGAGTCAAGTAGCTCAGGTCGGGCTAAGTCAAGGCCTAATGCAAGTTGGAGGCCTGCAAGGTACTCAGGGTGCAGTACTTGTAGAAAGGCAAGTAGGAATGGGTGGAGTGACAGGGCAGGCTGCACAAGGACTCTCATTAGGAACCCTCTCCAGGCAGGATGCACAAGGCCTGTCTTTAGGAACCCTCTCCAGGCAGGATGCACAAGGCCTCTCTTTAGGAACCCTCTCCAGGCCCACACAAATGTTGGTGGTGGAGAACGGGTCTTCAGGTGGAGGGCAAGGTGCACACTTAGTGCAGACATTTGTTCAAACAGGGCAGGGATCTACAGAGCAGGGCTTGGCGGTCAAAGGTCAAGGCATGCAAATGAAAACTCAGAGTTTTACACCGGGGTTACATGGTTTTACAGGGTCAGATGAAGACTTTGTCCTGACAGCCACACCCAGTCTGCAAGGGAGCCAGAGAGTAGTTGTGCAACATAAGAAGGTTTCAGTCACTGAGAGAAATATTGAATCTAGTTCCAGAGCATAAAGCATCTCATTTGCATAAAATTTCACACTTGCGTTGATATATACTGAAGTATATTTCAGTTTACTAAAATATTCAGCAGTATAATCATAGATATTTGTTCATACAATTGATAGTTTGTTAAATTGTTAACTTCTAAAAGGATAGTTTTGTTTGCTTGATGAAAAGCGTAATACTGTATGTCCTCATCTAGTAATAAAACTACTCAAACTAAATGGTACAGTATTGACTACATGTCTATCATGGCCATAAAAGGCATACTAATACTATTTAGTCAAATTACTTTGACATATATTGATACCTGAAAGTGCATTCACTTTTTGAAAGCTACCTGCCAGAATGTGGCTTTGTCAAAATTAGTTGAAAGTATATATTTTACAGTATTGGTGCAAATTGGAAGTAAACAACCAATTTAAAAGGCATTACATGACTTCCCCAGTTGAGGGAACCCTTGGCAAAATATGAAATGTGACTTCCCTCTCTAAGAAAATTATGTATTTCAGGTACAAAAGTAGTATGGCTTCAGGGTGGGAACAGCCAAAGTTAACAAAGCACGACCAGTCTGACCTATAGTGTATATTTACCCACCAAACTAAAATTACCAACATTTAACCGAAACTCTCAACACAGGAAAAGCAAAGTAAATTCACAAAGCCTACCCAGTGCTCTTCCTGATGAGAACAACACAGGACACAACTGTATAGGATTATTTTCAGAACCAGTTTTCTCATGAAATGATCTGAGTTCAAATAATCCTGATTGTCCCTCATCCAAGTTCCCATTGAAAATTACTGTAATTATACTGTAAATCAACCCTCTTGAGAAGCACACTATCATTTTGAGAGTGACTAGAGCAGAAGTAGAACAAAGTTTCTGTAGTTAGTATCATTTTGCCTTTATCCATTTTGGCTTTGCACACAAAATTCAACGCTGAAAACTGACTTATAGCAGTGTTGTGTTTTTCTATTAATGCTTGGGTTTCAATTTGTAATGTTTTAACTTTTGCCATGCCAGAAGCTCTCCTGCTGACATTTAGATTGTTGAACTTAGATAAACTGTAACTAATGAGGAACTGCTGTATGGGTGGCCACTGCTTCCTTGGAAACTTGCACTGTATAACCGTTGAAAGCACCGAAAAAATTGCAGAAGAATCAATGAGTGTTTAAACTATTTAGGGCACCAAGTAAATGAACTGTCTATTCAGTAAATGATGCCGTTACAAACTATAAAACCAAAGAGAATTCTACACAAATTCTGTGTTTTACTGTTGCACTCCTCTTATTATTTCTATGGAATATGTGTGTGTTTCTATGTAAATCCAGTACTAATTCCAAAAGACCTTTGGTGCCAGCATAACAGCATTATGACACTACTTTTTAAAAATGTATATTGTGCCATAATTCCCATGAACTTTTAATATGTTGTTTTCATTGTGTGTTAGTGTGTGTGTGTGTGTGTGTGTGTGTGTGTGTGTGTGTGTGTGTGTGTGTGTGTGTGTGTGTGTGTGTGTGTGTAAAGATATCATGATTTGGGTATGTTAATGGGCAGATTAATCAAGGATCGGCTTGCCAAGCACTGAGAATATTTGATAAAGTGACTTACTGACAATATTGCTGCTCTTGCTATTGATGTGTGTGTATTTTTCATCTCATCTGCGAGCTTTAGTTTCTATTATTTTGTATGTATATAGAATGTGTTGCTTAAGAACAGTAGAGTATAAGCAAAAGTAGCAGACATAATAATGCTAATGTTTTTATTTTTCAAGTTTTACATCTCTCATAATAAAAATAATTAAAAGCAGGCTGTTGTATTGTCCTTTTTCTAGTTTTGCACTACTTTGCTATTTAATACATTAGAAACATGCTATACTACAGTACAAATACTGTTAAATGTTGTGTCTCTGAAATCAAATGCTTAACACCTTCCTGAAGATGCATTTGACCTCAACAGTTATTTCACTGTTGAGATTCATTAGATGTACTCCAGATTTAAGTTCACTCACTTCACTTCATGAAAAACATAATATACAATTACTGTGCACACTTGCGTCACAACGTGTGTGGGATGGGTAGAGTCATCAGTGATTAAATGACTAACTCCATAGTGTCAATTTAAAAAGAGTGTTTTACTAATGCAATGTTTCAGTCCTCTAGCTTGCATCAGGAAGGGCATCATTCAAATAAACCATGAATTTGTTTGCACTGCAAATCAGGTGCAAATTATTCCTACATTATTCCTCTGTCCAAAGAACAATATTATGGTGTTTTAAAATTCTATGGCTGGAAGTAATGCAATGTAAACTTTGCTATTTTAAATGAAATTACAGACTTGAATAAAACAGTAATTACATCCTGGTATGTAAATTCTGTAAAGTATTTGCATACAAGTATTAATCTTATATATTATTTTAAATTATTATTGATATGAATTACTGCTCAGTGGTTGTTTTTTTGTTTTGTTTTGAGTGATAGCATTTTAATTTATTTAATTTTAAAGTTTGCTTTTGTGTGAAGCCCTGTCAAATGCATAAACAGTACTTAAACTGTTTCAAACACACACTGACTGTGGAGTTTGCCAGGTTAAAAACATGACGTCCATTCTTGACCCACAGATTTACAGCATATTTCTTTGTCAGTTAAAGCATGCTCCATTCAGTGAGGTTAAAATGTCAAAAGGATTTCACTCTCAGCTTTTTCAAGTAGACAGTGGTATGCCAGTGTGGACTGGATACAACTGCTTCTCTTAAACAAAAGAGAGAAACTAGAAAATTGGGTTTCCCACACAGAGGTGTATATGGGCCCTATGTAAAGTAAACAAAGTCCAAAAAAGAGCCAAAGAATCATTGTAAATGAAATGTGGCTGGGAAAAAAGTCTAGTTAACTACCTACTCAGAACTGAGACTTACAGATGCTCTTCGGCACACATTTTCTGCTTTCAAGAATACAAGCTCATGAGCACAGAGTTATGAGATTTGCTGCAGAAGATAGAGGCACAGAAGTCATAAACATGTTCAACCGCTCTCTCAGATGACAGAAAACTGGTCATGCAGTGAACAGATAAGGGTAAGGTGATGATTTAACATTGCACAGTTCATTTGTGTTGTATGTAAAGAAAACCTTTAGAACTTGTATGTCCACTTCAAGTTTTTTTCAGTAGATTCTTCTGGATGTGAAGAATTTGATGCATTTAATGTCTGCATTAAGAAAATTACTATTGTTGGAATGAACGTGTGAATACTTGAGAGTAAATCTTTGTCACAGAGGCTGCCCCGATACATAGACATTTATTAAAGACGGTAGTTTGTGATCTCACTGTACTTAGGTATGTAGCCCTGTGGCAAAGAAAGAAAATATGTTTCTGTTAAACTGGAGAAACGTTTATAATGAATCTTTTTGCAGCAAGCAGGGACTAGTTTTCAAGATGATTATTGAAGTATAAATCAAGTATGATTCTCTCCCTGGACAAACGGAAGATTCAGTTCATTTCAGTTAATCCTTGTAATATCATATTGTCACTCAGCTCATTAGAAATCCCCTGCCCTACACTAATGCTGATGCAAATGTGGGCTTTGAGAGTTTGACGTTTTGTATCAAGTCAGCTCTCCAGATACCACTGACTCAGCTATATAAACTTTCAAATTGTAGTTGTTTTTTTTAACGTCTCATACGGGTAGTTGTCCTTGCTTGTGTCAGAATAAGAGATTGGCTTTACTCTCAAAATGTGTCATTTGGCTTACCCCATTTACTGTATCTTAACTGTAAAAGGACATTGTTTAGTTTATGCTTTTTGAAAGTGTTTCATTAGTTAATGTTTTTTTAATGCTGTAAAAAATGCTCTTACAAACACGTTTTGTTTTGGTTCACTTTCAGACACAGCATGATCCCAAATTATTGTTTGTTTTTGTTGGTCATTTTTCCACAAGGATTGAAGGATTAATGACATCATTTACTTCTAAATGAGATACAAACAGTCTGTTGTGAAGAGTATAAGAATGTGCAAATTTGGTCATGTCAAAGCAGATGTTTTCCATCAGCTGTCAGATGGAAAATTCCTGCTTTGACTGCCGTGACTGGGGTGTGGCCAGAAGTTAAACATATTTTTAAACTTGAGATGGTTGTTCAACAGCCTGCCCTGATTTTCAGAACAGTAATCTGTGCTCGAGTCTCTTCTTGCAGCACCCAGGCATCATATCAAACAAGTGTCATCATGTCACTCATGGTATCCATTGAGAAAGGATTTATGCTATCTGTGAGATTGTGATTAATTACTGGTTGCATTTTGATTTACTCACTGTTGCTGGGCTCCTCCCTTGTTGGCATGTGTCAATATGATGCATTAGATTTCACAATTGGCTTTCACTATTTCCACATTCCCACTTAAGTTATGCATTTCCTCTGGTTGTTCCAGTGATTCTGACCCTAAGGGCTAAACTGAACTAAACTGAAGGCATGTTTGACAGAGCCAAATGTACTCTCATCACTAATCCGTACATTAAAGGTTTTGGGCCTTAATGCCATGGTGGACTGAGCACATGGCTTTTCTTTGTCTGCTGAAAGACAAAGCATGAACTGCGGCCTAGAGGAAAGATCAAGGCCTGATTTTTAGTGACACACACACACACACACCCCTGTTTATTTGTACAGTCTTCCATACACATCTGTTGTTGTTTGTCTATTAGTGATAGTATTAGTACAATTTATAACTATTCATTGATTAACTTGTTAATTAATCATTTGTTAATAAATTGTAAATTTAAAGAGAAGCGTTTTGTGATCATTGTGCATATGTTATTGTGATAAGTGGCTGATCAAAATAGTCAGAGCTAGAAGTTCACTCCTTCACCTTTCCTATTTGATTCTTGATTGAGGCTAATTTGAAAGCTTGGTTATTGTTTCCGGTTTTCCCAGTGGTGCCCCAGATGAATAATTAGAATTGATTATTCTTTAATTTCTTGCTAATAATTATTTATCATTAGTCATTATTAATAACCAAACTCCCTTCTACTTCTACATGTATGGTCGCCTTGTAGTGAGGCTACCCCCAACAAAGGACAAGGCCAGCATATGTTTCATATTCAACCAATCCCATGAAGAGACACAACCAACAATGACTTAGACCATTTCTCAATACTTTCTACAACCTGTCACTCTTGAACTGAAGCCCTACTATTGAAGGTATGAATTACTTTTCTTCTTTTCTTTTTTTAACTAAAACTTTAGCTTCTTTAGTAAACTTGTTTGCAAAAGATACTCAAATAGGAGTAAATTGTGTATCTATTTATTTATTTTTAGCTGTGAATTTTATGCACTAGCAGGTATTTAGGGCAGCAGGAAAGTTTATATGGGTTTGACTCAAAAAAGTTGTATGTGTTCATACTAGTTGTGAAGAAACATGTCATCCAGTGCAACTGTGTGGTTCACTGATGTGTTTTTAAGAGTATGAAGGTCTGTGGTACAAAGGAAGAAGCTTTATCGGGCTTCTTTTCATTGGTTTTGGTCTTTTCATAGGATTTGTTAGCAATGAGAACAATATAGAATATTACCAGACATAACCCATAGAAAAGAGCTGTCTCGTGCATACAGTTCTATGGCAAATGTGTCACACATAATTTACAACTAATTCCAGGAACTATATTGTGATAGCAAAATGGTCCTTATGCACCTTTTAAAAAACACAATGTGAAGTATTGACAGGATTTGACATTTTATTTAAGACTTGAGACAGTGAATGAAAGTAAATGTTACAAAACTGTGTTTAGGACAAGACTTTTTGTGGACAGTGGCAAAGCATGAGTTGGAAAACCAATTACTATCGTGCTTGTATATTTTAGGTTCTACCACCACTCAGGATCTTTCTCAGTATGAGTCATATCTATGTGCAATATATATTTTGTTAAAGAGCTATATTTCACCATGATCTGCACACTGCAATGCGTAGCTAAACATCTGAATCTCTAGCATACTTATTATCTCACTGCACTGTCCAAGAACAATTATTACTTTTAGATACTACTTCACTCAGGATAGCAATGGTCAGTGTTTTATAATCAGTGACGAACATCATGGCGGATGTCATCCTCATCCTCTATTTCATCCTCTTCATATTCTCCTATCTCATCAGCGGTGGCATCCTGATACTGCTGATACTCAGACACCAGGTCATTCATGTTGCTCTCTGCCTCAGTGAATTCCATCTCATCCATTCCCTCTCCAGTGTACCAGTGGAGGAAGGCCTTGCGGCGGAACATGGCTGTGAACTGCTCAGAGATCCTTCTGAAGAGCTCCTGGATGGCCGTACTGTTGCCGATGAAGGTGGCGGACATCTTGAGGCCACGGGGTGGGATGTCGCAAACGGCGGTCTTAACATTGTTGGGAATCCATTCGACAAAGTAGCTGCTGTTCTTGTTCTGCACACTCAACATCTGCTCATCCACTTCCTTCATTGACATGCGGCCGCGGAAGATGGCTGCTACAGTGAGGTAGCGGCCATGACGGGGGTCACATGCTGCCATCATGTTCTTGGCGTCGAACATTTGCTGGGTGAGTTCTGGCACAGAGAGGGCACGATACTGCTGACTGCCTCTGCTTGTGAGGGGTGCAAAACCAGGCATGAAGAAATGTAAGCGGGGGAATGGTACCATGTTTACGGCTAGTTTACGGAGGTCAGCATTAAGTTGGCCGGGGAAACGGAGGCAGGTGGTGACCCCGCTCATGGTGGCCGATACAAGGTGGTTGAGATCTCCATAGGTTGGTGTGGTCAGCTTCAGGGTGCGGAAGCAGATATCATACAGAGCCTCATTGTCAATGCTGAAGGTCTCATCTGTGTTTTCCACTAACTGGTGGACAGAGAGGGTGGCGTTGTATGGCTCCACCACAGTGTCGGACACTTTTGGAGAAGGCATGACGCTGAAGGTGTTCATGATGCGGTCAGGGTACTCCTCGCGGATCTTGCTGATGAGCAGCGTGCCCATTCCTGAACCGGTACCTCCACCCAGTGAGTGGGTGAGCTGAAAGCCCTGGAGGCAGTCGCAGTTCTCTGACTCCTTCCTCACTACGTCCAGCACCGAGTCCACCAGCTCTGCTCCCTCGGTGTAGTGACCCTTGGCCCAGTTATTTCCTGCTCCACTTTGACCTGCATGATGCATGATATGTTTAAAAATAGATTACTTAGGACAAATAGTGGTGCAACTTTCTAATAAGGTATCATTTAAAAAGGTTTATAAGGTGTTTAAGGACTTTATTCATTATTAATGAGTATGACATGTAACCTTCAGCGAAATTTGTTTGTTAATATTTAGACAAGATTGAGACAATATTTTCTGCAAAGCGATTATTTTTTCGTTAATTAGATTATCAAAAAGTTTAAAGGCAGCTCTTTTGTTTGCGCATTTCCAGATAAAGAGAAATGGAGAGTCGTCTCTGTGGTGGAGATTATTGGCCCTGTATCCTCACTTGCGATCAGCACTGCAGCAGAATCCTCAAGTAGGTTTCTTTTCGCTGAGTCACCACGAGAGCTGTCTCAGTCTGACACAGCTGCACATCGACTATGCATCCACTGGCACATCGCTGAGTGGCTGCGGAAGCAATGTGCTGACTGCCAATATACTGCTGCACAGCAATCTCAGGTGACACTAAGCACATCTTTATAGGATATGACAGCAAATGCATAGTGTATGTACTGTTGGTTGAAGGTGATGAATGACATTGTGATGTATTATCCACTTACCAAAGACAAAGTTGTCAGGTCTGAATAGCTGTCCAAATGGGCCGGAGCGGACTGAATCCATGGTTCCAGGCTCCAGATCCACCAGAATGGCACGGGGGACAAATTTGCTGCCTTTGGATGAAAAAAGAGCAGAGAAGAAGGGGATACAGAGAGGAAGTAGATGGGATGGAAGGATGGAGTAAGATACCAAGAGTCTCAGTGTGCATGATGTCAGCACATGATTATGATGAACCATGAAATAAACATCTCACTGTATTTAAAAGCATTTCTATCTCAATTTCCATTAACCATCTCCAACTGTCTCATAAATATATAACTTAAAAAGAATGTAAATGCACAAGCGCATAATGTAATCTTTTGGGCAAACAACAGTTTTGTTTTAAAGGATACTATAGCTTGTCCATCAAACTGGATATTTAAAGGCTGCCTGCTAGCTTTTGTTTCTTCTTCCACTTTGCTCCTCCATGACTGTCTGTAACCCTTCTTGCAAGCAAACTGCTATGACATGGTGCACTGCTTATTCTTAACCAGTGGGGTCCTCAAAGTGCTGAGCTCTGCAGAGTTCATTCAAACAGTCATAATGTTGCTTGACTCTGTAAAAAAAATCTGCTTATCTTTTCCCTACATTTTTAAAGGAGAAATTAGCAAATGGAATCCTCAAACAACCCACATGTGATAGTGAATTAGTAGGTGACACTGATGCCAGCATGCAACATGGAAACAAAGGATCAATAATGCGTGCTGCTAGGGAGTGGCATAGGGGTGACTATGCTATGCCTGTCATTTAGCTAAAGCAGATTAATGGACACTGTTTGTCCACGGATTAAGATCTGCACTGACTTGTCTATCTCTGCAAGCACCAGTCTAAAGGCTCAGATGCAAGATCTACTACTGCAACTTCATTTGATGGGCACAAACTATTCAGTATATAGTTGTTGCGTGTAAGAATACAGGATGCAATTGGAGTGACCTTCAACATGTCATGAAAATAAAATCAGACACTGAGATGATACCAAGGCACAGTGAACTCAGGGTAGAGACTGCAGATACCTGTGCTCCCTATAGAGAGAGAGAGAGAAAGAGAGAGACAGAGGAAGACACAGAAAGAGAGAGAGAGACATATTTTAAAAAGTTCACTGTCCTAATTTTTCTCTGCAGTCATGGTGGGACCTATTTTCCCCTTGCAGCTAAATTAGTGACTAATTAGTATTCAAAGCAGTAGCATAAGGTCATGCAAGGATGTGAGGAATGGAAACAAATACTGCATGTAGTGACCATTTATTCAGATGCAAATATGAAATTAGTTTGGAACAAAGTTTTTTTTACCTGATGCCTCATTGTAGTAGACGTTTATCCTCTCCAGCTGCAGGTCACTGTCACCTTGATAACTACCAGTGGGGTCGATGCCATGTTCATCACTTATCACCTCCCAGAACTAAGACAAGACAATCAGGTAGATACGAACTTCAATTGTTGTGTTTACACCGTAATAATATATTCAAATATGGGTTAGGAACCATTTACAACCTGTGTCTTGCTGCCAGGCCTTGATTCAGTTACTGCGCATTTGTTTGGTGACAAAATGTCACGCAGCAGTGGGGACTACATCACTGCAGCCTCACAGCAAAACCCCGCCGGACTAAACCCCACCCTGCTCATGTAAACAAATAACAATCCATCGCAAACTTTTTAAAATTACAATTTTTAATCCATTACCTCATCCGAAAGAACTGACTGACTTATTATTTAAACATTTCAAGTCAAACATTCATTATAGAAAACCCTGGCAAATAACACGTGTGACGTTCCGCAGTAGAATCCAAAAAATAATAATAATTTTCCCCCAGCCCCATTTCCTAATTTAAATAGAAAATAGTTATACCTTCGCCCCAATCTGATTTCCACACTGTCCAGCCTGGATATGAACGATTTCCCTCATGGTGCGCTGCGGATGCGGGCAGAGAGAGTTCTGTCTCGTCTTCACTGGTGTCTGGTCTTCAGTGTCTTGCCGCTGTGTTTCTCAAAATCAGCACTTGCCTCACAGGCTGTGTTGAGCCGGGGAGATAGATAAACGTGCTGCTGGTCAGATGACGTTACACACAGCGCAGCATCCCAGTATCCGTGTCAGCCAATAAGAGCGCTCCGGTTTGATGCAGTGGACCAGAGGATCCTGCCGCATCATCCCCCTGTTGCCTGACATCACCCCCCCCCAACCCCCACCCCCACCCGTCCCATGCAGGGGAAATGTTGCCTTATTTGTGGTTAGGCTGAGGTTGTTCCATAAAGTCCAGACGATTGCTATCCCTGCCAGGAAATGTTAAACTTTATCAATGTAAAATTGTAGTTTTACATGTGATAATTCAATCAGAACTGTGGTTTGTGATATACTGTATATAATGTTCAGGAGTAGGACCTACTAGCCTATTTGTAAAAAAAAACAGCCTACTGCTTCAAATAACAGGCAGATAAATATCATTTGAATAGCCTATTCATATGATGCACACATTTTCAATAAGCTATAAACTTTTCATTTTTTCGTTTGAATGAGGGGTTCAAAAAAATTATACAACCATGGCTGTATTAACCCACTATGGGGGCCTGGTGCAAAAATTGAGCCTCAGTCTCCCATACATATGTTCCTCAGCCCAGTTTGCCCAGAGTCTCAGAAACCAATAAGTATGTCCATACTGTAGCCTAATACTATCCTGTTGTATATATGCATGAACTGAAATACTAAAGATATTAAGGGAATCATTATTCACTTTCTTGATCAATACAACTCATCTGTCCTTTAAATATAAAGCAACAGTAGTATGTAACTAATGCATTGAGTGAAAGAGGATGGACAGGCAGGAAATAACATTGGGAGGATTTTGATTTGAACATTGAAAAGTGGGAGAGGCATGAATCGTAGCTCTGTGTCGCTAAATGTTGAAGATTGATTGATGGGTGGATGTCATGATATTATTGGTTGAAATTGGTTGGTTCAAGCCTTCGTAGGCACATGTCATAGATTATGTTCTTCAGTATAAAACATGATTAGATGTTGATATAGGAACATAAAGAAACTGATTTTTTAAAATGCATATTGATAAATGCACAATCAGTGCACAATATGACCAGGGATGTGATCTAAAAGAGTTAAAAATACATTTTTAATTTCATCTCTACTTTATGATTGGATATACTTTGATTATATGAATTAATATATTCATTGCTCGATTTAGTTAATTTGATTGGATTATTTATATTTTAAATTGATCATGTATTCATATATGTATTCATATTGTATACATGTATATGTATGTATATGATTAATTAATGATTTCTGTCATTTCACATGCATTTCTTCAGTATGATAAACAAGCAAAATCTGTAAAATATTACCCCACATTTTATGTAAAATTACATTTGAATATATACAAATACAAAAAATTGCCATTAAAAATATAATATTAATGGAATCTTAAATTATTATTAATGACCTGTAATTTTAATGGTACAACTTTACAGAACTTTTCCTGTACATTTATTTTGTCATTTGTGAGATTTAGAAGTACTGGCAGACAGATTTCTTTTTTTTTTTTTTTTTTTTTTACATTTAGCCAGAGCCAGAATAGCTAATTCCCCTATTGAATGACTTGCATAGATGTGTAAGAGAGAGAGAGAGAGAAAGAAAAAGAGAGATGACTGTTTGTTGTTATTTTTTAATACTTAAAAGGTTTATTTCTTGATTTAAGGCCAACCAACAGTAAAAATGTCTGTCCATTTGGGATTTGATTAGAAGAAGGAAGAAAAAGAAGAAATGTTACGATAAAATCAATGACTCAACTATCCACAGTTGATCAATAAATAGTGGTTTATTTTAACAACAGGTATGGCTTATATACAAGTGCATTATGTATGTTAAAACAAAAACCAAATGAAACCAAACAATCGAAAATTATAAATGGTACAATCCATGGTTTTTACATTCATTCAAATCTCCCTTCAAGAGATTCTGAGTCGCATGGTTGAGAGAAGCAAAACCTGAAATGTGTACACTGGGGACTTCATGTCTCTGAGACTTAAGTTCAAAACAATTCACTAGTCCATGTTATGATCTATGATCCTTCATATCATTGACGCTGCATATTTTCACACTTACTGTTTACAAAAGGCATAACCAATGTAATGACAGCCTGATGTGCTCCTTTTTTTATCAATCTTTTATTCTTTTTTTCGGTTTGTCACCAGTATCTGTCTGCTAGTCTACATTTTCGCTGGTGCTAATGTTGCTTTGGATCACTTTTTACTGATTTCTACCTTTATTCTACTCCAAAACATGTTGAACCAAATACTTATCATGCTCCCATCACAACTGTGAAATAGCTGCATGGAAGTTGTGAAGGTGGAAGCAACAGATCTCAGAGGAGACATTGGTCGTATTGTGCTGTGTCATTGTCTTTACACTGGTGATGCACAGGGGCTTGGTAATACACAATTTCTGCAGCAATACACACACTGAGACAGAGACACTGACACTCACAGGCAAGGAGGAATCAGAGTAATGTGAAGCTACTGACCACTGCAGTCAAGCCACTCTACTGCAGATGCCATGAATTCCTTATTAAATCCAGTGTCAACCCTGCTCCACAAAGTAGATCACATGTGGGTCTATTGCAAGAGTCGTTTCTGTGTTGTATTTAAATTCCAACTCTATTTTCCCTTTTTTTTTCTTTTTCTTTTTTTTTTCACTGTCAAGACAGCCAAGCTCCACCAAATCGGACATCACATGATTACAGGGCATTGTGCTTTGAGGCGTAGCAGCATGGCATAGGTATGTCAACACATCAAATGCTCTTATGAATATTTCAACGAATGGAAGTTTGCTGACTTGATCATCTATTAAAAGACCACCCTGAATCAATCGAAAATAGAGCTTTCATACTTTGATTCAAGCTGCATTTGAGGATGTCATTCACAGGAAAACAACCACAAGGTTTTGCTAAATGCCTAAGGATATGTGAGCCTTTGTCAGTGCACATTTGACTTGGATTAAAAGATAAGGACAAGTTTGATGAGTAACGTATGTGTAAGGTTCGTCACAAGTGTACCATAAGGTTCTGAGAACAACAGAAAGTCATCTGTCATGTCTGGTGTTTCCAACTCCTGAATGAGTCATTACTAGATCACCAATACTCCCTGGATGATGCAATATGATATACTGTGAGAACTTTTTTTTTTTTTTTTTTAAATCACATTTGAAATGACAAGACATCATTCAGTTGGCTCCAAAGTTTTACAGTACAGAGTAATTATTATTATTGTTATTTAGCATTATTTTTATGAGGATTTTTGTAAACAGTGGTATATCCGCAGTTATACATATTTCTCAGACAAATATTACAACCTCCAATGCTTGAAGTACTACAACTGTCAAGTTACACACAGATCATAGTCAAGTATAATGCTGTCCACAGATGGACATGAGCTTTGGAAGAAAAAGTACCACCTCAAAGTTTAAGAATGGGAATATGTCAAGATCTGTAAGTAAGAATTTGAAGTGTATTATCACAAACGTTAAGTATTGCATTTTTGAAGGTAAACTGAGATGTGTGTGTGACTGTATGAACAAAATGACCTACAAAAACTAATGTTAATGCCAGATCATGATTTGGAAAACACACTGAAGGTTAGCAATGCTGTGACTTCTGGCAATCACATCAAACATTTTGTCATCCACGGGTTCATTTCAAAAAAATCATTTGCGTCGTCTTTTTAAGGTTGCTCGTTTGTTTTGCTGACATGTTCACAATTATTTTTCATGCTTTGTCCCCACTGCAAAGAATAAAGTGCCACCACACTGGGGTGTCACAAATACTGCAAGAATGAAGTATAGCTTTGTACAGTAAGGGCATGCCATGGGAGATTATTAAAAATAATACTTTGAATTTAAAAAAAAAAAAAAAAAAAAACTGAATCAAGCTCAACAACTAAATATGCATTTACTTACAATACCACATTTACAAATAAAAGCAATTGCATACCAGAAATTTCATTGACTGAAACATTTGGAAAAATAAAACAGTTTTTTCAGACCGACAAAATATGGGTCACTCTTTTCTCTGATGTTCATACAATGAACCACATGTTGGTGAAAGCAATTTAGAAATCTCGCCTCTCAATTTGAATGTATCAATTGATGTTAGAGCTTTCAGCCTTTCATTACTTTGAGAAATAATTTAAATCATCTTCAGTATTTCTGAACTTTGAAATCAAATTAATCTGATTCACTTATGCACATACAGTCCATGGCAGGGGAATGCACTAAACAGTATTTCCCAAAACAGGCAAATACTGTAATTGTACTGATTTTTGGCACGATTTCGACATTTAATTTTGGTCAGAGTAGTTTTTGGCGCTGTATTTAGAAAATCCCTCCAATTGTGATTGTTTACCTCTGTAATGGCAAAAAATACTATGTAACATTCACATGTTTTTTGTCCATAAAGATAAGGCGATATTTCTATACAAATATGTTAGACTGACATTTCATTTGAGCAGAAGTACCACTGATTTGAATTTTTTTTCCATTGTTTTTTTTATTTTATTTTATTTATTTTTTAGTATTGTTGCATTTCTCACCATCCCGGTGACACGTCTCAGTGATTGTGGGTATAGTAGTTTGAAGTCTCTTTAAAATGACAGACAGTGATTTCCCATTCATTTACATCAAAGTAGTTTATAGGCTGGTGATTTCCAGTGACATTAAAAAAAAAGAGCAGAAGATACTGTCACATTGTCACAAACCAGCCTCTGGCACTCTCTCACTTGCGTGGTGTCATTTATTGGCTAAATGCAGGAAAGGGGGGACATTACGAAACATACAGCAGCTCTGTAAGACATGTCTGCTCAACTCCAGGTGGGGACAGTCTACATTAAGTGCCTGAAGTCTGAGCAAGACAGTTTATGTGCCCCCCTCCCCCCTCTGATTATTCGTGTGGTGTGGGTTTTTTCCTGTTGCAACCGGAAATCTTCCTACTGGCTGCAACACTGAATCACGATGACGACACTCCATTGATGGTGTTATTTTCTGTGCTGGCACTGTCCCTGATGGAAAGGACACCAGAGTCTATGGGGGAGGAGACGGTACAGTCCATTACAGAGGAGGGAACTGCTTCTGTACGGCCTGAATCCGTCACGGAAGTCGGTTCGGAATCTACAACAAGGGAAGCAGGTGAATCCTGTGCAGGCTGAACATTGTCTGTGACAGTCAGAGCAGTAGACTCTGGAGTGGGGATGTGCACAATGTCTGTGACGGGGAGAATGGAAGGAGATGGCGCAGTGGTGTTGACAGTATCTATGACAGGAGGCATGGAGGCGTTTGCTGAGGGCGTGTGGCCTGAGTCAATGGTTTGGGGAGGTGTGGGTGAAGGGGAAATAGTGGCTGGGCTAGGGGAGGTAGGGGAAGGAGGAGAAATGTCATTAACACAGGGAGAGGTAGAGTCTAACTGTGGTTGTTGGGAGTCTATTACACATGGTATGGATGAGTCTATAGTGGAAGGAATAGATGGAGATTCGTCTGCTATTTCTAACTGGATGGGAATGTCTGAGTTTGCACTGATGGAGGGTGGAGGGTCACTGGAAATGTTGCAGTCTGTCATAGGAACAGGAGAGGGAGTAGGTGATGGAGAGAGACTGTCATGCAAAGATGGAGAGAGGGAGTCTGCCAAAGGGACATGAGTGGCCTCTAGCAGAGGTGGGTCGAATTCCGGGATGATACTGTCGATGTCATTGCCCAGCGGGTTTGGTGATTCTAATGTGGAGCTAGGCAGTGGCTCGATGATGGGTGTGGTGCAGATCAATAAAGAGGCAGGCACAGTTTGAGGGACAGAGTCCAGTGAAGATGGGAGAGGAGTGGATGATTCGTTTGTAGGAGACGGACCAGCGTCATTCATCTCTGGAACAATAGGATCCACCAGCGGCTCAACAGAATCCAGGACTATTGTAGGAGTTTCTTCAGGATTGCCTAAAAGCGGATCTGTGACATATGAGGCTTTGTGCAAAGGAGTGGAAGACAAAAGGTGCTCTTTACTGGCATGCAAGATGCCGTCTTTAGCCAGAGGTGTGATGGGAGTTGTGGATAAGGATGACACTGAGTGACCATTTGGGTCTTTCTGCTCAGGCTTGCCAGGGTGCACCTCCATGAACACGGGGGCAGACATATCCCCGACTGATGGAGCAGTCAAATCAACAGCCGAGGAGGCGGTGGAGTCCATGGTGGACACTGCAGTGGCGGCTGCCTCGTGGAGTGGTGTGTCATGCACCCTGGTGTAGTCCCTGCTGCTCTCAGATTGAGCCAGCAAGAGGCGCTGTTCTCCAGGTTTCCTCGGGGGAAGAAGGGGTTGACGGGTGTAGCTCTCGCCATCAGCCAGGGTCTCAGGGAGGGGCTGGTAACGTGTCTCGGGCAGCAGGAGAATGCAGATGATGCAGATGAGAGTGCAGCAAGCAAAAATAATGTGGTGAAGGAAATAGCCCTTCTGATTGTGGAGCTCCATGATGGGTGCAGTCAGCATGCCGAAGCCAGCACTGGCCAGGACCAATCCAAGACCACCACCCCTATGGTGAGAAGGAAAATGTTATTACCTGGCATGATTTAGGAAAGATATCCTATACTCAAAACCCTCATAAACCACCCAAAGGAAAGATTAACTTCACAACAATAAAATAATATATATAGATGTATATGTATTGTAACACAATACACCTAAATCATTTAGAAAACAGAAACTCTCATTTTTGCCATGTATGCTTCAGTTGAAATATCACTGCCATTTTATCCTACAGCAGCAGAGAGTGCTGCAGTACCACCAAACACTTCCTTGATTCATGCAGTCCCATTCCTCTCCCATCGTTGCCTATGTTATCCACCAGAGGGCACCCTTTAAGCACTTTCAGCAGAACAACACCCCTTACATAACCCCAGATAATGAACCAATGGTGTCATATATTCTCAGAGGGGGGTGGCTAATTTGTACAAGATGTGGATTACATTTGACACTGAACTGTGAGAGTCTGTTGTTTCCAGCAGTTCAATAATTTCATACCCTTCTTTTACAAGAGGTGGAGCAGCTATTCCATCTCTAGGAACATTTAATATTGTCAAAGCAACCTTGCATCTTAAACCTCTGTACTGACTGAATGTATGAGGTGATCAGGGTAATAGAACAGGTAGAAAAATAATAGATCAGCATTTTCACATCATATGTATTTCTTGCAACCTGATGGCTGATAGTTGTAAACTCGCATTCATAATTTAAGAAATATTAATATTGGAAGAGCGAACACAAAGGCATCAGACTCGTCACCCAATGGCAAAGCATGTGTTACGCATTAAAACACAGTTTTGTCACTTCTCTACGGAGTAAACCTTATTTTCCACATTTCCTCATCCTCCTCCTTCTCAAAGTGCTCTGTTGGTACAGTCCCAGTGTTTCAGTGGGCTTACCTGATAACAGTCGGTGTGATCTCAGCACAGAAAAAGATGCTCAGGTTGCTGACTGCGTGGGAGGAGAACATGCCGATGATGGAAAATGCGATGGAGAACTTCTTATTTAGTGTACCTGAGTTTTCTGCAAACAAAAGAGGAGACACATGTGTCAGTTTGCACTCAGTTACCCGTGTAACCAGTTAAACGGTTCTGTAAATGCAAATAAGGGGTAGGAGGGAAAAATGCGCAGAGCATGCCATTTTTTCCAGTAAGCACAGCTTTTAAATTATTAAGGTTAGTCATTGTGAATTTTTTAAAACAGTTATATTGCATTATTTCTGCTTTACTATACAAAATATAGAAAAGTGACACTGCCATGCTGGAAGAAGAGAATACCTCCCTGTAATAATTTCAAAGGGTGAAAATGTATGAAATATGGAGGCAAAAACAGGCCATGATTTTTTAAATCACCAACTGTTGAAAGTCTATTTGAATGTATGCAGTATCATTTCCACTCTTTCATGAAAATTCTAATGTTTAAGGTTCCCAGTCATCTGACCGTTTCTGTTGAGAGTCATGTGACTGACAGAGCATAACCTTACAGAGCAGAGGTCTGATCAGTTCCTTCAGGCTCCATTAATTATCTTTGGTAGTCCAGTGAGTCAAATGTTTTATTATTATTATTTATTATCTCAAATTTTAGTACCAATCTAATGTATAGCTTGACTTGAATTTTGATATTAGAAATTGACTAACTAGAATTTAAGCAAATTCTACAGAATTTTTGAAGATGGACACCCCTTAGAAGAAACAAAAAAACTAAACAGTTGTACAAACAGTTGTACAATTTGAGTGTCTTCTGGAAATTCCAAAGATGGTTCAGATAGATACTAGTTATTTCAAAAATAATTACATGTTTTGTCTCATATTGAAATAATTTAAATAGTTAAATAAAATAAATGAATGAAATTAAATAGATAGATAAATAGATAGACAAATACATATAGATACATACTGTATATAAAACAAAATGTGTACCATCACTAACTTCAAACGGCACATTGAGAAAACATCGGTTTAAAGTGCCAATAAACTCTGGTCAAATGAAACTGTTTCCCAGCACAAATGTTGATTTTGATGAGTTACTGAGGATTGGGCTTCTATACAGAAAGCCCATTCAGATCAAAGATGGTTTGTTTGTTTTTATGAATAAGACATGTTGAAGAGGATTACAGGCAACTGCTCTGTGATCAGTTCCTTAGTGAGGGAGAATAAAGAGATTGATAAACACAGGAAAACAGTAGAGGAAGGCTGGTTGTAAGATTCACCACTCCGTAAGAAAGAGGCTCACCCTTTCCGCACAAAGGGGATAAATAAGTGAAATGCTAGCCTTAATTACATCTAGGACTTCATTATGTGTCTCTGCAGAGCTTGTATAGCCCTAATGAAATGCTGCAAGATATCCACATGCAGCACATTATAAAAACTCATCAATATAGTGCAGCAAGTGATGTGTTATTATGTAACATGATTTACAATTTGAAGAATGTGGAGCTGATTCAATGATATATGTGACAAAGATTAATAAACTTTGAATCAATCAATAATCTATCTATCAAACTAAAACATTGTCTGCAAATACAAGAGGAGAGAGGAGTAGAAATAAGCAGATCATCATACCTATATTTAGATGGCCACTGTATTTCCCCAGCACTAGAGGAGAATAAAAGGAATGAACAGATGTTTATCAGTGAAATCACCAACAGTAACATTTGCACATACAGTCAGACAAATTCATTAAATCAGGCAGTCAAACATTAAAAACAAAAACACACACACAAGCTTGTCAACACACAGTTACAACTGAAAACAACTTTAAAGTGGAGCATGAAACATGAGCATAACCTTGATGTGTTGACTCAGGTTAAACATTAAGTCAAGCTCATTTGTAACTCAATAAACAGACTTGTGTACCATTTTGATCATCTGGAGCAGTTTTTGCTACACATTGACTACAACAGCAGTTTGTAATCATGTTCGACTGCCCCATTAGAAACAACTAAAAGCTAACAAAGCTCTCACATAGTACTCTCAACACACTGGGTGCTAGTAATTACAGCATGTGTGCCAGAGACAGAACTTAGACTAGAAATTATCAGGATATCTGAAATGTAAGGACGGTCAGTTTGTGTTACTATGAGATGGGTTTAAACAGCCATATTTTGTTTGATATTTCCTCTACATGAAACACTGGATGGCTGAAATCAATATCATGTTATAAATACTTTTTTCCAATTACTGACATATATTGTACGGTAAATATATTCGCACACAAACCAATTAATTGTGTTTCAGTGTTATGCATCACATCAAAATTCTTTTAAAGTCCAGCTTGCCTGACCATAACCCTCATTCATTCATGGGACAGACTTTTTAAAAATGTATCATATTATTTGGCTGAATTTCAATATTGGCAAGTCATCTCCTCTATGATGAAGTTTTCTATCTGACTATGCTTTATAAAACCTGTCTGCAAAACCTCTTCTCTTTCAGCATATTTTGTATTCTGTTAATTGTTTAATAGTCACTGTGTAGATTAATGGATAATGCTGCCAAATATATTTCCTGTTGTCAACAAATCTCACAAAAAGATCAAAAACAATACATTAGGTTGTCTTTCAATATTTTCTAATTTCCCTATCTTGCCACTCTTTCCCAAGTGCAATTGTTCATACTGAAGATGTAAATCTATAAAAAGATGTTTTTGACTTTTAAAAAAACGCAACTAGTTTCCTAAAACTGCTGGGCACTATATTTTTTAACAAATGTTACTGAAACAGTACTAAATAGTGCATTTATTTGGGACTCAGCTATGGATTAATACACATTTGGTGCACTGATGTATGGCCCTCAGGTGATTTACTTAAAATAAACTACAGTGTCCATGTTTACAGTAATGAAGGGCCAAATAAACAAATGCAACTGTGTGCCACGTGTATGTGTTTTAATAGTTTTTGACAATAATAAAAATATACACCAGTTTTAATTTTTTTTGTGCCACCAGTGTCTTTAATAGTACTCACATAGACTACAAGATATCTAAAGCCAGTAACCTAGATCTAGACACAGATGTAACTAGACAAGACCTGCTTCAAGAAAGAGTAAAATTTCACATGGAAGTGGACGTGTGTTCTTCATGAGGTACTCACAGTTGAGCAGGCCCAGCTGCAACAGTGATGCCAGGGCAGTGATAATCATGAACATGAGAAGGCCACCCCGCCGTCCCATCAGGCCCACCGCTGGGCACAGCGCCAGGCAGGATGCTACAGCGATGCCTGCCATGGTGTAATAGTCTGCATAGAAGTTATGGAACATGGTTGTGTCGTGGGCCTCGGGGTCCATCATGCTGCGGGCGAAACAGTGGTGGATCCCATAACCTGTTAGCCTGGGTAAAGAACATAGACAATACAAAATGGTGAAGTATGAGGTAACATAAATAATATTAGAATACAGTGGCTAGATTAGGGGATCCTGGACAGAAGATTCTAAGGAAGGTTGTCAGAACAAAGGGATAACATGTTTATATATATGGTGAAGAGATAAACAAGAATGGAGAACATACATCCACTCAGACGTAAACAATGAAGAATTAAGAAGGAGATGGCACAGTTCAAGGTTTATTATGTTTTCTCTCATCTTGAAATAACTGCACAAATGTAAATACAGACTTATTGACACACAAGCACACACCCTGCAAGCATACACAAAAAGGCGAGCAAACAGTCACACCCTTTCTCCCAGTTGTCCAATGTTTCATAAGGACACAGCTCATATAAAATGAATGCTGACTTAGGGAGTCAGGGACACCATACACTGAAGATGAGCTAAAGCTGGGTCTGCCAAGATAAAGCTGAGGTGTCAAATAGAGAGAAGAGGAGAGATCCCACTGGAGATGAAAAGGCAGAGCGGCACAAATATGGAAAGGTGGACCGCTTGGACAAAACCAGCAAGGGCCGCTGATCAATGCTGTATCAAGCATCCAGGTCAATAGTGGCATCTTGACTGCACAAAATGATTGACTGGCATTGCTTCGCCCTGGACACACATGCACAAGCACTCACACACATCTGCTTTTGTTTGCGCCTTTCTCTGGTTCAGATACTCCCACACACAACACCACCTTGAACACAGAAATGTCTAAACTACTAAGCAGCAGTACATATATGACAAACACTTACGAGTTGACGCACAGCACAACAATATTTTTCCACAGGTTCCTCGTCCCGACCATTTTCACAATGCATGTCTTTTTGGGTTTCTTTTGAAGAGCTCCCTGCAGTTCTGGAAACAAGCAAACCAAGTTTATATTAGAGCCAATATGTGACTTTGGAGGCTGATAACAATATGTGAGAGTAAAAGTTATTTTATGACTTTGAGTGAAGTATTGCAAAGGATAGCCATTTTGAACAGTCTAAAGTGCCAGACTCTTGTGGTCACTGAACATAGTGTAAATGCATAAGTGTTGCTTCTTGGTCATTGTTGTTTATAACTGCAATATAACAGGTGATCATTTTGCTTGTGTGTTTCAGGTACAGTATGTGTAGTCCATAAGTTTTTTGATAACCTTTTGTACCTTCACATGTGAGAAAAGTCTATAAAATATTATGCATAAATATAAGAAACAAATAATAAAATAATAATACAATTTGATGCGAATATCACTGCCCAATATGCAATATTCAAAATCACACATTTTTTGCTAATTATTGTCAATCATCCCTCGTTATCACAGTTCATTGTGACAAAGCTGTAGGAGGAAGGACATCTGAACGATAAACCTTACAGTAAAAATATAACAGTAAATTCTGATAAATCAATTTAACTGGAAATTAAATAATCCCACACCATAATCCTATGTAAAATACACCAGAAATATTTCAAACTTTAATTGAGAAGAGTGAGAAGAATGATTCAAAATACCTAAAAAAATAAGCTTATATCTATTAAGTAAAATACAACAAGAATATTTAACACTTTTCAGAAAAACAAGAGTAAAAAAAACTAAAATAGCCTATGTACACCAAACGTACACAACACCAATATACTTGTGATGAACTGATCTCAGCCTGCTAATATTTAAATAAGGCACCAGTTGATATAATCCTGTCAAACTGACTTTCAAAGCAGAGTTTGACAGCAGTATGGGTTTTTCAAAAAGTCAAACGAGGACACCCTTGATTTATCGCAACCAGATATTCCACATGTATTTTTAATGAGTGCATTTTCCCCCCACACGACTCATCTCCCGCTGCTTTGTGAGACAGGTATGATGGTGCTCACAGGGGAACAAAAACGATGTCTGAGAAGGGCAACACCCCTGAGCGACATTGCACATGGAGGATGTTTTGGTATCAGACTGCTGGTTGCTACAGGAACACACCTCTGCTTTGCGGTACTGTATGTGCATGTTGACTCAAGCATGTGACAACATTCCACACCCCCGCCTCAAGGTTATCTCTGGCGGTATCACTCATGCTTTCCTCTGGCAAAGCTACAAACCTCTGAGTAAGACTATCCCAGCCAAGATCTGTCCACATCTTCCACTTTATAATCAGTATGAATTTCTTATCAGTGGTCACACACGTCTTTCGTGTCTCATTGCTTGAAAATGTTTCTTAACTAGCCTGCAATAGCAGCAATTACACAGTGAGTGTTAAACAAATGAAAGTAGGGGATATTACTGTAAGGGTTTGGGACAGCCAGTAACTATAAAAACAAGAGAGGATAAATTCACGTCTAGGGCAAAGTACTTGTCTCAATGCTGCATCAGCATGCAGTGTCTGAGTTCTAAAAAAGTGCAATTTCACATTGAGTGGTTCCTCTTTAAGCCTTTTTCCCAAAGGAAGCACCTTTTCCCCAAATGTATTGACAAGTACAGTAAGCAATGACAGACAAAAAATGGAAAAATGTATAGCTAAGTGCATACAACAGCATTGTTAAAGCTTACTACAAACAAGATCTGCTACGTCAATTTTGACAAGACAGTTCACTCTGCTCTTTGCCCCCTCCATTAGCAGGTCTTCTGAGTACAGACACTAACAGTTAACCCGGGGTCAAAGTGCCTAACCTGCATCCATCTGCCATCTGTACACCATCGTGTCAGCCCATGTCCACCCACCCAAGCTGTAATGAAATTAATGAAGTCCTACAGTGTCATACTGCAACACTAAACACCCACTGCTACCTTTTGAGTGGTCTGTTACTATAGCAACCACATCACAAATGGATATAACCTTGTCAATCTGCCTTATTTAGGAAAGCACAGCTGGGGATACTACAACACATCCTGTCCTTGAAAAAAAGGAAAATAACCATAGAAGATAGCACTGCAGCAAACATATAATGACACAATGACTATTTTAATAAAAAACAAATGCAGTAACAAACACATCCCATAATCATCACATTAAAATGTAAAACCTAGCCTATTTAGTGCTGATTTCTTTAATTAATGCCAATGTATTCATTACCTGTGAGGATGTTATCTGTGTCGAGCTCCATGTTCACTCGGTTTTTCTGTGCTATGTATCCCATGATCCACTTGGAGCGGCCGTACTGCTGAGTGGCCAGTAGCCAACGCAGTGACTCTGGGAAGATCCTGTCAAATAGATGGGGGAAGTCCTTGTTAGTAAGACATGAAAAATGAGTCAAAATGAAGTGAATCTTCCTTTTACCAAGGCTGATTGAGATCTCATTTTACAAAAATCTTGATTTTGTTACCCAGTATGTCATGTCAACATATTTTCTCAAGAGTTAAATGCATACAGAAAACTGTACTGGTATGCAAATGTAGGTTATAAATTGTATTATTACATACATTGAAGGAAGTTGTAAAAAAACAAAAAACAAAGCCACATCCCTCTTTTGGTTGGATTTCCCTGAAACAGATGTCTATGTAAGTAAAAGTGCAGGTTTGCAGCACCAGCTTTGTTTTAGATTGTTTCTCTAAAATCAGCAAACTTGGATCACCTGCAGTGTTGAACTGTTCCACGCAATCAGCTGTGTTTGTAAATTTATTGATGATGAATTCAGTTAGTGAGGACAGTTCGACCTGTGTCCATAAATGTTGTCTGGCTTCATCAAGAAAAGTCACCACTGGGTCCATACTTTTCCCCAAGTCTTCTTGTGAAGGTTGCAAATGTATTTTCATATCTCAGTGGTGTATGTTGTGTGGATTGCACCAATACATGTTTGAAGCACCAGAAAGAGGCCTTCACAGAGATCAGTATCACAACCCATTTTATGTCCTTTCTGTTTTTCTTTTTTCAGCCAACAAAGCCATGATCACATCAAAGCAGACACCAAACATGCTCCAGGCTTCTCACACATCTTAGCCACCTAACCTCTGTATGTGTAGGTAAGGTATCTGTGTATAAGTTATTTTCATCAACGCATCAGATGTGAGGACAGTTCGACCTTTAAAAAAGAAGCTCGAACATTTTTCATTCTCTCACACATCCATTCGGCAGTGAAACAGTGACTACACTGCGGTGTGCCTGACCTCTGCACTATATCATCCTCCTTCTGCTGTGGAAATCCCTTTCGATCGATTCCACTCTCTGTGTCCCACACTGATTGAAGTTCATTATATCATCAGTATGGATATTTGATCACATTAGTGCTTTGAAGTACTATTTCTTTTTCTTCTGCTGACTTTGTATACATCTGCAATGCTGTAAATCCCCTGTGCACCATTTTAGAATATATGGAGGTGAACACATTTATATCTATTGGTTGTGCTTTAGAAAAAGAAACTGAAGTCAAAATAGAGGTCACTAGAAAGGAAAATTCTGCTCAGAATTCAGTGTTGGGAAATATCAATTTTTCCAATTTTATCACTGATAAACACTGTACATGTCTTGGCTTAACAAGATTTTATTTGGACAACACAAATGTCAGATGTTTACAATCTTAAACACAGAATTCCGGTGCAAACAACAATGCAGATTGTAGCGGCGGAATTGTCTCACATAAAACTCAAACAAGAAAAACACGTCTAAGCACTAAACAGAATAACGGAAGTATAAGCCAAGTTTGTGCCGAAGTGCAGCAGATGCTTGGGTCTGTTCCTTACCAGATGTATGACAGCATAAGCAGCAGGGGGCAGATGATGACAGCCTGGAGTACCTGCCAGTCACGGCACAGGTATGCCACACCTGGCATCAGCAGCTGACCTCCCAGCATCACAAAACTGGCCACCATGGTCATGGAAAAACGCCACCCTGGCAGGCACAGCTCAATCCCTGGCAGAGAGCAAAAAGATAAGGGACAAGAGAGAGTGTGTGTGTTATTAGGATTTCTGCAAAGGACACATAATGGGTGTGTGCTGTATGACATCAAAACTAATGCTATTTTTTCAAGATTTTCTACTCTCACCAGGAAACTGAACATGAACTAAAGCTGTGATTTTTCCTTGTCCTGACAGAAACAATCTGAGGTTGATGAAAACATTTGGAAAACAGAACAAGCCCTCTGTCTAGGTGAGGCAGACAGATCACAACATGGATTGCAAGGCTGATGTCATCCTCATAAAGTCATCATACATTGTAACTACTACTGTATTTATACTGTAAATGTGTGTCAATTACTGCTATTACTGCTGATACCATTTGAGATTGAGATTAAATGAATTGCTTATCATTTTGATAATTAAACTTTAATGTTACTTATGCCAAACATTTACTGGTCCCAGCTTCTCAAAAGTAAGTACTTCTGCTTAACATCTACAATTTTGGTTTTTTTTGTACTGATAGTAAGAAGTGTCAAAAGTGTCAGAATAAAAAAAAAACATGTATTTCACTTTTGGAGCTACAGTATAGTGTTGTGACATGAAATAAAAGCAATGAATCACCATCTACAGTTGTTGTTCAGAGACAGTAAACAGACCAAGACAGTAGCCTGCTGTGAGAGTGAACTAACTAGAAAGAGGTTCCTTGTGCTCATTTCTCCTCTATCAGAATGGCACTGATTCATTCACTCAGTCATTAGCATGCACACCACACTGGCAGCCAGCAACCACAGACAGCCAAGCCCTTTAGTTACTGCAGTGTTGAGGACGGGTTCACACCAAACCATAGAAAGTGAACACTACAGTAACACTGCTATTCTCATACTGTCCCAAACATTTGTCCAGTTTCATTCACCCCTTCTTGTTACACATCACTATTTTTCCTAATTAGTCTTTTCTGCTGCCCAGGAATGTGCAAAGTCTCCAGATGAGCCTTTCAAGGTGACAGGGCCAACATAATACAGTGGGTGTCGGCAGCCCTGCTTCATTCCAGTGGAAAAGACCGGAATTTCAATTAGGACTTGCCCCCTTCTGAGGACATGAATAATGCTCTCTGTTCACAGACACTATCACAGCTGGAATGACAAAGCCAATGAGTGGAGAACAGGGCGATGGGTGCAAGACCTGCTGAGTTTGAACCAACTAACCTTGAGTTTCCTTCTCTGTGTGCTGCTGGGAGAAAAGTGACGGTTCACTGGTTATGGACTGCATGGGATTTGAAATTCTTTAGTTATGTATAAGGAGTCATGTGCACCGCACAGGTCAATGCATTGTGACTGGAAAGTACATTCTGTGGTGAGCTATGGAAAAGTGCTCACACATGCAAAGATACAGATGCATGATAGTACAAACGATATAACTAACCTTGTAAATATATATCAAATATGGCATATTTTCTGTAGCTCACACTTCAGAGTGAGGACCAGAGGTTGTGAAAAGGAAAGGAGGCCTGAGCTCCTTACTCTTGTTGATCCTAATCCTCTACAAGCCACTAGATCAGCATTCCCACAATGCCCTGCTGCAGTCTGTGCCCCACTGACATAAATCTACCACTAACTAATCTAATGTCACATAAGAAACTCTCAAAAGATGTTAACACATGGTCTCTGGGGTGACAAAGCAAGTGGGACATACACATTAATAAAATACAAGAAAGGACTTTTAAACACATTTGGAAACATACTGAGCAGGTCATCAACAATAGCCAATAGCCAATTAATAATGACAATAATCCGCAAAGAAGCTTTGGCTGGTTTTGCTGACTTTGGCATAACAAGAAAATAAATCACAGCCTCTGGTGCACACCTTGGCAGCTCACTAGCCTTCTGTCCAGTACATAGCTCAGTCAAGGAGGCCCATTGTTTTACAAGTGAAACAGATTGGTTGACCACTATAGGCACTGACTGCAGCCACTCCCTGAACCCACAGGCTAATGTCATGACCTTTTGCTGGTCACATAAGGTCCTTACGGCCTTATGCCATGATTTCACTGCCTGATCCTGGTCACTGGGTCTATAAAGTTTACCTTAAAGAGTGACACTTTGTTTTTTCTTTATACTGAAAGGTAATGGACATTGCATTGTGGGACTATTGGCACAGATGCTTGTTGTGATTAATTTTAATGGCATAATTATGATTTAACATCTGCTGTGGCTGTACAGCGTGGAGCTACAGGCCTTCTTGCAGGATAGAAGCAGTGTGCAGTGGTATTGCAGTTGCTATCCTTAAATCTGTATCGCCTCTTCTCTTTATGCAGCTTTTACCTGCACTTCTGTGAATACCCATGCCTCAGAGTCAGTATTAGTCTGGCTCTAGACCTCTGAATCACCACCCCAATCCATTTATCGATTTATTGAGGGATTCCAACGTGTCTGGCTGCTGTTGTGCTGATTAACGGCTGTTGGGGAAACAATTCACCAATCAGAGCCTTGGCAGGATTAAGAACGGGGACGTCATCTTCCTAATTAGCTTTCTAGCTACCTAGTCACTGTACATTCATTGTTGGTTTGGCTCTGCACGAGATTTGACAATAAAAAGATAGACATAGGTGGCTACAAAAATAATGGCAAGCATAGATATGACACAGCTGTACTGCTTGCTGCAACTTAAATTTTCCATGTTTCTTCAACCTTTGTGAAAAAGTTAACTAATCCAAGCCATCACTACCACAGCTCCCATGTTGATTGAAAATAGTACCTGTATGATGGCTGCATCACTCACTGGCCAAACAATATACAGTAATCCCTCCTTCAAATAGAAAAGGGCTAACGAGAGGCTGAATGAATGCTCTAGTAGTGAGTGGTTGGTCTACTGAAAGATTTGGTGCCAGTGGTCAGCTGGCACTAAGCCTGCTAGGTCTTCATGATTTAATCACCTATAATTTGGCTGACATGACTTGAGCCAGAGCAGGTGTTGCTGAGGAATGCGAGCATACGTAAATGAGAGCGTGGATAAGGGCCTCTTTGTAATCTTTCTTTATGATTGACACGATTCATTTCAGACAGATAAGTGGAAGGGGTTGAGGTGACTAGACAAAGTAAAACCCAACGTAAGCTGTCTTACTAAGGTGTTAGGCCACCACAAGCTGCCAGAAAAGGTTCAATGTTCATGGCATGGCATACTGTATAATCTACACTGTAGATTCTACGAGAAACGTTATTCCCTCAAAAAAAAAAGATAAAAGATATCCTCTCAATTTGTGTTTCAATAGTCCCGCTTCCATTAAGGAAGTTCCGGGTAAAATTTAGGAGGCAGGAACTTTACAGGAACATCCTCTCACTTGGTCCTCTCAGCCTTTGGGTCTCCATTGCAGAGTAGGACCTTGATAAGATCCGCCGGACTCTGGAGGTGACGTAATCATTCTGCAACAGTTTTGATCGTTGTGCAACAGTTTTGACCGTGAAGTCACCAAGACGACACACCAAAAGCACACCCTGCTTTGAGTATACCCAATCAGAACCGAGTCAACCTCAAGACCCACTCAGGAATTTTTCAGGGCCGCACAGATTACATACCCCGAGGCAGGGACTTGTTTTGCTTCCGTAAAAGTTCTGGGAGATTGTCCTTCAGGGGTGGTTCCTGCTATGGAGACACGCGCCAACAGCCACAGCCCCATAAAATCACCAAAAAGTTCCTGCAGTGGAAAACCCAAATGATGGTGGTGGAGAGCACGGACTCTCCACAGCCTCCCATAGGTGTACAGTTGGGTTAAAGTGGTGGTGATTCTGAGACCATTCATTGACCGCTATAGTGCACTGTATGGAAGCATCTGCATGTCACATAATAGGACACACCACTCTTAAGGTGCCCTTCACATGTAAATAGAACATAATCATCCAAGAGGCTACATGGCAGATAGCCAATGCCCTGATGGAGTATGGTCAGACTTCTTCTGCTGACAAAGTGAAGGCCTTTGTCAGGTCAATTACTGGCAAAAACTAAGTGGTCTGCTCCTCTTGTGGGATTTGTTCTGAAGTTGTTGCAGTGAGCAGATCCTGCTGATGGTTGATCATTAAGATTCTGGGTAAATATAGTTAAGAAAAAAGTGCAGTTTATTTGTAATTACTGTGGCAAATAAAGGGATATTCCACAGTATTTTTCACTCTCCTTTGATTATAGATTGAGTGTGTCAGCACATGAATATCCTGGAGGTTCCCTCCCTTCTTCTAAGCACTGAAAAGGGGGCTATTGACTATGAATAAGGTCATACTCATTGATTAGTCCCTTATCTGGAACTGCAAAGAATACCAACTAACCCAGCTAGCCACAAGCACTTTCTTTTGATCTGTGTGCTGATATTCTCAGCAATCAAATTATACATAAAACAACACCAGGAGAATATTTTCTTTTGATAATGTTTTCGTGTGAATTTATTTGTATATTCTAACCTTTCCCCACACACCAAAAGATCAGCACAAAACTAGGCTATCAGCTGTCCAGGAGATACAAAATGGAAATACTGATTGATGAACATAATTATAACACTGAGACACAGACTGTCCACACATAACAGATTCATCAGAAAGACTAAAGAAGGACTGAAACAACTTGTTTTTTTTTCTACACTCATCAAAAGAGAGTGCAAACATTCTTTCATGCTGATTTGGCCAATCAAAGGACTTCACTCAGGAATTTGTGGCATGAGATAGCTTGAGGTTATGTCATGCACTATCCTTCAGAAACAATAAGGTTTAACCATGATTCCTGCTGTGGGCCAATTACAACACAACTATTACACTGTGTAATTCTCTCTCAGGGAAGCAGATTTATATAATAAAGACATTTAAAAAAAAAAAAAAAACCACATGTTGCATGGCGCCTTAGTCTAAGCTGCGTTAAAGGAGGAAGTCTGCAACCAAAAATGCAAACTCTGCACAAATGGGAACTTTAACCCTTCACAGAGGGAAAAAACTGAGTCTGCACATTGACCCATTTATCGGAAGACTGCTAGAGCAGATTGTGGGGAAGGTCAACAACCTCTCTGTACATTTTATCATCCTTTTCAGACCATTTGAAAAGGTCCTTTTAATTACAATACAATATCTCTGCAGCAGTGTGAGGCAGACCTGACTGCTGATCCTCAGGGAGGCATAATGATATGGCGGGAATTTAAAAGCTTCTCTTTTCAGAGCCCAGATCTGGACAATGTCTGGCTTCACCTTCTCAAGGCAGGCTAGATTGAGGGATATCCATCAATGACATACACACAAGTAGCAAGATCAAGACAGGTAAAGATGGGAGGCAAGCAAACAAAAGATGCTGCCTGCCAGACTGTACTAACAAACAGGAATCATCAACTGACACAAAAGGAAGCCATATACATAAATATACAGTGCATCCGAAAAGTATTCAGACCCCTTCACTTCCCCCACATTTTCTTATGTTACAGCTTTATTCCAAAATGGATTAAATTCCTTTTTTTTCTCATCAATCTACACACAATACCCCATAATGACAAAGCGAAAAAGGTTTTTTAGAAATTATTGCAAATGTATTAAAAATAAAAAACTGAAATATCGCATGTACATAAGTATTCACTCCTTTTGCTATGACAATCAAAATTTAGCTCCGGTGCATCTTTTTTCCACTGATCACCCTTGAGATGTTTCTACAACTTGATTGGAGTCCACCTGTAGTAAATTCAATTGATTGGACATGATTTGGAAAGGCACACACCTGTCTATATAAAGGTCCCATTGTCGACAGTGCATGTCAGAGCAGAAACCAAGCCATGAAGTCTGTAGACCTCCGAGACAGGATTGTATCGAGGCACAGATCTGGGGAAGGGTACAAGTAAATGTATGCAGCATTGAAGATCCTGAAGAGCACAGTGGTCTCCATCATTCGTAAATGGAAGAATTTTTGAACCACCAGGACTCTTCCTAGAGGTGGCCGCCCATCCAAACTGAGCAATCAGGGGAGAAGGGCCTTGGTCAAGGAGGTGACCAAGAACCCGATGGTCACTCTGACAGAGTTCCAGCGTTCCTCTGTGGAGATGGGAGGACCTTCCAGAATGACAACCATCTCTGCAGCACTCCACCAATCAGGCCTTTATAGTAGAGTGGCCAGATGGAAGCCTCTACTCAGTAAAAGGCACATGACAGCCCGCTTGGAGTTTGCCAGAAGGCACCTAAAGGACTCTCAGACCATGAGAAACAAGATTCTCTGGTCTGATGAAACCAAGATTGAACTCTTTGGCCTGAATGCCAAGCCTCACGTCTGGAGGAAACCAGGCACCTCTCATAACCTGGCTAATACTACCCCTACGGTGAAGCATGGTGGTGGCAGCATCATGCTGTGGGGATGTTTTTCAGCAGCAGGAACTGGGAGACTAGTCAGGATCGAGGGATATATGAATGGAGCAAAGTACAGAGAGAGTACTGAGTAAAGCGTGTGAATACTTATGTACATGCGATATTTCAGTTTTTTATTTTTAATACATTTGCAAAGATGTCTAAAAAACCTTTTTTGCTTTGTCATTATGGGGTATTGTGTGTAGTGGGATGAGACAAAAAGGAATTTAATACATTTTGGAATAAGGCTGTAACATAACAAAATAGTAGGGAAAGTGAAGGGGTCTGAATACTTTCCGGATGCACTGTACATAGAGCCTCCATCTTTTTGTGGTTCCTCTTGCGTTTCATCTGTATACAGAGAGATTAATGCCTGTGGTAAGAGGAGGGCACTACTGAGAGAAAGCATTTCATTACAGACAACACAGAACAGTGAACAGTGGACAAGACTGGCACGGCCTTGCTAACCTGACAAAACATTATAGCACTGCAGCAGGAAGGATACATCACAGATCATTTATTTACTCCACTGTTTCAAAAGGAAAGAAACATAGGCTGCTTGGGAATTTACATGACCATATACCACAAAAAGATTCTTTGTATTTCTGGCATTTCAGGTCTGTATACCATCCACTTATATAAGACACAAGACAGTCCTTACAAATATACAAAATATTGTACGCATTCAATCTACATTCATCCTTGCTACTATACCACTTCCCACTTTCAACAACTTAGTCATTCCACCTCCCCTGTCATTAGCAATATATCCCTGGCTGTACCCAAGGGGTTGAAAGCTCAGGAACAGTCTGGAGTCAAGTTTGTTAGGATGAAATGGTAAAATGCATACAATTGCCACAATAAATGAAACCTCGACTGAATTGAGGTAATAACTAACTGCTTCCTCCTCTTATGTCAAGTGTGGGTTCATTAGAATTTTACCGCCCCTAATCTGAGTATGTCTACCAGGCCCCCATGAAGTGCACTGGGCTTTGGAGGCAATTTGACATAGTGGCATAACCATGTAATTACAACATCCAAGAGCTAAGTGGATTAAGTTTATTTTTGATGGCAACGTCCCAGTTGCAGATGGCAAAAACCTGTACGTGTTTACTCACCACTTTGTGTCTGACTACTTTACTGTCTGGACTGGCCACAAAACTTTTCTAACAGATCCACACTAATGTTTAAGGTGTAAGATGAACTCTATGTTATCAAAACTCTTAAATTAAAATGAGACAATGGGTGGGAATGTCCCCAGTGTTTTTACAAGAAGTTTATGGCTTGCAATGAATTACAGAGGCCATTTACCCGCTGTCCCTGTCTCTCATGTAGACCGTCTGCAATTTAAATTACAGTTGAAGTTACAGTAATCAGGGGTTAGTGACGTTAGCATGTTGTGCAAGGGTAAAATCTGCTTTATGACCATCTGTAATTCTAAATACTGAAGGGAATGTGAACAGTATTATTTATATGCGCTCTCCACCATATTTCTAAGTATGTTTTTTTCCTTCCAAGACTCTACCTGGCAGCCCTGCAATTCAAAAAAAGCTACATGTCCCAAAACAACAACATCAGCTGGTGAACAGCTATTAAAAGTAGTTACCAGATTTCCAAGACCCGGCCCCATTCGTTGATCAAGTGCTAAAGATCCCCATCCCTGAGGATCTCTCTGCCCACATTTAAAGACCAGAGAAGCAGGAAATGATAGCCAGCTACAAGTCGGAATTCTGTTTTATCAGGTAGCCATGTTTCTCCCAAGGTTAACGCTCAATAGTTGCCATGGTAGCACAAAGCTGTACTCTTGTCGGCACACCCCAAGGATGAGGGGCTGAGGTGAGGTGCAGTGCATTACCATTTAAAGCAACAGACATTCAAACATGCTGTTCTGAACAGGGCTGTCAGAGACATTTTATTAAGACCGTAGGGAACTGTGTTAAATTGTGGAAGAAGTACATTGTCACCTTTAATAGCATCATATCATCAACCTCTCTTCCCTGTGTTTCTAGTGAAATGTATGCATATGTGTGTATTTGATCTCTAGACATTCTAGTCCAGTAGATATACAAAAGGAGTCATGGTAAACATTATATACACAATCAATACAGTCCGACTGTCTGGGACAGGTCAACAACAATGTCACCATACTGACACAAGTAGAGGACATTGGGTTTTCTTCTTCTGATAAATGACACCTGCTACCTCACAGTAAGTTTAATATTTATGGACCAGACATAAATGTTGTAGTACATTTAAAATTCTATCTTTGTCTGTCTCTCTCCATGTGTTGCATCTTCTCTTCCCGACGTGGCACATGTCCATAAGAAGAAATTAACTACATACATTTTAAATATAACAAGGCAACAAAAATAACATATGCACTGCGTATTTCATCCTGGACTTAAAAGAAAACAACAGCAGCAAACAGAAAACAAGGTCATTTTAGGACAGAGCAAGTTTCCATTACTGGCATTTTGTGGTACATAGCAGCAGTTGAAGTTATTATCAAGTTGCCTGTAGACATTTCATCTCAACCTTGTCCGTCCATGACAATATGATGGAAACCTGAAAGAAACTCGTTTTTACTGGAAGACTAAAACATAAGATACAAGGAATTATCCAGTGACTAGTCAATAGATAGCCCACCCCTGCCCTACCCAGACATGTTTTAAAACTAGGGCTGTCAATCGATTAAAATATTTAATCGCATGATTGTCATGAGCAATTAATCACAAATTAATCACACATGTTTAATTTTTTACTATGTACTTTAAAACTTTTCAAGTCTTTAATACTCCTATTAACATGGGAGTGGATACATATGCTTACTTTATGCAAATGTATGTTTATTATTATTGAAACAATCCAGAACAATAAAATACTGCATGCTCCAAAAATCTGCTATCAGTTAGGGACTAGTTACATGCACTCATCCGTTCACACAGTCTCTCTATTTCTCACACACACACACTGACACATCGTATTTGGCAAGAAGCTTGACCCCATCTTTCAAAGCCCCAAAGAAGAGAAACGTGGTCTGCACTTTTACACACACACACACACACACACACACACACACACACACACACACACACACACACACACACACACACACACACACACACACACACACACACACACACACACACACACACACACACACACACACACACACACACACACACACACACACACACACACACACACCTTTGTTAAGCAGAAGGAGTTCTCTCTCTCTATCAGCTGCTTGGCCAGCGACTGGTATTTGAGACTCGACGTACTCTGTAATGCAAATAACTTTGGTCTTGTGGATAAAAAATCTGGCAGGGCTTTACCGTTCATAAGACCCATTTCTTTATTCACTTCTGCTTGGTATTCAAAATGTTACTGCTGCATCGCTTCCTTATTTCCAAACTATAGGCCGGTACAAGGGTCAAACAGAATGTGCTTGCTTAAAAAATAAAACAAATGCTGTTAAAATGAATATGATTAATAATTTGTGTTCAATAGGTCTGTTTTTTGTTTTGATTACAAAAAAAATCAATTCCCTCATTAAAATAAAAAAATGACTTCCTCTCCATCATAAAAAAGTCCATAATCTATAAATATGCCCACTTCAAATTGCTGGACACAAGATTTCCCTCTGTAGATTATTGTAAATTCAGTCTCCTAGTTTCAAACTATGCACATACCCACATCATTTTGCATGGTAAGCTCAAACACCCAACTGATTATGAGTGAAGGGGGACTTTAAATAGTATCTCAGAAATGTGTTGTATAAATCAAGAGGGAATCAAACCTACTTTTTTGCTTTAAAAAGTATATGTATGTGGGGAAAAAACAACAACAACAACAACAACATCAACAACTATCTGAGCTGGCAAGTGTATCCAACAACATAAAAAAACCCATTAAAAACAACGTTATCCTTCTGGATTATCACACACAGAGAGCTGTGATGAACATTTATGTCAAAGGTTACTGACAGAAGAGTCACTCTTTGTGATAAACGACTCTTTCTGTCTGTCTCCTCTGTATATTTCACAACAAGTCTCCTCTCAAACACACCCAGGACATGTATGGACATGCAACTTCTGATTCAAACATTAGAAGTGAGCATGTCCTCTTGTTAAGAGGAGTTCACTTGACTGCAAGCCAATTATACAGACTCCTCAAAGTAAATACCCTGCCTTTTAACAACACTTAATGGTTGCCTTAAGAAAATTGAAGACGTGATAAGAAAAACATTCAGCCCATTCATATGTACACATGCATGTGACACAAATTGGAAATTGCTCTTCCTTCACTCAACATCATCATTCACATGTAACATTTTTATAGAGAAACCCCACTTGAACACACAACTCTTTCACGAAGGGATTTACTTTATGCATTCTGTCTTTATGAAAACTGTAAAAAAAAAAATATATATATATATATATTGCTACACTGACATTTGGTGTAAATAAATACTTTAAGGGAAAAAGGCTGTATATCTCTCCTCTCTCCTAGAAAATCCCCAAACAACTGATGATAGAGCATGATATATTATGTGTAAACACAGAGCCAGTTCTGGCCTACTGCCCCAGAACACAATCACCTCATCTCAAGCTGATCACAAAATTCTCACACAAACAACCAAGTGCAGCGAGCTAGCATGACTCAGCTTGTTGATGTGCAGTGTGTGTGTATTTGTATTGGGGGGGTGGGGGTGGTAGTGGGAGATGGGCGGGGGGAGTCTGTTTACTGTAAAAAAATGCATTACTGAGCAGAACCATGAAGCTCAGCTATAGGCTCTATGAACATTGCCTGGCCTGCCCTGCTTTGACGCTACAAAGGCTAGCACACACTCATTGAGCACTGTGGTATAAATAGCGGTGCTGCATCAGATGACACTCTATAGCTACCGGCTTTGCTATTTTGCTGTTTGACTTTGGAGCCAACATGCTGTAGATCAATGTAGTTAAGAGATGCATTAACTTGGCATACACAAGAAAGGCCTTAATGTTAATGTGCAGAAACACTTCATTTGCAGTGGTGATGTAATTGTATCACATTGCCTATGAAGTCTAGCACTGTTTAAGAATCAGAGAGGAAATATCTTGCTTTCTCCACCCAGTGCCCACATTCCTCTCAGTCTTTATGTTAAGTTTTTTTTCCTCCTCATCCTAGTTGCTGGTCCCCATTCTCTTTTCGATTCTCTCTTACTCCTTTATTTCTGTCTCTCTGTGGCAGTTAGCTTCAGGAGCAGCCTAAGTGTCACATCACATCAGCCTTGTTGGGCCCCGTGGTGGGCCTGAGTACGACAGGCCATTCTGGCAGAATGGATAGTAGTTGTGTGCAAATTGCTCTGCACTCTTGAAAAAGGCTTACCCATTTCCTGGGCATGATGGGTTAACGTACAAGGGCGTCAGGGAGGTTGCTGACCGCTAACTACTACACCACCTTATACGCAAGGATTTTAAAAATTGTCCTGAAATGCAAACAGAGATTGTCCTCATCATATTGCTTCTTTCTATATAAAATAATATAATAAAATGGCACCCACCATTTAAGATGCAGGAAGTAAGACTTGCAGTAATTGCACATGCATTGATGAGAAAGGGGGGATTAGTGTTATGTCTCCAGTGCAAACACTCCAAGCTGGGATTCGGCTCCAACTTTCCTTTGTAAGCATTGTCAAACAAAGCAAGCCACTAAAGAGGGTCATGTGGTTTTCTAATGTTACATTCAGAGATGTCATATGACTCACACACCATCAAGACTACACCAAATATTAGCTTTTAGCTAAATTCTTAGCATATGGCCAACTTTAGTGTTCATGCGAATGCAAGAAAATACCCGGAACAGAATGCCTTGAAGTGGAGGGATTGATTTGCTCCAGTAATGTGTTATTGAACGACTGTGTTCCTACTCTTGCAGCTCTAGTGGAGTTTTGTCAATACAAAGTGTCTGCAGGGTAAATATCATGTGACAGAGGCCAGGCATGATCAGAAATAAGGGCGGCGGTATAGCAAAACACAAAACCTATACACATAAGCAAGGCTCAAACATCTGTGCAGTTAAGCCCTTTGCAGGTTGAGTTTACTGTATAGCACTGCAGCAGGCTTTTTTCCACGAGGACATGGTTGTTTAAAATAATGAAGAAGCTTATGAAGGGAAATTAGTTTGATTATTAATATAATAAGTGCCCAACTGCAATGGGAAATCCTGCAACAACAGCAAGGGAAATATAAATGACTGACTAGAGGATGTGTCTGTAGCCAATAGGTTGTTTTTATGTTTGTTAAATGAGGAACTACTAGCCTGAATTATAATTGCTCAGCCTGAAGCAAGAAACCATGAAGAGCCTGTTTGCTGTTGATGCAAACTGATTCACACAGGTTATCTAACCACAGTCCTGACCCTGGGAACTACCTGTCATGGGTCTAGGTTTGGTTTTAACTTTGGTAGGGACATTTTTTGTCGGATGGCCTGTGTATGTGTACTTGCTCTCCATCACTCCTTTCCTAGGCTATAGTGATGCTCAAACCTATCTTTAAATGATAAATCATCAATCTTCAAATAATATCAAAAACTTGTATTATTTTTCATTCAACTCCTGAACGTGTGGCTAGATCTTTCACTATGACATCAGAGCTTACCTGAGAGGCTGTAGATCACCTGGTTTTGTGTCTCTGTTCTGCTCAGGCTGCCGCTGACAGGATTTTCATAATGAAATGATGCCTGACAGTCAAAAACAAATCAGTTGGACAAGCTTTGGCTAATTTAGCTTGTAAATAATGGTGATGTCTTAATGACACATGTGCAATATTGACTCTGCTCTTGAACCACTCATGGAAAATGAAATGGCGTTAAATAGTAAATATTTCTCTCACTTATTTCAAAAATAAAGATGTTTGGATTGGTTACAGAATATTCTTATAGACTAAGCTCAACTGTTACTGACACTTTGCTGCTTCTTTAAATTGCTTTAGGGAGGAATTCACCAACAGCAATAAAGTTGTTTATTTAAACAGCATATCTGAGTAATGATCACAAATTAGCTAACAACACCCAAGACCTGAAATTTAATATAATATCAAATGATCTTAGTTTTGTCCAGTGAAGATGTTTTCACTTTGGAGTGCTTTAAGTAGAAATACTAACTCCTTCAGATTCTCCACCTTACAGACTCCCCTACTGTTGCTGCTGCTGCTGCTGCTGCTGCTGCTGCTGCTAGTCAACAATGTGTATAGCTTCAAGTGAAGGTTCGCTAGGTCATCAGGTCATTCTTTAAATATTGTGCACTTTTTGCAGAAAACACCCAAATCTGACAACTCTGTCAAGATTTTGCTGTTAACATTATGTGGAAGTAAAGCAGCTAGATAGGCAAAAATATTTGCCGGAACAATCCAGCAACACACTGACACACTGGGACACGTCCCTACACAAATCTACACCCATGCTACCAGTACAGTTATTTTTCAACAAAGCTACAGAAATATTAACTCTAATACCGAATATATTCCTGCCAACTTCTTCCATTCTCAGCCACTGCTCAGGTACTTGAATATGATTGCTGAGGGTAAGGTTATATTTTATACAGTGACTGAAACAAGAAAAGAATGTCTATAGAAATCACAGCAGGTTGTTCGTGACCACTTAATTTACTCTGCAGTCACTGCATTGCAGATTGCAGACAGTTTTGTAGAATTGCAAATGCAAAGAATGTAAAAAATTCGGTAGACAATGAGAAAGCAGGAGTGGGAGGCACAGAAGGTGAAAAGTAGAGACAGATAGGTAGTGGAATAACAGAAGTTAGAACCACAGAGAGAATTATATGAAGGAAATAAGGAAGAAGAGATGTAAGAAAACAAGCATCATTCTTCACTTTGACTCACAATAATTGGACTCTGTATATACAAATGTAGAGAGAAAAACACACATGATGCATACAGGATATTAAGAACCACCTGAATCGTACAGTATTGCAGTGGTCCCTTGCCTTTGTGTTTTGCAACCCGTAATGTGAGGCTTACAATTTACTCATTCAAACATTTAGATTAGATTTAGACAGAGGATATTTACAGAGAGAATACTATTCTACCTGTCAAAAAACAAGAGCCAGAATTTGAGATAACAAAAAAATAAGCACAATAAATTACTTTGTAGAGGAGGTAAACAAGAAATGTAGAAAAATATTGACCACTAAAAAGTCATTGTGATGCTCTCCCCAACCCGAGCTTGAACAGGGCTACTGAACTATTCAGGTATAAACTGTAAACTGATGTGAAAACCATGAACGCTGATGCCAAGTTCATTTAAATTTGATAAGATGGTGTACAGTTTAACTCCACTCTTTGGCCTTCTTCTGTGCCGCCCTCTCTCCTTTGTCCTGGGAGCAGACTAAACGGTCCTTCTATTTTGGGAGCGCGGTGGAGCTTTTCAAGGTGCAGAATACAGTGTGGAGTAAATTAAAATGACAAGGACACTGAGGGCCCCTTCCTTCATCATCTTGCCCTTGCTCCATTCCCTCCACTTTTGCAACCTCCCTCTGCATTGGTCAATTATTGCGGCCAAAGAGGCTTTTAAGGATGCATTGCAGATACCAGAATGTGCATAAGCTGCACGGCCAATTATCAGGAGAGAAAAGTCCCTTCCTTCCATTCTTTGGAATTAGCACTATGTTACAACTGCACCGATTACTTAAACCTTTTACTTTTACAAATGAACGGCCAATCAAGGGGATTCACCACAGACAGCACGGGCTCTTTTTGCAGTGATTTGTAAAACAAGCGTCACCCACCTATCGCCCCCACCCCCTTCAGTCGTTATCAGGCTATTGACTAGCAGTAACAAGGATTAATATCTCAGGGAAAGACACATGATTGTACACTTAAATGAAAATTAAAGAGTTCACTTCAAGGGTAAACAGACGGGCAGTTGCTCAGTAATGAGAATTTATCCTGACAATGATACTCAGTTTAATAAATGTTAGAAGGTCACTGCAACACAATTAATCTTTTTTCAGGAGAATGCTACCCTCAGCTAGGGACATGAATTAAAGTGAAATAGCCTTTTGATTAGGTGTGTCTGGTTGTTAATGAGAACAGCAACAGTGGAAAAATATGCAGGATTGAGGATGTGCAGTGTAAACAATATTAATATTGCAATAATTACCACAGCGCTGATATGTTACAATATTTACTTAATAACTGGTATTCAAAAGCACAGGATAAAATCACATTAGTAAAATTTGCATATTTTTAAGTATGTAAAATTGAAATTGTGTGAATATTTACTCAGACCTAACAAAGAACACTCCCTACAATGTTGAACCTGCAGTCCAACAAGAGCAGCCCTCACTTCCTAGACATAGAGCCAAGTCCCAAACAAACCTGCTTGGCCTGCACGTTGCAAAATAAATTCCATGGAATAGACTGCATTTTCTAAATATATTGCTGCATTGCTGCTGTGACCACTGGCCTCTATAAACTTTTAAGCCGAAGCAAATCAACAACTGGTTTTCGAAGGGCCTACAGAAAACTGTCTCCGGTGGCCAAGTTTATCAGCAAAAGACAAGAGTTGCCAAATTCGCGACTTTGTCACTAGATTTAGCGACCTTTTAGACCCCTTCAAAAAGGCAGCTAGAGACATATACGGCAACTTTTTCGATGGACCTTAACTCCTCTTGTTGAAGGGAGTCACCAATATTTCTCAGTGAATGAAAGCTAAATGTGGCTTTCTGGATATACTTTTCAGTGGGCGGGACAGAGCAGCAGTCCGTTCAATGGACCAATCATCAGCTAGACAGTGTCAGAGTCATGAATGCGGTGTGAATGTTTGTGCCAAAATGACCAACCATTGATCGCCATTGTTTTATTCTAAATTATTTAACTTTACATTAAAAGTTTCATTTTGTTTTGTCAAAATAGACAGAATTAATAATAGTGATTATCTCTCCATTTATGATACTTCAGTTGGCATACATATTTCACTATAGGTAGATTTACAAACGCATTAAGGGCTGCTTGAAAAGAGAAAAATAGCTGAAGAAATAGTTAGTCAGTTTATAATACAATATATAATATAATAGTCAGTTTAGTTTATTTAACTTCATTTAATTAAAACATAATAATCTTGTACGTAGGCTTATGTTATTATTTCATGATGTCACAGATATTCAAATTGGCACAAGATGACATCTATCTAGATTTACAATCATAACTAGCAATAGTCTTGTTAGTTAGCTAGTTAGCCATAAATGCCAAAACGTTTTCAACCAGCTCACAGTATAGCATTTTTTGGCTAGCTAGCTACAGTTGATCAAATCTGCTAGTTACAGTTTATCATTCCAGCTGACAAAATAGACAGTCATTGGCTATAAATAAGAGGCTGGCTTTTGTTGAATTCTGTGTCAAGTCAGAGACCAATTGTTTTAAACATTACAAAAGACTTGCATGGTAAATCTACCAGCGTTATCACTGTAAACTGCATATATGCCATGCTAAAACAGAGAGCTTGACAGGCATAGGTACAGCAGGTAAATGAGGTAGGGTTTAGCAGATGGTCAATTAGCACAGGGCTGTTAATTGAGAGTTAAAGACTTACTGAGGACGTAAAGAGACAGGGTGATTCCTGCCAGGCAAAAGCCTTCAAAGAAGCGCAGGGTGCTGAACATGGGCACGTTGACAGAGAAGGCCACAGTCAAACCGAACACCAGCATGAACAGTACCGATATGATCAGTACCGGGTGGCGGCCAAACCTACAAGAATGAAACAAAAATATGTTTTTTGACTCTGGACACTTTCAGTTTAAAAACAGGGCTTTTGATCCTACACAACTATATATACAACTTTGCTAAAAAGCTTACCAGTCTGCAACGATTCCAAACACCAGGTATCCAAAGATGGAGCCCACCAATAGAGAGAACTTTGCAATGTGGACTTTCCATGCTGAGTCACACACCAGACTCCACTGTAGAGACAAATAAACACAGGTGTTAGTTTCAAGACATTTATGCTGTGGAAGTGAAAGATGAATATTGTTTTTTCAAGCAGGGATATATAATGTACTATCACTCTCCTCTAAGCCCATCTTATTTATAGGCCATTATAACAACTCAAAACACATAACACTGAAATATGAGAAGGGCACATATAGTCCCTATTGTCACTGGCTTTGCCTGTATGCTGCATGATGCTCTGCAGGTAGCCTACAGTCAGTTGATATAAGCTTTCTTACTGCAAACAGCTGATGAGAGCAGTGAGAGAACAATGAGCTCAAAGATGCTAAAATGCTCTCTACAGCTGAGCCAGGTGACAGAGCCAGGAGACATTTCTCTTTGATTCTGAAATCAAGTCTCAAAAAGCTGTATGAATTTTAAAAATGATAAATTAAAGTTTTCCAACTCCAAAGCCCTCATCAGGTAAGTATTTGATTCAAAATGGCACCAAACATGACGGTAAAACTCATTTGTAATCCGTAATTCAACATTAGGGATTAAATATTCCCTTACTTCCTCAATCAAAAATAACTGGGTCAACATTTAAAAAAAGTATATTTATGTATGGCTCCTCTGATGTATGTTTAGAAGGAAAATTACAGTCAGTACTCATTTTCTTCGATGACTCCCTCCCAGCAGTAGTGGGATTCCTAGAGTGCAAACAATGTGGTGTGTTCTGCTTTGCATGTATCAACAGGGTTCCCCCCCCCCCCCCACAGTCGCAACAAGTTGTGACAAATGGACCCTATATAAACAGCAAAAGCAGGGGTTGTAAAAAGGCAGAGGAGCAAATGGAAAGCTCTTACACCTGTTCATAGGAAGAAATTCACAGCCTATAATAATGATACCTGAACCTTTGACTATAGGACATGTATTGATTTTATTATTTAATAATCCTCGTAGAGTAGCTCATCCTGACAAGGAGATGAATTTGGCAACTTATGCTTCTCAACTGTATGTGCTGACAGAAGTGGTGGCCACTAAAATATATATATTTATTATTACTAATAAAAAAATATTTTAAAAAAGAAAAACTGCCATGTTGAGAAAAAATCATATTGTTTCATGCAGTGGCAGCTCAACCTTGCAATGAAATACAAAATGCAGTTTGTTCTTACATTTTTCTCAGAGGGGATCTAACCTCTCATAACCTCCACCACAGTGACCTGTTCAGAATGGAACGCTCCAGGATTACCAAGAGCCACCCAGCCATCACATGATCCAGACATGCCACTCATTCATGGTTTCAGTATCAATGTCAGTAGAGAAAAAGACACAGGGTAGGCAAACAAGTTCCTGTTGTGCAATGGCTGCACAGCCAAACAGTATTTAAAAATGTGGAGCTGTCCTCCTCCAGGACTGTGACAAACCGCTTTATGCACTGAAATTAAACTTTGACTGCAAAGACATGGGGACAGGCACTGCACAGCTGGAGGACAGCTTGGTGACTGTACAGAACAGACAGCTCCGGGTGACCACAGACAGATGACCAATGTTGTAAAATACTAACATGTCAGCATTCCCATGTCACATGCTGAACACAAAACAGCAAACGTCTCACAAGTGTTGAAATGTATAGCTGAATGGGCAGGGCATGGTTGGTTTTGATTGCCAAGTATCACTAATGTATTTTATTTAAAAGCATTTGCTACATGGCATATATTATTAACCAGGTCTCTCTCCTAGCCAAAATTGACTGAGCTCATACACAATCATTAATGGACACTGCTTTTAGCACTAGTTGAGAAAATATGGACAGACTTTCAGCTCTAACAGAGCAGAGAAATCCCAGCAAATCAATCAAAGCATGAGTCAAATCCATGCAGCTTGTCTGCTCTGTGCCTATTATTTCAGTCAGTTGCTCCCTTGCTATTGTCCTGCTCATTTGGGAATAATGAATAGAAGTCAGTGTGTAGAGTTGGGTTAGAAGCATAAATCTATTAGCTAACAGAAATGCAAAACAATGAAGGGCCAGAGGCAAATCAGTTAAAATCCCTGGGGTATCTGCTGACCTCTCTCAAATGACTGGACAACAATGATCAGCCTACACCAGCAAGTCTCATTAGTCGAGATGAAGACACTCGCAACTACAGCTGCACATTTCTGCACTCGTTGAACTACAGAGTAGTGGGTGGGGGGTTTCAAGGGAGGGCCAGGCGAGGAAGAAGAGAGAGCACAGGAGGAGGGGAGGAATGAAGAAAATGAAAATACCAATTATAAAATGTGGGAAGGGGCATAAAAAAAGAGATGAGGCGATATGCAAAGAAAGAAATGTATTGAAACCGTACCAGGCTAAAGAAAAGAGGGATAGAGATGCTTAAAAGCAGTTGTGAAGAGAAGATAGAAAACACATGGAGAGACTGCTGCATAGTTACTGCCTAGCAACAGACCATTGCCCCAGCTAGCAGACTCTTTCTGCTTCCAAATGCAAGTTTTAGCACCGCTGCCTCACGCTTGGATTAAAATCCTTTTGTGTGGTGGGCATAGGTTAGGGTGAAAGAGAAAAAGAAAAGTGATGTAAAAGGGTGAGTGAGAGCAAAACGATGAATTTATACTGCACATACTTACTTTTTAATGCAGCTTTGTAGTTCAGAAAAGTTAAGGAAGAAGCAAAACTCATATCTGACATAGGAGCCTGGGGACCTTACTGCCAGAGAGCATGTTTAGATATCTAACCATTACCATGTTTCAAAAAACTGTCATGTCAATCTAGCCTCTGGACTATACTACTACTACTGTACATCAGAAGATACACTAACATTTTGACAAGCTGGATAGCAGCTATATTTTCCTGCAACTAACAGTGACAGATAGTGAAACAACAAACCTTTGCCTGTCAATCTATTATTCATTGCCTCCTTGTGTTGACAGTGAAACCACAACTACTGTACACAATTCTCACCAAAACCTAAATTCCATCACACAATCCTAAAAAAACAACCTTAAAACCATGTCCAAGGGTCAGACAACCCACAGTGTCCACCCCTCCCAGTTAAAAAACAGCACTTATCAGAAATGAGACTGCAGCACACACACTCCTGTCACACACACACACAGCCTCAACAGAGTTTTATCTCTTGGTCACACCACCGTCTTTTCCTCCCAGCTGACGCTCTGAGTGGCTGTCATTGTGTGCTGACTGGGTATCTGCAGTGGGGTCACCGCCTTTCGACAGCTGAAACCGTTTCAAAGTGTCCCACACTGATCCGGGGTCTGTTGTAGGAGCCAACCAGCTGGATAAACAGTATGAAGGGACACAGTGCAGAGAGGCCTACATGGGTGTTCATCTTCAGTATCATCTTTCAGATCTATGGGTGTGCAACTTCCAGCACAGTGATACTGGGTCTGGGTGTAACAGTCCATGTACTTTTACAACATATCTTTCTTATCACTTCCATACATACAATGCAAACCTATATTCTTAGGAAAAAATGCAGATAAATGGCAATGACATACTATATGATTGCAGCAGGCAGGGCTGCAACTAATGATTAATTTCTTGATTAACCCATTAATCATTATGTCCATAATATGTTAGAAAATTGTGAAGAATGCTTTTTATAATTTCCCAAAGCTGACATCATCAAACGTCTTGTTTGGTCCAAGAAACAGTCCAAAATCTGAAAATAGTCAGATATGTATGGCAAAGAAAAGCTTCACCAACCAGCAAACTAGATTTCTGAAACAGCTTAAAATAAGGTGATATTTTAGTTTCTTTAACAGTCCGAGCATTATTTCACAACAGAGTATAACAAAAAGGAGAAACCTAAATCAACTGCTAAATGCCAAGTGTGTCCGACTAATAGACAAGAACCAGACTGCCATAGAGGATCCAGGGAGAGGTTATTCTTTACTTTGAAAAGGTTCTGAGGCCACTATTTCAAGCAGTGTATGCAGCTACTACACATCTACATGGAAGCAGAGTAGGGGAGGTTTCAGAGAGACTGGGTCTGTCTCTGAGTAAGGATACATTTTCATTTCTAAGGCTCAGTCCAATTACGGCGGGCCCTGAGGAGAGCTTTGACTCAATTAGAATGGGTCTCCACATTAACCACTTTGGATCCTTCACAACCGCCTCAACCTTTGCCGCCTCCATCAAAGCCTTCTTTCTGTGATGCCCTGAGAACTAGGAGCGAGGGGAGATGTTTAGTAGCCCTGTACTACTGATTGTAGAGTTTAAAAAAACGTACGTGGCACACACAAAAATATACACGTTGTTCACATGTGATATTAAGGATCAACAGCATTGTATGGGCTTAGAGTGTGTCGGTACACTTTGACAGAGAGACACTGCTGCGTTCCTTCAGTGTTGGCACTCTGCTCTGTTTTTTGGGCACTGGGTGTCACAGATAGCTGCACCCAGTCATGTGAAGTTATGCCTTCGCAATCCAAACACAGGGAGAAATGCCAAGTCATCACTTCCTGCTGTAGTGTCACATCCCACTTTCAGCACTGGGTTAGGAGAAAGGGGGCCTTGCAAGAGTGAGAAGCAGGTCGTCAACAGAAGCAAGGTGGATGACCAACAGGAGAATCGATTCTGCTTCAGTTTTGGCTCCACTTCTGGGATTCGTCTGCACGCAGCTCAACTCAATTTCTCTTGATGGTGACCTTGTCAGAATGTCGACTGCATGGGTCAGGGAAGATGAGCACAGTCAGACTCTTTTACCGACTGTTTGGGCCCGTCACTGATCTGAAGTGGTGGTAGTGTCAACATGACATTCTTTGTATGTGTGCAACGGCAACACAAATATGAGTATCTACAGGTTGCAACGCCAGCATGAGAATAGCTGCAGTGTTTTCAGTACTAATCCTTCATAGAAGAAAAGTCATGTGTGTATTTGACCCGTGAGAGCAGAGACATTTTTTGATAGTTTGTAATATGGAGCCCCCCCCCCAATCAATTCCCCTAACATATGACTTCATAAAGCTGCAATTTAAGAGTATTTTAAATGCTGCATAAAACAGTTTATCAGTCTGGCCTCAGTTCATGTGACCCCACCCCCAAATTACACTGTGGACAGAAGATTTAATCAAGATGTAAACTGTCCCTCAGTTCATTACTGAGTTGAAATGCCACAGCTGCATTTTATTTGATTATTTAAATGGGGACATTATCAGCGAGAAATAGATTGGCTGTTGGCATCACAGTGGACTCAAGTGCAGGGTGCCACAACCCCCTCTTGTTGCATTGAGACGCTTCAAAGCCTGTCTTCAGATCAAACTCATCCTGATAAGCCCTTTGATTAAGGCATGCATGCCAAAGTCTTCAGAGGTAAAGATATAGCAGATTAATGAGCAATTTACTGTCCTCGTGTGTGGGGTCACTGTAAAGTGTATCTAGATTTTTTGACTTTTTGTAAACTGGTTTATCTTTATGTTTCTCAAGTACTCTCTGCATGTCTTTTCTATGAGGATTTAATTACACAATCTAATCAATATTCCACTGAGCTCAGTGGAAAACAGTTTTGTGTTCTTCCTGTTCAAAAATAAAAATGCATATCTTTTAATTAGCATGCAGAATCCACAATGGGAGAGGAACTGCTTGTTGTAATGAGATATAAAACCCTTCCTCCTCCAGTTAGTACACCATGCACACACCAACTAAGATGACTGCAGGCCTATACTGTCTCTTCAGCCAGGCCTGTAAAGATAGGAATATAACAACGTTATAGTGATGTGATATAGAGGTAAAGACATCACGGACAAACTGAAAGTGCCCAGAATGAGACCTATAAATATATCTTACTAGTGTTTGTTTAGGGCTGTGATAGGATGGGTGATGTTTGGCCAGGGATGGGGTTGCATTATTCTAGAGAGTGCACTAATGACCTTTGCTCCAAATCAAAGGCTCCATGTCTATTATGTCCATTAGGACAGCCGGTAAATTCCACCAGCCTTGGCAGTTTTGCCCAATGTGGCAATGGTGGCGTGATGCATGTTCTCAAATATACAAGCCTACTACTTTTTGGTCCAATATTAGCTTACATGTGCTAGACGACCCACTGTGGAGAGAGGCACGCCTTGGATGCAATCATGGAGGCATAACCACAGCTACTATTCAGAATCCGTCAAAGAACACAATTTGTGCGAAATTGACATGCCTAGATTTCAGCTTGAGGGTGATGTTTTAATGCGTCTCCGGTGTTGATAAGTGCCAGAATTTCTCCCTCTTACTGAAATGAATCTATCCTAATAGGATTAGAGCAGCTAGGGTGTCACAGACGCAAAAACACAATATGATGGAAAAGAATACCCATCCTCAAGATGAACAGCTTACCTTGGTAACCACATTCTGCACAAGTCCCGTGTGAAGCTCAAATGTCCATTCGCTGCACCTACACTGCGTGTTGGTCGTTTCATTGTGGCTGCCGTAACTTCCATTGGCATAGATAGGAGCCGGCCGCGCGCTGATGTTTTTTGGGCTGTCTAACAACGAGGAATGACTTGAAGTCACATTAGTCAGGTTTGCCAAAGGCTGGATGCATGTGTTGTTTGGCTGAGCGAGGAGAAAATTATCAGAGTACTGGCTGAATCCAATGAATAACGCCGGAATCCATGTCAGCACTATCAGCTGTTTCTGGTATTTCCCAAATCCGCCGAGAAACGGCAGGACAGAACCGTCGATGCGTGTCAGCAGCCCCGGCGACGTGGTTTCGGGGGACACGAAGCCGTTCTCCGGTTGATGGTCCTCCGTGTCAAGCTGCACCACGGCCATCGCGGTCTCGCCGATAGATGCCTCCGTCGTGTAGAGAAGCCGGGGTTGCAGTGCTACCCCCTGTCGACTCCACAATGCGTCAATGCCCGCAGCTCCGGCGGTGAAAGCCGTGCGCAGTCAATCACTGGAATGGAAATAAGACGCACCTCTTTATTATCAGGAAGCACTTCCCTCCGTCTGCCAGCAAAACCCGTGCGGGACTCACTGCGGGCTCAAACTCACATACCAAAATGCAGATGGCAGTGAACAGGCAAGGACGAGGAAAACTATTTCATGATCTTTTCCGTCGTCTGATAGCCTACATTGTATTTTTCGGCGGGCCGCGGCAGCTGAGCCTATAGGAAGTGTTTCCTGAGGGAGCCACAGGTAACACACCTGCCCATAAAGGCTGTGTGCTGTTGACTCAACCCCAACATGGCCACCTGTAACCACTGGTAACCACTTTGAGAGGAGAATGCTCATTCTCTCTGCAATATCTGAGCATGTTAGATACAAGGAGAACTTTATTTCTCTCCCTCTGCGACTCATAATAAAAACAATTCGCTTTTCTTTGTATATTCCTCGCAAATGAATACAATATTGACCGTGTTATTATCTTTATAGTGCATATTTTTGCTACCATACTATATGTAAATTGAGAATACAATCAAACCAAAACCATGGCAACAGCTGTTCCACATAAAGAAGACAATTGGAACTTTTTTTTTTTAAACCAACATTTTGCTACAAAGTCACACAGTCTCAAGCTCCAGTAGGCTAAACTTGATTCTGATCATTTAGGAAGTACAAATAGTATTTCTATATGATTCCCATAAAAATATTAATAAGTAGTTTACATACATAAACAAATAAATACATGCAAATAGCCCTATCGGCGTTGGGAAGGAGGAGGGACAAACTAGGCCTATGTCTCCGCCCATTTCTGTAGCAAACAACCAAAACATGTCTAATGTAGTTTCAATTTTTTTTTAAAAAGATTTTAGTATTGTAGTAAAAGTAGTGGTTTGGCCGCTGTGACTGATATATTATTATATGTTATATCATTAGGTTATTAATATACTTAAGCATCAGTTTGCAATCAGCATGATACTGTTGTAGCTGCTGGAGGTGGAGCTAGTTTGAACTACTTTATATAAATTTAGCTAGTTTAGGTCAATGGCTCCCATCTTAGGGGTCGGGCCCCTCCAAAGGGTCACCAGATACATCAGAGGGGTCATCATGAGATAATTCATGAGAGCATCTGATACTCAAATGTTTTCAGTTTTTGGACGTTTTCCTCTAATTCTTTATTTTTGGTGAAATGTTGGATCATTTGAAAATTTGAGATGAAACCATGTGAAACGTTTAGAGGGAAAAACTCACTATTTGGTAGAGTTTTTAACAACTCATAGACATGTGAAATGTGACCGCAACTACACATTGCTTTTTGTAAGGTTGGAAACAACTGGTTTCACCTTTAACAATGTGTTGTATTTTATTTGTTATATTATTCACTGCGTCAAATCTTCTTCATCTGAAAATGAACTAAAGCTGCCAAAGAAATGTAGTGGAATAGAAAATACAATATTTCCTTCTGAAAGGTGAAAATTACTCATGATTGTTGCTTAGGGACAATATTGTAAGTACAGGGTGTGGACATTGCATTCAAATGAAGTTTTGATAGTGCTCATTCACTGCTTGTGCCTGAGTCCTGGATAAGGATGAAAGAATAACAGAGAGAATTCAGTGTTTTACTTTGTTTATAGCAGTTAAGTTTTAGCATGTTTGGTGATTTACTTAGTGTTTTTTTGATAGAGGCTGCCGGTGAGTGTCAGATGTGTCCAAGTCAATCCTCAGATGCAGTCAGTCTCCACTTCACTATTGTGTTATGTCAACTCAGGATTCACATTGAGGATTAAGCCCATTTTTGGCCAGTATAATAAAACTATTATAAATACTTATTTGTTCAAAAATTGAATATTATAACAAAAGTGTATGACCAGATCCAAGGGCTTCATCCAAGATTACTAAAGCATAAATCAATAGTATTTAGATCAGCAACACACCATCTGGGTTGCAAGGTGATGAAACATAAAATGGATTTCTAACTAACAGACCCACACCAGCAGTTATAAATGTTCAACATCAATGAATGGATCATTTCACCACAGTGATCCATCCAGTCTGAAGTTGTGAATTTTGATAAGTAGTTAATACAAGGATTTAGTTAAGATTGACCTCATTACATTTTTAGCCGATAAGTGGGTGAACTGAGCATTGAGTTTTCTTCTTTATGAAATAAATAAACAGAAAGTTATGTTGGAATAAGAGAAACCGGCAAGCCCAAACTTATTGATCCTTAAGGATTATTACCTATTGATAAAACTCCAATAAATACCCATAATTACCCATAAATCAACTCATAAAGCCTTTATAAAGTATGAGAGTAGAGTCATTCTTTATAGCCGTAATACATTATTATTTCATCACATGCTGTGTTATACATTTTCATCAACTAGATGATTTTGGCCCAATATATTATTAATTTATTCTTTTATAATCTGCTCCCCCCATGAGTAAAACCCAACTTGTTTTAAGACATATAATCATAATCACTGTATCATTTGTGAATGCATTGAAGACATGGTCACAGAACCAAACCTTGCACTTAATTGCAGTCACATATTTGACCTGATCATGATTTTCTGTTTTGTGGTTCTCTGTGTGCACAATTTAATAAAGCCTCATGAAACTGGATACAATTATGTTAACAAAGAGGAAAACTGGTTAGGTTTGATTCACACCACCTGCTTGGTAAACTATATTTATCTAACCATGTGACAGCAGGCTCCCACTGCATTCACATGTGTTTAGCAATGCTTCACCCTTCTGGCCATAATGTGCTAATACATACAGTTTCACAGTTATTGACCCAAGCCATAAACAGTATATGTTTTTTCAAAGATCCATGAGTGAAGACATTTTTCCCTTATTTAAATTAGTTTTCAGAATATTTGAGACCAAGTTTGTTTTACAACAATTATCACTAAACGTAACTGCCTAGAACTGTGACATGTTAAAGTAGAGGAGCTTAATCTGACCACAGTGTGTTTTATTTGACACACTGTGTCATATTCGTTTTAAGAAGTTTGTTTTAAGAAGTAACTAACAGCTCTTTTTTTGCATTATAAGCATAAAAAAGATCCTGAGCCACTGCAGACATGCTGACTGAGTTCTCCCTGACAGTCCTGCAGTGTCTTGCTGCTGTGTTTTGTTACACACTGATGACCTCTGCAGGCAGAATGAAACAACTGCTTTTTGCTGATTGCAGCATTCATAGTTTATTTCTTATTTAGCAACAATCATACAATATTGCATGATAGCAATATTGATGATTGGTGTCTAGGAAATGTATTAAGTTGATCTGATGACAAGTTGGAGTTGGTGACGTAAATGTAGCTGGGATTTTCTTTGTCTGTTGCAAGCAGGTTAAAGAATTCTCTTCCAAAGAATGTCAGGATATATCTGTAAAATAAAGCTTTTAAATGCAAATTATTTGTCTTGCAATGTGCTGCACAACAATTAATGAATCGGTAATAAAGGTTTTTTGTAAAATGAAAAGGTTTTAACTTTCCTGTTTTTGTCGGCAGTTGTATGTTCTACTGTTTATCAAAAAATAACACAAAAACAAAAAACTTTAATGACCGGACCTATTTTATCTACACCCTTTACAAATTTGTCAGCAGACAATGCTTTTCATTGCAGTATGTGCAGCATATATCGCATGGCCCTGAGCCAACAGAAACCAGTCGACTGTTGTACCGTCACAGTATCTGACTGTGCGGTTTGTTATCATTCAAACTTGGTTGTTATCCTCCCTAGCAACTATTTCAGGTGTGTCAGGATCCGCCCCTGTGTGATGCTGTGAGTCAGCCCGAGTGTGTGTGTGTGTGTGTGTGTGTGTGTGTGTGTGTGTGTGTGTGTGTGTGTGTGTGTGTGTGTGTGTGTGTGCGTGCTGTCTGTCTGTCTCTTAGCCATAAACCACCTGGTTACACATGAGTTGTAGAAAAGAAATAACCCATAGGTGTGTCTGACCCAACCCTCTGCTGTAAAAGAAGAACAAAGAAAAAGAAAAAAAACTTCTACTTTTACTTTTTTAGTCAGGTAACAGTTTCTGTATATGATAACATTTCCACTAATTTTTGAAAGGATCACTCAAGCACAGTAATATTCTTGTTTCCTCACTTTATGTGGAAATGTTGGTAGTGAGCATTAAGTGAAGAAGCAAGCATATCAGCATACTTGAGTGATCTTTCAAGATTTGAGACAATTACATACTCTGAGAACCTGGAGTAAATGAAGTAGTGCAAACTTTGATAGGAGTTGATGTTTAATATTTCCACTGTATACCATTATATTATGACTGAATTCTGACTGAATTGTAAAAGGGGGGAGAAAAACACACAACTATACATTCTTTCACAGGAGAATAATTTAACTACAGAAAGCAAATATGGTTTTAGTTCACTGTAGATTCAAAGTCCAAGAGATAGTCATTATAAAACATTATGTGATTTATTACTCTGGGGTTAATGTCAACGTAGATAAGACTTATTATGACCATGCAATGAAATACAGTACACACAATAATGATTACATTACACTATAAAGAGCCTTATTAAATGCTGTAGCCTATTCCATATGGTGGTTAACAAAAAAGGTTACCTAGCCCAAGATTACTGCCCAACGTCTGATGTTAACGGCTTTTCTCTCAGTTGACAAGTGAGGGTCTGAGGCTGTAATATTCTTGAACATTTTGGAGAATTCAATGACTTGAGAAGGACTTTACATCTTATAATTACACACATGTTCCATATGGTAGGCTGATTCTGGTACTTATTATACTTATTATCACTTTAAGATAAAATCAAGGCATGTAGTATTTTCAGCAGGAATACATGCTTGAAACTGAATTTTGACCATGAAATTTACTGAGAGCAATTTAAACATGTCTTATAAGGGTGGGGTTTCTGGATTGATTATGGACCTGATCTATGTTGCACCCGAATGCATTTTTTACTGGATTGATGTGAAGACTTTCGTCTTATAATATGCTATTAAATCAATAATAGAACCACCAATAATGCTGTAAGGCAGCAATTAAGAAATTACTTTCTTTCAAGTGTTCTGTGAATTTATGAGGCAGTGGAAAAGTCATGAGGAGCCACCTGTATGTCAACAAGCTGCTGGAGTAAACTCAGGTCAGGGTGCAACATTAGTGAGACAATGTCAGTTGTCTGTACAATTTAATAAACCAGCTGTGAGGCTGATGTCATCCTCACTGTCTGGAAATGATATCATACGTACGTCCACAAGTGTCAGCAGGTCTCACAGTCACTGTGAGTCACCAGATGTAATATCTTCAACTGACAACTTGATGTGAGAGTTCTGTTGAATTGTTTTTGATTAACCATATTTAAGTCACAGATACTGATGTGAGTCTTTTTAAGGTTTAATTTTACATTCCAGATGTCAGTGTTAACACATGCATGAGTGACAAACTTGGCAGCTGAACTCTAGCACAGTGACTGGATTTCAGAGTAGAAAACAAACTTCTTGTTAAATATTACCCAAAAGTTAGAGAGACAGTGACCTCAGATTTCACTTTCCCCCCATAAAGTTATAGATGCTACTGACAGAAACAATCCCTGAACAAGTCAGTTGAGCACCTGTGACGTTTTCATATAATTAGGCCAAACCTTTTCTATTGGAGAGAGCCTATAATTAATGGCCTGGTTCCAATTAACATTCACTATATCATTGTGCAGCAAGGTCCTAGTGTTCAGTCCATCTTTTTGGTGTGGGAGCAGACTGAGGTTTGGAAAAGTATACTTGTTCAGTCTTGCAGTGTGCTTTGTTTGAAGAACCTGCATTAAGAGAGAGAAAAAAAGATGTTCAGCAAACCTACCTGAGATTAGTGGGGGAAAAAGCTGTAGGGTGTGCCTTCAGGGTGTGACCAGTGTGAGTCTAGCCTTTCAAGAAACTATGTTTATAACATATGAGACTGTCATGATTTGAAAGTAAAAATAATTACTGTTTGAGTTGCTCAAAATCATTTATCATACACATGCATTCAAAAGGGCTGAGTGTGGTCAAGACAAGTACTACAAACTCATAAACTAAGGCTTAAATAGTGTGAAAATGCCACTTTAGGGTGTTGGTTTCGTCAGATTACTTCTTACCCATGACCACACCTGCCTCTCCTCCTGTCCTTCTCCTTCTCACAATTATATGGGATGCAGTGGAGTATTTGTTTGAACAATGGCTATAGCTCAGAGTTGCAACACCAGAGGGCACAATATGTCCATCAGCAATTGTTTATTAAGAGCAAAGCATTTCAGGCATAGTGTGGATTGCACATTTAAACCATCTCGTGCATAGGATAATTGTTTATTTTTCACTCAATTGCCCAATTTAAAAAGAAATTACAAGCCCACTTAAAACCTGCCACACAGACACTAAGTATGTGTGACTCTCCCTGCTCTGTCTGTCATGCTCCCTTTCACTTTTTAAAACTCACACAGGCCTTCCTGAATGTGTGTTGAGAAACAGAGGGATCGTAGGTAAAGACAGAATGTGAGTAAAGGGGCAGATGTAAAATGTGAATGTGTTAAACACAAACTAAAACCAAACAGGAGCATCTTTATTTTCCTCCAAAAAACCTGGTATCACTTGGCTGTCAGCTTCAAGTAATTGAAATCACTGAACTGTCAAATGGACTGAGTCCTTTTAACCCTTAAGAATGTTAAACTCAGGACAGTAAACTCCTGGTGCACCACTATCTCCATTGGGGAGTAAATGTGTTGTTTTTTATTGCTGTCAACTCACAGCTGTTACTTGTCAGCACTTGAAGTCCACAGTCATTTTGTAGATAGCTAATTGGGTACAGTGACCCTCACAGGTCTTTAAAAGGACATCATTTCCTCTGGAAAATTAAAAATAATTTGATTTTTTTTGTAGTCAAAATAACCAGATGCTGTCCCAGATACTAATCTTTTACTTCTAGTTATGTATTCCACGAAACAATACCTTACAATATAACCAAATAGATAACATTACTGGTATCAAAATGTTCCAGAGGAATTTGACATAATAAACTGTCTCAAAAAGCTTATAGGGCATTTGGTGTTAGAGCTCTTTAGTCATTAGGTGTACTTGTTATTTCCTGATAACTAAGTTATGGCATCTAGCCAAACTGCTCTTCTTGTCACTTTCCCAGCACTGTGATCATTATTCAGCCGAACAAAAGTTGTGATTGCAACATTACATTTCCATGGATACTACAGAATGAATCTTCCCACACAGACCACTGGGTGAATGTTTCGTAAACACAGCAAAGGTGTGGTTTCTGTCCTACCCAAAAGAGGCCAGCTTCCGTCTATTCACAGTACACCATTATCTGCGCAACAGGAGACGGGGAGGGGAGAAGCGCAAGGACAGTCCCCAGCAGAGTAGAATAGCGTCTAAACCATTCGAAAATATTGACCAAAAAACTCGGCAAAAATGAGTATGTACGGCGGCTCCACGTCGAGACTGGCCACCATGGGTCAGAGAAGTAATTCGCGACCGGATTTGGCGAGTGCGAGTTTTAGAAACGACGGGTTCGTCGGTGGAAACGGCTTCCAGGGGGATTACCAGGGTGGTGAAGGCGGATACACCTACACCTTCTCCAGGAGCTCCATGCATGGGACTGGGCTCGGTGGACAGAAGGGGCAAGTTAGCATGGGTGGAGGTGGAGGTGGTGGTGGTGGAATAAGGTAAGAGCCTCCAAATCACCTGTTGCTCTTGAATGAGTCCCACTAATTTGAAACATTTGCATAAATTAGTCAGGCGTACGTGTACAGAATTACGACATTGTAACAAACAAGTAAAATGAAGTAGTATAATTATAACTAATTTTTTTTTTTAGCTTTGTCGAAGCAAAGGCCCATAGGAACCTCTTTTGAAAAACTTGGGAAGATTAAGTGAATTTGTTTACATTTTTAAAAGAGAAAAAAATGTCTCCATTGTAGTAGTAGTCCATTGGAAACTCAACACTGACTGACATAAATGATACAAATAATTATGAATGTTGTAGAACTTTACATACAAGAACATCAAGTGTCATCATATCAAAACTGTATCAATCCAAATACATCCAAGGTCAAAAGTATTAAACTGAAAACATGTTGTAATGTGTTTATATTGTTTATATTGCCTAACACTTATTACATTGCCTAATATTCTGAATCACTATAGATGAACTAGCACACAGCCCTTGACTGTAATTTCTTCCCACTACTTTCATTCTTTGTAATGTCAATGATGTCTCAGTTTACTTCACAGGTTTTCAAACATTCCCTTTGACATAAAGTTATTTATAAGCTATTCACTCACAGTGACTAAAGGTTGATGTCAGGGCATAAAATTAGCACCAGCCATCAGCTGAATGTTGGTCAAATACGCAAGCGGCTGATATATTTGCTTCATTCACTAGCCCAAAAAAACAATGGTAAACTATTGGGTTCTTGGTAAAATTTGAACAGTTACTATATTTGGCTGGTGGACAAAAAACTAATTCTGCACCTTGGTTGAAGCAAAATACAGGATTGATTCATGTGTAGGGAGGAGTTGAACATTTTCTTACAGAGAGAAAATCTATTATTGATAACTGTTTTTTTTTTGTTGGTGACCCCTCCCCATTTTCCATGACACATAGCCAGACTTTTAAAGACGATAAATGAGCTTGTGCTAAGTTGCAGTGCAAGTTTGTGATGTTTAGGGGTATTTCACCTCAAAAACTAGTTTGTCACACATATTTTATGTTCTGTGATGTTCATTAAAAAAGCCTTTCCGTGAAACTAAACATTCACAAGCTTTCATTACAATTTAATAACATTCAAACAACATTAACAGTAACAGTTTTTACAGCCTTGCGTATCAAAAGCTTTAAAAAATCCTGTGGTAGCACTTTTGTTAAGGCATACATATTTTATTGATGACATCCTTTACTGAACAATGTCATTTTTTTCCCAACAAATATTTTAAGACTTTTAAGTCTTTGTATATGGTATATAGAAATGAGTACTTACCATACACTGGTAGCTTCATGAAGCATTTTCTCTTCACATTGATATATGTAAAATCTGTATTATTGTTTGTTTTTCTCATATGTAGTGTGCAAGCTATTCAACAAAAGGCAATGTTCCTGACAGGCCAGTGTCAGGAATACCTGCAGAGAGTGAAGATGATTCTCCAGAGTGTAAGTGCGGCACATGTATCACACTGACCATTACTGATCTCATATATTTGTATTGACCTGCAGTGGTAGGAAAATTTAATTAAAATAAGAGGAAAATTGGCTGTGAATTATATTTTGCAGTTCAGCTCAAGGTTGCCATTTTGTCGGCTGCCCAACAAACTGTGATGTTAAAAGGACGTATTATTGTGATGTTACTTAGAAGCAGATAATGTCATCAGCCACATTTAAGTGAAGTATAAGTTTACATGAGGTCAATGCCTGTTCTGTGTGACTGTGTAGGGGGGCCCAGCTGTGGAGGCAGAGAAGCTGATGATCATGGCTACAGAATCCATGGAGCAGTTGAAGTCCTGTGGCAGAGATCTGCAGCAAATGCGTATTCCTAATGACGTCTTCAGAAGGTAAGACAAAGTGCAGTGTGTGTGTGTGTGTCTTTGCAAGGTGCAGGCCTACACTCATGTAAGCTTATGTACAGCTGTTGCGTGTTTGCGTTGCGTTTGCATGTGTTCATACGTGACTGTATATATATAACATTTCGGTGATCCTGTCTGCAGCTAAACACAGATATGTAGTGCTTAATTAAGACAGACAGGGTGTAACACTGTAGAGTTCACTGCATGCTGTAGATTATCTTTATTCTGCCCTGCTGAGCACTTTGAAGTTGAGTGTTTGGTGAATCTCTGGGAATATTCACAAAATATTTCCTTTTTTTGTAAAACTCTACAGTCTAGATCAGTTCCAGCATATGCACAGCGCTCTCCAACAGCAGTTAGGCGGTGGTATGACCCAAAGACGGAACAGAGGCAGTGTGGGCTCTGCCGAGGGAGGGAGGATCTTTAACGATGCCATGGCCTGGATCGCCCAACAGAAGGTGAGACATTTAAGAACACAGTGAAACGCTCAAAAATCAAGAATCTTTATTGATATATGTCACAATACTGTAAATGTATGCAAACTCACTCCGAAAATAGTCAGTTTGATGTTTAATGCAATGAAAACTCAGACGCTATACTCAACAGTTATTAACCTGTTCAGAGAGTATGAGTAATTGTAATTGCATCTGAGTGCCTGCATGTACAGGCGAAATAGTTTTTGTTATGTTAACGGAGGAGGAGGAGGGGACGCACTCACGCTATCACACTATATTCTGACCTCCTGTAACTGAAACCATCTGGACATGCTGCCAAAACCTGATCCGTGAGTGAAAGAGGCCAAAAGAGGCGGCGAAGGATCGAAACAAAGAGAGGAGGAAAGAGCGCTTTCATTCGAGAAAGAGAGACAGAAATAGAGGAAGACAGAAGGAGACAGAGCAGGGAGAGGAAGAGGGAGGGAGCAGTGATGATAAAGTGGTTGTGGGAGCAAGAGAAAAGTAAAAGTAAAGGAGTGTGAAATCTGACACTTTGCACTGAGTCAGATGTTATGGGACAGGGCAGTTCAACATGCTCATGAGAAAACGCCCTTCTACTCTCGAACTCCCAAACCCTCCTACCCAACCAAAACACACCCTGTCATTCTGTCACCACTTCGGACCTCGCCTCTCCATATTTCTTCATCCACAGTTTCCCCTCATTGTTAAATATAGAAACATGTCTTAACCTTTTTTACCTTTTGTCACAGTATTTTTACTTTTTGCTGATTCTAAAAGTCCCAGATTGGTAATATATGACCTATTGACCTGCCGCTTTTGTTTACATATATTGTCTTAATGTTCTACTGGTCATCCTTTGAGCCATTGTACCAATGTTTCACCTTTGCTGTACTTCTAATCATAAACTGGGAAAGTCTACTCAGTTCAAAGTCTCTCAGGAACCATCTTGTGTGTAGCTTCAGCCAAGTAATCATGAAGAAAGGGAGTGGTGAGAGAACAAAAGCAGGGAGAGAGAGAAAAAAAATGCCAGTAAAGAGCAGGGTCAGGCTGTGGTTGGTTGCTAGCAGAACCCTTATCAAAGCTGAGTGCTGTGAACAAGGGGGGAATAGTTGGAATACTTTCCTTCCTAACAATGTGTTTAATGATTATATGCTGACACCTAGAGGACAAAAAATAGATGACATAGCTTTAAGGACTGACTTAATAGCAGGGAAATACTGTGTCTGTTGAGATCTAAAGGATAAGGCAGGTGATATACTGTTTTTCTTTTTAACTAATCCCATGATAAGAGTATCTTAACTGATCTAGCTATCAAGAAGAAGAACTGTCACACTGTGTGACTTGTGGCTTCAGAACCACGAAAACTGGCACTGGAATTTATTTTGAGTCGATCACATTAAATTTAACATTGTAATTTGTTTAGCAGTATTTGTATTTGTTAAAGTAATAAACTGTGCCTTTTACAGCGTATGATTGAGACAGCTCCATGGGGGGATGACTCAGCCACCATAGAAAAGCAAATCATAAACCACAACAAAACCCACAGCTCTATCCAAAGGAGCCAGGAAGTAGACCGTGCCAGAGACGATCTGGTAAGTGGCCTTTTTCTACCATTATACCCTGAGTATAAAATCTTTTCATTCACTGAAAAGTGTACACTATCTTCTTAGTTGCCCATAATGCTCATGCTTTAGATATGCATGTTTCATGTGTACAGAATCCCAATATTTTATCATCCTAATTCAAACAAAAAAAACATCTCTTTTTTTAGAACATGAGGGGTGACAAGTACAACGTCTATATTTTGGAACAAGAATGGGACAGCCTGCAGGTAAAACCAAACAAAAAAAATGTATTCAATAGCATTAAGTATTATCACCATAGCAGTTTAAAAAAAAAATCATATTCACTCATTTACCATGCATCTATCTCAGAAAATGTCCCACAGCCGTGTAAGTCAGCTGCGTGAGCTTCAAGGCATCATCGAGGAGATCTCTCGTGCCATCATGTGGGTAAATGAGAAGGAGGAAGAGGAGCTGGTGTTTGACTGGGGAGACAAAAACATTGACAATTATATCCCTAAGAAACAAGAGAGCTACTCAGTAAGTATATCAGACTTAACTCCTCTTTTACCCTTGTTTTGTGTTTTTATCACAGTTAATAAATGCGACAATAGCTTGAAATGTAATATTTATTTTACAAATAAAATGTTAGTTATGTTTGTGCAGTGTGTGACGTTTTGGGTCCCTTACTTTCTGTTTCTCTAACAGAGGCTGATGAGAGATCTGGAGGAGAAGGAGAAGGAGCTAAACAAGCTAAAAGTGAAAGCAGATGGCCTCTTGAACAACAACCATTCTGCCTCAGATAAGATTGAAGTAAAGTGTATTTTTCTGAGTGTTATTCTATCCCAATCACCATATTATCTGGTGCTTTTGTACTAAAAAGTGGATTTGTGCCCACAGGCATACATGGACACCTTGCAGACCCAGTGGAGCTGGCTCCTCCAGATCACTAAGTGTATCCATGTTCATTTGAAGGAGAATGCTGCCTACAGTCAAGTAAGTGGTCCATCCAGCTGCAGCCCATGTGAAAATAGAAACCCAGTATGTTTTCCTGTCTGAACACCAATCAAAACCTTTTATTGCCTTATCTTCAGTTTTTCAAGGAGGCCAATGAGACCTATACGAAGCTGCAGAAGGAGCATGAGACTATTCGTAGCAAGTTCTCCTGTGACAAAAACACTTCACTGGATAACCTTGTTGAACTACTGAAATACCTGGAGGTATGATTGTACTCTATGAAGTCGAGAACATATATATTTCCCTGCATCTGTGGAGCACAAAACACCCTCAGACATTCTGTTCTGTTGAGTGACAGGGGTGAAAATAATTTGCATGTCTGCCTGGTTCAGCCAGTTTCTAAGAGAGTAAATGTAACACTTTTGCTTGTCTACCTGTTTCCATGTACATCCTACGATATGTTTTTTAATTTTAAATTGACGAAAAGCAAAAAACACCCCAAAAACAAATCAGACTCCTGATAGTTGCAGTGTACAGTGGCTCAGTTGAGAACTTACATCTGATTTATAAATGTTTACAGAAAGAGAAGGAGAAAATCATGGAGAATAAGAGGCAGGTCCAAAATCTGGTCAGCAAGTCTAAGAATATTGTTAGGCTGAAACCTCGCAACCCTGAGGAGAAGAGCACCACCCCCGTCATAGTCCAGGCCTTATGTGACTTCAAACAAGACCAGGTGAGATATATGCTCGCTCTCTCTCTCTCTCTCTCTCTCTCTCTCTCTCTCTCTCTCTCTCTCTCTCTCTCCCTCTCTCTCTCTCGCTCTCTTGCTCTCTCTCTCGCTCTCTCCCTCTCATGCACACACACAGGCACAGAGTATGAAGTTAAATATTACAAGTATAATTCAGTCTTTTCTCTCTTTTTCATTTTGTGCTTCAGAAAGGGATATTGAAAGGGAATGAAGGCATACTGAAGGATAACTCACAGCGCAGCAAGTGGCTTGTGACAGGACCTGGAGGTCTGGACATGTTGATTCCCTCTGTGTGTCTGCTGATCCCCCCACCAAACCCTCTCAGCATCGGCCTCGCCAACAAGTAAGAAAGATTTACTAAATTGGGGAACTCTAGACCATTGCCTGCAAAAGGGCTGTACAGATATTGGTTGGGGTAGTTCAGATCCTGTCAGCTGAAATGGATTTTTGAAAATGTAATATTGGATACATTATGGGACCTCATATTTTTTTATCGAATGCCCAAGACAAATTCCTTCTAAGGGAGAATATAATGTCTTAACTTATCTATTGTGCTGTTCCCTAGGAATGAGCAGTATTATGAAGCCATCATGGGCATCTGGAATCAGCTCTACATCAACATCAAGAGTCTCATCTCATGGCAGTATTGCGTCAAAGACATTGGTTACATCAACTCTCTCACTGTCAGCATGGTAAATATCACAAAAAATGCATTTAACTTCTTGGTTGTAGTTTTAAAATGACTTATTGTTGTCAGGACAAGTTTTCCATAATCTGAAACACTGTCCGCACTGAAGCTTGCTCACCTCCTGTGTCTTTAGCTTAACCCTTAACCCTTTTAAATTTTCTTGCAGCTGTCTAAGATGCGCCCTGAGGAGTACCGCAGTGTCATCAAAAGACTGGAGACTCACTACCAAGAGTTCCTGCGTACCAGCCAAGGTTCTGAGCTGTTTGGGGAAGACGACAAGAAAACCATGCAGAGCCATATGGATAATGCCCAGACCCACTATGACACACTGATTATCCAGCTGCCTGCTTTCAGTGAGTGTAAAATGTCTTTACCTTATCTCCTAAATATAAAAGGGATATATTGGTATACTGTTTATTAGTCCACTGAATTTGTAAAAATATAATTATTTTATTGTACTATAAATTGATATTCTCCAAATGTTCTTCTAACCAATAAAGAGGAAGATGGGGTGAAGCAAGAACCCCCAAAACAGGATTCAAACAAGGCCTCGACTTCAAAGGTTTCCAAGACCACTGTCAAGGTCATTAACCAGACTGCCCCACCCAGTTCTACCATCAGCCTCACCCTGCTTAGTAGTCTGCAAGAACTTCGACGCAAGCTGGAGCTGGCTGAGTCTGGGCTCACCAGTCATCTCCACATTCCCCTGGGGGAAAACAGTGTGCATGAGTGCTCAATGCACATTCAGAAGCTGCAGGTATGTAACTTTTCATTAATTTTTCTGTCTGATTGGAAGTGAGGTTCTTAATTTGCGGAACATCACATTGTAACAGTACAAAATCAAGAAAATTACAGTATGATTTAAGATAAACATAAAGGACACTTTAAAAAAAAACCCAATAATTTCCTGATTCTAACTGAGATTCATAATGAAAAAGTTAATGTCACATTATCTTAATAACAATTCATCTTGATATCCAGACTGTGCACCAACATTTGGACTCAATACATGATGAGTACCTGCGGATAAGGGAAAATATTATAAAGCAGCTAGAGGGGATACCTGCAGACTCCGAGCAGGCCAAGTTTCTCCGCTCTGAACTGGAAATCATCAACCAAAAACTGGGAGGCCTGCAGAGTCTTTACTCAGCCTACCTTCAGCGGTATGTTTGTTTAACTTAATCATTATTAATTAATAATCAATTAATTTTAGTTTTTTCCATGTTTGAGTGAATAGTACACACAGTGATCAGACTTTTCATCTAATTAATTGTAGTAAAAAGAGAAAGTTTAAGCGAAAATGCATTTAATGTAATAACTGTGTGTCTTCAACAGACTGTCTGCTCTAAAGGCCTTGCTCCAGAGCCTTCTCCAAGCCGAGGATATCGTTAAAGTCCATGAGGCTCGTCTGACAGAGAAGGAAACCACCTCTCTGGACCTCCGGGAATTGGATAACTATCGGAGCACACTAAAGGTTTAACACACTTTCTATATTTGGTTAGGGTTAGGGTTAGTTAATCTGCAGTCTCTTCCTTTCTAGTTTGAAAACATAAAACAGTGTAGAGCAATAATACTCATAATTAGTCAGCAGTCCTTACTAAAGCCTTCTTTATCCTCTGTGCGACATAAGGCTGCAATTAGTAGTATATCACCACCAAAACTTGAACATTGAAGCAGTAACCTGCGCCAGTTCAGTTAACTGATGAAGACAATTAGATTATGGTTTGAGTTGGGATTATTTTGTTGTGTGAGTTACTAATAATTACCTGACAAATCATGATACTCATGATCACATTCATGTAAAAATAATTGAAAATCCAATATTACCAATGAGGAGATGATGTGCACAATTCCCCAAAATGTCCTTATACAGCCAGAGGTATTAAAGAGGTAATTCCATATGGTAAAATCCAACTGCTAACAAAATTGCTTCTTATATGGTAGTATCATCATAGCACCCACCACTAGATGTAAATTTACTTTATTTGTTTCATTATCAGGGACAACGTACATAAATTGACAACAATTTGATGTAAAAGTGTCAAATCTAGAAGAAGAATTTAGAATAATTTGCACTCCATGAGCAGTTTGAGGTTTAAATAGGATGTCATTTTATAACTGAAATGTTGCATTTGAATATAGTTTTGCATTTCTCTCTTAAAGCAAATGAAGAGTGATATGGAGCAAAAAAGAGACTTGCTGACAGCTATGGAGTCTGACCTAGCTAAAGCAATGCACTGGAACAGTCAAGTCTCAGAGCCTTTCCATAAGTGTGACGTGGACTTGTCCAAGTACTCAGACCTGGTGGGTCAAATGTCTGACCGCTGGCGACGCATCCAAACCCAGATTGATAGCAGGTACGATAGTCTGCGTATGCACACACACACTTTCCAATTTTCATACCTGTGGATAGTTCTCATTGTCCTGCATTCATCATTTCTGGTAACAAAACTATAAACATCCCTTCATCACCTTCCTCTTCCTCCCACTCTTTCCTCTGCAGACTGTGGGACTTGGAGAAACAAGAGAAACAGCTGAAGCATTATCAGCAGAGCAGCACTTCCGTGCAACAGTGGATAGACAATGCCAGGAAGCGCCAGGACAACCTCCAGACGGTTAAGCTCACTGACATCCAGACCCTAATGGACCACCTTAACCAACAGAAGGCATGTCTTTCCATGTTTACATCAACTTATTGTAATTAATAATAGGTTTGAACTTGACTGTACTGATTTTAAATTGGAAATATCCCAAATCTACACTTCGCTTGATATGTACATAGCTATGAGCATTGTTATAGGTGTGGATTGTAAACATAATACAACAGCATGAAAGGGAAATGGTTGCCAACAAACTTCCAGTTTTATTTATTAGATTTGATTTTGGAAACCCTTTATAGTGAGAAAAAAAGCTAATCCTGAAATGTAAATACATTGTTTGCTGCCTTTGAAATAGTTAAAAGATGAAAACACGTTTTTGTTGAGCAACAACAAATAGACATGAATGTGAATTTAATTCCCCCTGTGTTATTGCTCAGGCGCTTCACACTGAAATTAAAGGGAAGAAGGAAAAAGTAGAAGATGTGCATAAAAATGCAGATACCTGTGCTGCCTCCATAAAGGTTGGTGATCAATCCATGTGTTTCAATTTGAAATGTTTTTATACATATTGACAAGCTGGCACAACAATAAAATACAAAATAATGAAGTCCATATTGTGTTCTCAGGACTATGAGCTGCAGCTGGCTTCCTACAGTTCTGGTTTGGAAACTCTGCTTAATATTCCTATCAAGAGAACTATGCTGCAGTCACCTGCTTCTGTGGTCAGACAGGAGGTATGAGCACTGGCTCTCCATTAATTACTCTAATCCAATTTAAATAATATTGATACACAATATGTTACAAGTTATTATATATTAAAGTAATTATTATTTGTTTATTAAATATCATGTGAACCATTGTATTTCTTTTGTATTATGAGCTTGTGTGATTTAAAGGCCTTGTTAAATGTGTCATTTAAAATTCTCACTGGTTTGTTATTCAAACTTGAACATTTGACATCAGTATTAATCCATTAATTTTGACTCCATCAGGCGGCTGACCTCCAGTCCCAGTACATAGAGCTACTTACTCGCTCAAGTGACTACTACAAGTTTTTAGGGGAGTTGCTGAAGAACATGGAAGAGCTGAAGGTAGGTTTGTATAGATAAATTAGATAAATTAACAAATTGGTTTGTTTAACAATATAAAAAGTAGCTTACTGAGGCTCTTGCTGTTTTTGTCATTGTTGTCCCCAGATCAGGAACACAAAGATTGAGATGCTGGAGGAAGAACTGAGGCGTCTTAAGGAGGACCTCCAGGATCGTAACCAGAAAAACAAATCTCTGGAGGATACTTTGGCCCGCTACAAGCTGGAGCTCACTCAGTCAAAAGACCAGCTCATTTCTATGGAGGAAGTGAAAAGAACCACAGCAATGCAAGCCAACTCTGCCAAGGAAAGCCTGGGCAATACACAGAGCCAGATTCAAGATCTTATGGACCAGCTGACGCGCATTAAATACCAGCTGGATGAGGAAAAGAGGAAAAGAAGGCTAGCAGAGGAGCGCTACACCAGCCAACAAGAAGAGTATGAGGCGGCTGTCCGCCGCAGACAGAAAGAACTGGAAGAGCTTAACTGGAACAAGATTGACTTGGAAAAGGCTGTGAAGGACAAGGAACGTGAAGTGGACAGGATGAAGATATTGCTAGAGGAGGAAGCAGCACGTCGACGAAATGCTGAATCAGATATCTCAAAGGTAAGAACACAGTGCATCCAAGAAATTAATCAGCTTAAACAGACACATGAGACAGAGATCAACGTTAACAAGACTATGACCCTGAAAGTCTCACAAGAGAAAGAAGAATGCACTGGAGAACTGAGACTGCAATGTGACAGACTCACTGCTGAGAAAAGAGATCTAGAAGAGGAGCTGAGGAGACTGAGACAGTCAGTTGCTCACACTGAAGACCAGAAAAACAGAGCAGAGCAGGAGATCAGCCAGCAGAGGGCCTCAGTGACCAAAGAGACAAGGATTCGCAGTGAGCTGGAGGTGCAACTGAGAACACTCATACAGCATAAAGGAGAGGATGATCTCAAACTAAAGGAGGCCCTCACAAACAATCAGGAAAAGAGTAGGCAGATCAGCATGCTAACATTTAACCTGGAGGAGGACGGGAAGAAGAGGAAAGCTCTAGAACTGGAAATCAGTCAGATGAAACAGGCTATGTCAGAACTGAAGGCAAAGAACACCTCCTATCTGGAGGCAGTCAACAAGCTTAAAGTGTCTGAGCAGGAGATTCGCATCACCAAAGTGGAGCTGGAGAAGCAGACCAGTGAGAAAACCAAGGCTGAGCAGAGTTATGTCAGGCTGCAGAGCCGTATCCGGGAACTTCAGTGCTCCCTCGATGGGATGGAAGCTGAGTTGGAGAAACAAAAGAAAGCAACCCAGGAGGAGTTTACACGTAGAAAGAGAATGGAGGCAGAGTTGGAGAGGATGACACACACCTGCAAAGAGCACACCACCACAATTAGCACCCTGAAATCTATCCAGATAGAGTCTTCCACCTCTGGTAGGAAGTATGAGCAGGACCTCAGGGCCCTCCAGGAGGCCCTGGACAAGAGCCTAAGGGAGCATAAAGTCACCAAGGAGGAACTGGCAACAGTGACTGCTGAGCTGAAGCTACTAAAACAGAAGCTCCAGCAAGAGCAAGTCCGCATTCATGAGCTCAACCAACGTAATGAGAGTCTGTATAAGACCATTGAAGAGAAGAGCCGCCAGCTTAATGATTACACTACTGAGATTGAAAAGCTGAAGACTCTGACACAGAACCTGACAAAGGAGAGACTCCGGTTGGAAGAGGAGCTGAGGGCAGTTAGACAGGAGAGAGATGAGCTGAAGCTTAGCAAAGACACCATTGATGGGGAAAGTGCCACTCAAATCTCAGCACTGCATGTCCAGCTTCAGAGTAGCAACAAGAGGACAGCAGAGCTTCAGGCTCTCATCAATGACCTGACCAAGGAGAGAGAAAAGCTTAAAGTGGAAATAGACAAATTCCAAAAGCAATCCATTGAGGTATTTTTGATTGCATTGAAGGATCATCTCCATATAATTAATCTCATTCCATGTTTTTACTGCTTTTGCATGTGCAGGTGCATTAAGACTGATTTCACAGTAGCCCTGTTGTATTTGATGACAGAAGTCAAGATTACTTACTTAAGTGATTTTGCATGAATTTACTTTACTAATTTACACCTTTTATACTACATTATGCCACGAAACTTAACTCATACTTTAATAACAATGACTTATTTAATCACAATTCCCAGTCCCAGACTGGCCATAGAGAGAACAAATATATATTGAGGCCAAGTTTTACTACATTGAGAGCTTGAAATGCTATTGTTTGCACACAAGATACAATTTTTTCCCACCTTTTTCTGGTTAATTACTGCACACAAGGTAAGTGTATATAGAGTCAATTTTAGACTGCTTAGTGCTTGCTGATACTTAACAGAAATCAATTCATCAATACAATCAGAATCAGTTTGTTTCCAAGTACATTTTATGTACCAGGAATTTATAGTCTGTATCCTACCTTTACCAATCTTATTATATTGTTATACTATTTATACAACCTAATTATTTGGGAGCAGTGTACAGCCAGACTTGACACCCAATGCTTGAAAAGCAGGTGCACTGCACTTCATGCTTTGGGGAAAAAAGCTGGTCTGTTGTGCAGGATTGTTGTTTATACCCTTATCTCATGCACACAAATTGACCAAAAGATGGGAACGGATTGTACCTTTTGCCCATGAATTAACCATACAGGTGGGAACGAATTGTGTTCTGTGCCCATGAAGTAAGCAAAATGGGAAAGAATTGTATCTCATGCGCACGCGATAACATTTTGAATGCTTGATGTCATAAAATGTGGCCTCGGTATATACATATATATATATATATATATATATATATATATATATATATATATATATATAGCACCCTGAAATCTATCCATATATATGTATATGTATATATATATATATATATATATATATATATGTGTGTGTGTATATGTATATATGTGTATATATATATATATATATATATATATATATATACACTGTCGCCCATAAAGTTGGAATAATTTAGTTTTCAGACACAATCCTCTGTTTATTCCTATTTACATTTTCATTGTGATATGTTTGGAAGAGATTGATTAATAAAGTAATGAGAAGAATGAATCACATTGTCACAATAATTTCATGGAAACAGGTAAAAAAAAATGTCATTCCAACTTTATGGGCGACAGTGTATATACATTTATATGTATACACACACACAATGTGATGTGTAAATATATGTATATAGTTGTGGTTGTGGATTTTTGCAAATGTGGCCTTTTTGCTCTGTGCATCACGTAATTTTGTATCATAATCATGTGTTGTCTTATCTCTCCACAGACATCCATGATTGTGCATGATTCCCAAAGCCAATACAGTGAGCTGTTGCTGGAGAGGGACAGTTTGCTATCCAAGCTTAAACTGCTGGAGCAGGACAAGAACCGTAATCAGCGCCTAGAAGAGGAGCTCACCCGCATCAGGCTCACACTTGAGACTGAACAACGCAACAAACAGCGCCTACAGGATGAAAAAAATGCCCTCCAAAAGGATTTCACGTACATGAAGAGCCAGTATGAGCTGAAAGATAGCCAGATTAGGCAGAGTGACTCAGACAGGGACAGAGCTGAACGCGAGAGGCTCTCCCTGAAGAATGAGATAGAGAAGCTTGTGAGGGAGCTAAAGAATGTTGAGGAGAGGTACAAGAGCAAGTTGTTGATCTCTGAAAAGGAAGCATCAGACCTGGCTCTCAGGAGGGATGCCCTGGAGAGAGAGATAAAGAGGCTTCAGCTGAGACCAAACACTTCATGTAGGCAGACCCAGACAGATGAGACGGTCCCAACAGTTGATCCTTCCAAGCTGATATTTGATGGGGTACGCCGCAAAGTCACAGCCCACCAGCTTTGTGACTGTGGTATAATCAGCAAAGCCACCCTAGACCGGCTCCTAAAGGGAAAAAAAACAGTGGATGAGGTTGCTGTGGAAATCCAACTCAGTCTCAAGGGTACTGGCATTATTGCTGGCATGAAAACTGGTTCCCAAGGGAAAATGCCATTCACTGAAGCCAAAAACAAGAACCTCCTCAGCCCAGAAAGCGCTCTCATGCTGCTTGAAGCTCAAGCAGCAACAGGCTACATAGTGGACCCTAATTTTGATGAGAAGATGCCTGTGGATACTGCCTGTTCCAGAGGGATTGTGGAGACAGAAGACAGAGACACCTTGGTGACAGCTGAAGCAGCAAGCACAGGTTTCAAAGATCCATACACTGGCAAAGTGTTATCTGTGGGCCAGGCTTGCAAACAGGGACGTCTTGACAAAGAAACAGCCATCCGCTTGCTCCAGGCTCAGGAGTCTGTTGGAGGAATATTGGATCCTGTTCTGAGTGTGTTCCTGCCAAAAGATCTGGCCTTGGATCGCAATCTTATTGATGAGGAGCTGTACAGAGCTTTGAACAAAAAACCCACTTGCTACCTGGATCCAGCAACAGGAGAAAAGATAAGCTACAGTGATCTTAGGAAGAAGTGTACAATGGAACCTGTGTCTGGCTTGCTTCTGCTGTCTGGCCCAGAAAAGGCCATGACAGTAAAGGGTCTCCGTGGTGAAGTGTCTGTCACAGAGCTTGTCCAATCTGAACTGCTGGATGAAACTGACTTGGACAAGATAAACCAGGGTAAGCTCTCCAGCAAAGATATAGAAGACAAGCTGAGGTCCTATCTCTATGGCTCGACCTGTATTGCAGGGATCTATGATGAGGCTAATGAGAGAATATTGCCCTTCTATCAGGCAATGAAGGAAGGTCTGCTCATGAGAGGAACCACCTTGGAGCTTCTTGAGGCCCAAGCCTCATCTGGCTTCATTGTTGATCCAGTGAACAATGTGTTCTTGACAGTGGAAGAGGCTGCAAAGAGATGTTTGATAGGAAAAGAGTTTAAGAATAAGCTGTTGTCTGCAGAGAAAGCTGTAACTGGATACACAGACCCATCCACAGGAAAGAAAATCTCCCTCTTCCAGGCTATTGAGAAAGATCTTATTGAGAAAGGTCATGGAATCCGTCTGCTTGAGGCCCAGATTGCCAGTGGTGGAATTATTGACCCCAAACACAGCCACCGTATTGATGTTGCTGTTGCCTATAAAAGGGGATATTTTGATGAGGAGATGAATGAGATCTTAACCTATGAAGGAGATGACACAAAAGGGTTCTTTGACCCTAATACCAAGGACAACCTGACATATCTTCAGCTGAAGGACAGGTGCATCAAAGATCCCAAAACAGGCCTGATACTCCTTCCACTGAGAGACAAGAAGAAACCCCAGAAGTCACAAGAGAGCCGTACCAATGTCCTTCGCAAGAGGCGAGTTGTGATTGTTGATCCAGACACTGGGCTAGAGATGTCAGTGAGGGAGGCCTATCACCGGGAGCTCATTGATTATGACACTTTCCTGGACCTGTCAGAGCAAGAGTGTGAGTGGGAGGAAATAACTATCAAGGGGTCAGATGGTGCTGCACATTTGGTGATAGTGGATAGGAAAACAGGAACCCAGTATGACATCCAGGACTGCCTGGACTCTGGAATCATTGACCAGAAGTCTTTGGATCAGTATCGAGCTGGAACTTTAACCTTGACACAGTTTGCCGACAAAATTACCAGCAGAACCAGCTGCACTGAGATGACCATTGCAGCCAGCAATGTTGATGATATGGTCACCTGCAGCAGTCCCACCCCATCCTCTCCTACTGTTCGCAAACGCTTCAGTAGTATTTCTATAACAGTCTCTCCCCCAGAGATGTTTGATGACCTGAGCCCTGTGGCGGCCATATTTGACACAGAGACTTTGGAGAAGATAACTATTCCAGAGGGACACCGAAGAGGCATAATTGATACTATTACAGCACAGAGGTTGTTGGAGGCCCAAGCTTGCACCGGGGGCATTATAAACCCTGCCACTGGTGAGAGACTGTCGCTGCAGGATGCTGTACAACAGAGCATCATTGACGAATCCCTGGCCAATAAGCTGAAACCTGCCCAGAAAGCCTATGTTGGATTTGAGGATGTGAAGACTAAAAGGAAGATGTCTGCAGCAGAAGCAGTGAAGGAGACATGGCTGCCTTATGAGGCTGGCCAGAGATTTTTGGAGTTTCAGTACCTGACAGGAGGCCTGATAGAGCCCGGCTCTGGGCATCGCATTACCATTGAGGAGGCTATCCGCAGAGGTTGGCTAGATGGTAAAGGGGCTCAGAAGCTTCAGGATACACACAATCACCAGAAGAACCTAACTTGTCCCAAGACCAAACTGAAGATCTCCTACAAGCACGCCATGGACAGCTGCATGGTGGAGGAAAGCAATGGTATGAAGATGATACAGGCCACCTCAATGTCCACCAAGGGAATCAGCAGCCCTTACAATGTCTCTAACCCAGGATCTCGCTCTGGGTCCAGGCCTGGTTCCCGTACCGGATCCAGAAGTGGATCTCGTAGAGGCAGTGTGGATTACTCATCTTCTTACACCTATCGCTTCTCTTCCAGCAACAGCACCACCTATAGCTCCAACGCTAATTCTTAATGCACTACATAAGAAGCATAAATTAATATTACAGTTCCTATGCAATTTGAGTACTATTTTAACCGTTTGCTTTTCTAAAACTTTTTTCTGCTACCAATGAGAAATCTATGAAATGTTTGTTTGAATACTGAATCTGATATGTGTTTTGGTTGTTTTTAGTTTTTGGTAATTTGGTGTTTCATTATTAACCTTAATGCTGAGTATAATTAATGCTTATGTTCTAATGCATACATGTTGAATGAATATAATTGTCACAGCTCATTTTAATATATAGCTTTTTTAGAACGTAACATTTTGTTATTTTAAAATATGCTTGTTGACTTCAGCTTTGGCATGTACTCAGTTAACTTGGTTATTTTTTATTCATAGTTTATTTTAGCTTGACTCATTGTCTTTTATGTTTTAAAAAATGTCAAATGATAATTGCAAATGCTGATATTTGGCTTAACATGATGGCTTGACAAAGTAATGATCAACTTTAAAAATGAAATGTTATTCATATGTGGCCTTAAAAAATGAATAAAGGTATAATTAAAAATTTGGTTCATTCATTCATTCATCCATCACACCTGCTGGGAATCTCAGTTCACTAGGCTTCCATAGGGTAATCAAAAGCAGTACCCATTATTACCTGTGGATGGCGCTAATTGTCATGCCTAAACTAATTGCAAATCTGTTTGTTCACCAAAGCACATTTGATATATTACCAGAGGTATAAAAAAGAAAAATGCTTTGTATGCTTGTATAATATTGGCAGGACTGCGGTAGTTAAGACTAGCCTATGAACACATTAAAAGGGAGTTTCAGAAGCAATGCATGAGCTGTCCTATTTTACTTTGTCCACTAGGCCCTACCCAAACAGAAATTCTCAAGACAGTTTATCTTGTACCCAAAGCTAATTAACGTGTTCAGGCACCACTGAGATCCAGACATACACTGATAATGAATGATAATTTAAATTATTATCTATGAAGTCATCTTGAATAGTACATTCAGTCCAAATGGGGTAACTCTTTTATTACATGTACGCCCAAGAGTGAAACATCACAATATAGTTACGGGGAATTTTGAAAATAGACATAAAAGTGAAACTGCTTTTTGGGCAATTTGTGGTTTTGTATTGTATAAATAAAACTGACTTGATCAGAACTGAAACATCAATCTTTATTTTAGGTGACGTTGGCAAAATAGTCAAGTCTGGGCTGTGCCAAAAAAGAGAAATGTCTATTTTAAAAGAATGTTGCAAAGAAAGTTACACCAATATCTGCAATTATATTACGGTGATTGTTTAAATTATACATTATTAGTGGACTCATGTTAACCAAAGATCAAAATAAGTTACAACTGCTATCGTTTATTGTCCAGTCTCCACATATTGTGGTGAGTTTTCAGCGGTGAGTTTTGGGGGGTCCACGGGGGGTGGCTGGAGGAAGTCTCCGTCTACGTGTGAGGGGTGAGGGTGAGAACAAATGGAGAGAGGCAGAGGGAGGAGGCCAAAGAGAGGGGAGGTAAAGTGGAAGGGGAGGGAACAAGGGAGACAGCCCTAGCGGCGCAGTGGGAGGACTATCCCATGCCAGGACTTGTGGCGGCTGCAACTGCAGCCTGGACTGGAGGAAGTGCGCCGGGGGGGCTGAGCAGCAGCAACAGGCAACGGGAGAAACAGCAGTTCAGGAACCGAGCAAGGGCTTCCATTTTATCACCGACAGCCACAGAAAAGACCGAGGAACACCGGGTCCAGCTGGGACAAAGTGAGCTCATAGGAGCGCCTCTGAGAGCACATTCCAGCAAAGGAAAATGAGCCTCTCAGCCTTCACTAAGCCTATGACGGGCTGAGGTTCTCTTTGACTCAGGACTTTACCCTCTTTTAGCAGCTCTGACAAAGGGAATCAGAGGGGAGAAAAAGAAAAATCAAAATACCCGCTTTCATTTTGAGAAGGTAAGGCACAGTATCTGAACTTTTTCCCATGGTCAATCATAAGCAGGGAGGGTTTTAAAGTCGGGCTGGTCAGTGCAGGATTAGAGCTCCACAAACTGGAGTACCTTTCACAACCTTTTTTTCATCTCCTCCTTAGCCCTTTGCTCAGTCACATTTCACTGGGTTTGCTCATTTATTCAAAATGCAAAACAGGGCACTGCTCTCAATATTTACCTTGGCTCTGTGACCTACTAAAACCAGGAGTGTGTGTGTGTGTGTGTGACCAGCTCTTTAGGCAGGACCCTGAAGACAGAGAAGGGAGTCATTCAAACTGAACAAGCTCTGATCTTGTGATTTTTGTTCTTCTTTTGAATGTGAAGGAGTATTATAGAAACCCTTGAGACTTGAACTCGCTAAAGATTGACCTCTTTGAGTCTTTTTAACTTTGACACAATGAATTGTGTTTTGCAGTGGCTATAATTTGGGGTTCCTTGCTTTTGTGGGTTATGGGGAAGTGGAGACCTTTTTATAATGTGAAGCATATGGGGCCATTCTTGTAGAAGAGTTGTACCCAGTAATCTGTCTTTTGTCGACTCTTTGGTCTCTTCTGCCGGGGGATAAATGATGGAGACAAACAAATTAAGAAAGTGTGGCTGTTTTCTTTGAGCTACAGCTGCTGCGTGGTATTTGCGGCCTTAGGGCTATGCTTCTCAGGCAGCCATTGTTGATGACATGTACAAGCGTCCTCACATCACAGCAGCTGCAGTCCTGTTCACCTGAATATCAGTCCCTCCCTCTCTCTGCTTGCAGCTTGAAATCAGACAGACACCTGCATTTACACCCTCCTGTGCACCTTCCTTTCAAGCAACATAAACCATGCAGGTTGCTCCAAACATTTTACAGGCTAAACTCTTTCAAGATTAGCTTTAATTACAGACCCAACGAGACGGGAGAAACACTTTTTTTTGAGCTGGCAATTATAGCTTTTGTTACTGGTTCTATTTTGAGGTCAGAGGCACATGAACAATATCTGTCCCTGAAGGCGAAGGAAATGTGCTGCTGAGAAAAGTCAGACACCCAAAGTGTCCGTTTTCTCTCACTGATAACAGGCGGCAATTACGAAGAGCAGGCAGAGTGACAAATGAATGGGGATGCTGATAGTGTGGTTTGGACAGGTGGGTTGGCAGAGGGTTGGGATTGTGTACTGTAAGCAGAACACTGTGATCTGACTCTGGGAAAAACAGCATGGGCTGGAGCACTGGGGCATTTCACTTTGTCACAGTGGTGCCACGGCCACTTGGCTGACATGTGTAAGCCATTAAATGCAGAGAAGGAGACCTGGGGAAAAGGAAGGAGAAAGAAAGCAGTAAAGGGGCTAGAATGGCAAGAAAGCAGAAAGAAAAAGAGATGGAGAGAATAAGTGAGTGAGAGTGGGAACGTAATCCATTTTGGAACACATTTCACTATGACCTTGGGATAGAAAACAGTAATTAGGGAGTACTTTAGGAGCCTTAAGGGCGCACAGATTTGGTCAGAGCCAGGGCTGTCATTTTTATTCCCTTCAAAATATCTCATGAAAATGTGGGACAAATACATGTTAGACTTCCAGGGTTACTAAATAAACTTGCTAAAAATACCCGCTCCCCTCTTCCGTGGCTTTTTTCTTCTATAGATTTAATGGATTTGTTTATTTCAGTTCTTCAGCAGCAGTGAATGGGTGTCAAAGCCGCAGCGTAAACATATAGAGCCCCTGACAGGAAAAGGCCAGAACAAACTGTGGCCTTGTCCCTCTCTGGGCCCTAAAACCAGTCTGTTATGTCACTCTGGACATGTTATCCCGCAGTATGAGGCAAATGCTCCTGCCAAGTATAAATAAAAGGCGGTTTGGAGCAGTGAAGCTGATGGTATCAGAGTTATTAGGTGGCTATTAGATGTGAATGCTAAATACCAGCCAGAGTCTACAGCCAGAGGATAAGGGCAAGAAACAAATGCTGTTTGGTTGTACAACCCCTGCCATCTGATGGAGTGGTAAACATGCGTGAATAGTTCCTTTTATGTGCTGGGCAGACAATGAAATAAAGCTGATAGGAGAAAATGTAGCCTAAATATAGTAAACACACTTCAGTACAGCAGGCCCCCATAGGCAGCCAGACTTCCTGAAGCATTTATGGCACTTTAGCTGTTACTTAGGTTTGCAGACAAACAGTTTAGGAGATCATTAATCTGTCCGGAAACTCCCAAAGACACAGTAGTGTACTGTATGTGTAGCTTCTCATTTCATAGGAAGAAAAAATACATTTCTTATAAGGTTGGTTAGAGGGGCTTTATCACCCCACTTTGAATCAAAGCTAAAGCCAGCAGCAACAACAACAGTAACAGCAATCCAATCTGTACCAGATAAGCTTTGTGTTTAAGTTTGGGTGCTATTTGGGAGATTTATTTTTCCTTCTATCAGTGATGAATATCAGTGGATCTATTTTTATTTCAGTGTAATGGACCTGTAAAAATATTCAAGTTGTCAGAAAATGGAGGCTGTTGCCATGACACTTCAATCATAAACCAGAGGCGAGAGCCAACAGAGGCAATTCCATTTGATTTCTCAGTCTAAATGGGGGGAGGGATCCCTTAATTGCTTTCATATGTGTGCAGGAATAGACTTAAACTAGTTTAGAAACACTGAACAACTCTTACTTATTTGCAACCAATACACCTAAATAAAGATTAACTGATAAACGCAGATATAAATCTTTTCTCCAGTAAAACTACACCACATTTTGGTTGTTGCAGCTTCTCCAATATAAGGATCTGATGCTTTGCTGCTTTATATCATTGTAGCCTTGAATCCCTTTTGGCTTTGGGATATTTGGTATGAAAAATAAAATTATTTTGAACTCTGATTGTAACTTGTGATGGGCATATTCTTGCATTTTAAACATCAAATCCATAAAACTGATAGTGCATGATGTGTGTCTATCTTCAAAACATAGCATCATCACTTAAAACTTTCCTCCTTTGATTAAAATTTTTTCCTCCCTCACTAGATTGTACAAACATGTAAGAGCAATCTGTATGATGATGACCACACAGAGATCACTAATGGAGAATGCAGCCAGGAACCCTTAACCCTCAAGACAAGTAGCAACCAGCCTAATCACATAGAAACACACATTTACGTAAATGGATTTGGTTGCTTTGGCTCAAGCCAGGGCTCGAGAGAGTCTTATTATTTGTGACAGACAAGTATGTAAAGTTTTTGCCCATTTTTGTCACCACAATGGACTCAAAAATGAAAACAACCATGAGGTAATCGTTCACATGAGTAGACTGTGATTGAACCCTTAGGGGCTGAGTAACTGTCTGAGTTTTGGGATTGCTCTCTCTGCAGTGCATGTCCACTTACATGTTGCCGACTTCTTTCATCATGCGGCTCACCTGCTCGTACAAAATGGAAGATTCCATACAGTGCAGGCCAGGTGAAGGGTGTGGCTCCTGAAATAATATCCCAACACTTTAATTTGGCTTCCAACTCTTATCTTCCTGCATTTCATTGCTCATAAATGAAACATTTTATTAATTCATTTTCAGCATCGTTCAGGGTGATCAAAAGGAAGGCATTCGGAATAGGTCCCAGCAGGTGATGGTCATGCATGTGTGAACGTGGCTGACAGCACCCACACAGCCGAGTCAAGATCTTACCTGTAGGGGTTGGAGCTAGGGGAGCCAGACACACCCTAATCCCCCAACATCCTGACCTTAGTAAACCTGTCACAGCTTGTTCACAGTAGACCTGGCAACCCATTTTTTTTCAAATCGCTCAGCCTCTACCAGCCTGGCTCTCACAGTGCCATGGGTGGGCTTGGGATTTGAGTTCCTTGGCACTGCTTATTCTGCCTTTGTGAGTTAATGCTGTGCCTCAAACCAGGAACAAAAGCAGTGAGTGCAAATTAAAGACCAATTATCTTTAGTGCGTGCTGGGGCAAGTCGCTCATGTTGGTTTGAATGATGAGTGGGAGAAGTGAGAGATCTTAGACGGATGTTGGTGACTTCAGTGCTGCACATGAATTATTCATGTGAAATTAACAAGCAGCAAGTTAGAAGATTTGTGAGTCATTTTTTAAAGTGATGTATTGGCGTCTTTTGTGGTTATGAGTGGATTTTAATTGAATTGACTTGAACATTTTATTTCCCTTTGTTTAGTTATCTTGAAATTGCCCAGGAAGTATGTAAGAAAGCCTGAGCCATGTTATAACCTCCCAAAAAAAACATGATTTGCTTAAAATTGTTTGTACAGATATAATAATGTGTTAATCAGTGAGCTTTTTGAACAGTTTGGCTAGCTGTTTCCCCTCTGTTTCCAGTCTTTATGCTAAGCTAAGCTAACCGGCTACTGGGTGTTTCTTTATATTTAGCATATTGAACAAATTAGTTCAATATCACTCCCAAAATGTCAAACTACTCCTTTAAAACAGATCTTTCCAACTCGTGACTGTAGCACCAAATTAATTAACAGTCTCTGGGTCACGTAGAGGCTAAGTGTTGGTTAGATTCCCTTCTAATCTCTAGTTAGCATAGTACTTTGACACTTCCAAAACATTACTAAGCCCTCTTCCCATGCCTCTGCCCTGGAGATACACAAAGCCTAAGTACTGGTCGACCTGTTCATTAATTTCCCATTAGTCAACAGTTTTACCTCAGAGTCTCAGGGGAAATAGACTAACCCTGCCATTAGTTCCAACAATCCCAAAGGACCTTTTCCCCTTACTCCCACCTCTTCCAACACACACACACACACACACACACACACACACACACACACACACACACACACACACACACACACACACACACACACACACACACACACACACACTCTCACAAAACATCCAGCTCCGTTTCCCCAAGTGATGACCTCTTCATACACATGGCCTCTTTCATTCCGCTCTGAGGGTTAGTTTAAGCTGTGGCTACACCATGCTCTGGTTTATGGCTCCCTCTCTGGCCCCTTCAAAGTGTGATGCTGTAGCCTGCAGTCATTTCAGACCTAATTGACACATTCTTGACTGCGGATAGTTTAATCACAACAAACAATCGGGGTCATTCAAGAAGGATGATGATATCTTTGGCAGCATTTGGAATGTGTGTCTGTTTGTGTATGTGTGGGTGGTTATGTTTGTATGAAATCTGACTCATTAATCAACCAGAATTGATCACTTATAAATGCTGCACATATATAGATCAATGATTTTTTTTTTTTTAAAGCCATTGACATTCAGTCTCAATCTTGCTCCGTCTAACTGTATGAAGTAGGTTTGTCATTTAAAGAATCCTTGACTTACTTCTATTTTTGTCCCTGCTGTTTTCATAGTCCACCAACCTTTATCAAAATGATGACAGGCATTTTATTTCTGACAGCAGGATGTATTAGAAAACTGGGACTAAATACTAGAAAACATTGAGCCATATGAACAATCAGAAATCCAATCATAAAAGACAACACTTGCATGGCATAGTTTGAAATGTGAATATCAATGAATGATCAAGAAAAACCTGATATATACACAGTCTATTAATTTATTTTAAGGTTGAGAGATTTTACTCCTCTTTAATTAAAGGAGGAAGCATATTCCATTAAATAGCACCAGCATACAGAAAGGAATCTCTACCCAAATTAGACTTAAATCTATAAAGTTTTAAGTTTGCTTCACTGGCTCTGAAATAATTGGGAAAGTAGCTGGGAGCACAAAATCCTCAAAATCTCTCATAACACGAATCAGAAACTGCAATTTGCTGCACAAGCTACTTTGTTCACAGACACTATGTGCACACTATTGGCTGAGGTCAAACTCAGGTTTATTTTTATTTAATCTGCTGATTTATTCTTTGGTTTATAGATTGTTTTGTTTGAGTCTGAGTTTTGAGTTTATTTCGATCAGCAAAAAAATAAATAGAACCACAAAAAAAACAGTAACACATCCCTCTAACAACAGGGCTGCATGGCTGATCGAAAGGGTCAGGGCTGAAGCTACAAGCTTATAGATGCCCTAACCTTTAAACCATACATGTAAATATATGTATATACAGTACCTATACATAAACAAACAAGCATACATGCCATCTACACACATATACACACACCTACATGTACATACTCAGCAAATACCAAGCAAAAATAGACATTTAACATTTGTCCCATAAATCATTCCTACCTACATTTAACATTTATCCAATAAATCATTCCTACCTACATTTAACATTAGTCCCATAAATCATTCCCCACTTTCAAGACTGTATCTTTCCAAAATGAAATTTTTTAACTTATTTTTAACTTACACATGCTTTTCAGAGTAGTGTGAACAATTGGTTGTTTAAAATTCCATCTCCCTCTTAGATCGTATCCCCCTTCTCTATCACTCAAGTTTTTTTGTATATGGCCAGGAAGTAATTTATGATGTGCTTTATACAGAATTTGTGCGGTTTTGAACTCTACTAGATCCCAACATTTCAGTGTCAGTGATTTTATGAACATTGCATCGGTGTGATCATAATAACCTGCTTTGTTCACTATTCTTATTGCCCTCTTTTGCATATTGTATATTGGCTGTAGGTTGCTTCTGTAGGTGTTTCCCCATACTTCAACACAATAAGTCAGATATGGTAACACAAGTGTACAATACAGTGTTTGTAATGATTTATTATTTAATATATACCTTGTTTTGCAGAGAATCCCTACCAAGCGCATTAATTTAGACCTAATATATTTGATATGTGGTTTCCAGCTAAAGTTATGGTCGATTATTACTCCTAAAAATGTGCTCTCATTTACTCTTTCCAGTTAAACACTATCAATCATTAATTCAATCAAAGTATTCAGTTGTTTATTCGTATTCCCAAACACCATGAATTTGTTTTTTTTTTATATTTAATAATAATTTATTTGCATCGAACCACAACTTTAGCTTCCCCAATTCTGCTGCGGCAGTCTCTAACAGCTGCTGAAGATTCTCACCTATACAAAAAATATTTGTATCATCAGCAAACATTACATATTTAAATATTTTGGAAACATTGCATATATCATTTATGTACAATATGAACAGTTTTGGTCCCAAAATCGACCCCTGTGGTACCCCACAAGTGATACTTAAAAGACACGATTTGGTATCCTGCACCTGCACTGTTTTCTGTTTTCAATGTAACTTCTTAACCACTGTAGCCCTACCCCTCTGATCCCATACCTTTCCAGTTTTTGTATTAGGATATCATGATTAATTGTGTCGAACGCTTTTTTCAAATCGATAAAAACACCTACCGCATAATTCTTATTGTCAATTGAGCTCGTTAACTCTTCCACTAGATTCATTAAGGCCATGGAAGTTGATCTGTTCGATCTGAAGCCGTACTGACTATCTATAAGCAGCCCATGTTTTTCAATGAAGTTGTCCAACCTTGCTACAAAGAGTTTCTCCAGAATTTTAGAAAACTGGGAGAGCAGAGAAACTGGCCTATAGTTAGTAAAAATGTTTTTCTCTCCTGCTTTATGCAATGGTATCACTTTGGCAGTTTTCATATTACAGGGAAAGCCTTTAGTCTATGAAATATGAGAAAAAAAGTGAAAAATTCAGCAAATCCTCATATTTATGAGCTGGAACCAGCAAATTTTACCACGTTCACCTAATGAAAGACAATTATTGTTATTTCTGTCAATTGGTTAACAGACTAATTGTTCGCTAGTGCTGGCGGGAGGCAACAATTTGCTTTTCTCCAGCTGAAAGGCAGCGTCAGGGAGGCCATACAGAGATGACTAGATAAGAGAATAAGGGATGTGTCTGTGGGTGTGGTAGGGTGGCGGGGGAGGGAGAGAGGCTCTCTCCAGACCACCACTGCAGGAAGTTCATGGCCATGAGGTCAGAGGGACATGCCATCACTCAGGGATTTACAGCAACTGGTTTCAACCGGAATTCTTTGAACGTTTTTTTTTTCTTTGTCATTGTTACTTTGACTGTGGTAACTAGCTTGCTGGTGTTCAATCTTTTGATACCACTGTACTGTATCTCTCTTCACAGTGGAGATAAATGGCAATCATCTCTCGCCTGTTTAAAAAGCTGTTGATGTATTGTTTATTTGTGACACTGTTGGCCGTTGCTGCCCAAACAAGACACCCACTGTTATACAATCTGGTATTGAGGTCATTCTTTAAAGATATCTGAGGGAAACGTGGACACAATGACTAAAAGCTGAGGACTTTGACCATCAAATATTGACTTGGGCAAAGTCACCTGCTTAAAGCGGGAATGATGTGAGGAAGTTGAAAGGCCTGAGCCGTTTCTTTTATTTTCGACAGGAAGGCCCCAGATTCAAGATGGAGGAGGGATATGAACTCGACCTGACGTACATCACAGAGCGCATCATTGCTGTGTTCTTCCCTCGGGGATGTTCAGAGGAGATCTACTCGCATAACCTGAAGGATGTCACACGAATGCTCAAGTCCAAGCATGCAGACAATTACCTGGTCAGTGCTCGTGCATGTGCCGCTCACTTTCTCTCCAAGCCAAGAGTCAAAGTGCAAACATCATTGATGTCAGGGCTCATAGGCTTTCAGCGGATGTTGACAAAGTATTGATCTCAGAGTGCTTAGCTCATCTTTTACGCAAGCTAATCTAAGAATCAGAGTCAAAGCAAAGATTTGTTTTGGAAATGAGGTGCGGTAATCTTGGACGCAGCATGTTAAGTCACAGGCTTTGTTTTATGTTTTCTGTAGATTATCAACCTGTCAGAGAAAAGACATGATCTCTCTAGAATGAACCCAAAGGTAAGTTTGACTGTCGACCTCATCAAACCAACACAAGTTAATACAATTAGTATATTAATATACATCTGTCTGCAACCCCCCCCCCCCTAAAAAAAACAAAAAAACAACAACAAATAAATCTCCATTCATCCTCTTTTATCAGCTGTGTCTATCCAGTTCCAGTAACCATATTATTGATTGGTAATGCAGAGGTAATGCACAAAGATGTGGTCTATGTTTAAAATGTATAATGTTTCTTTAGACCCTGGATACAGGCTGGCCAGATTGCCATGCTCCACCTCTGGATAAGATCTGCACCATCTGTAAGGCCATGGAGAGCTGGCTCAATGCTGACCCTCTACATGTGGTGGTTATACACTGCAGGGTGAGCATTCACGAGTTGTGTTGTATCAGCTGTATTTTAGTTTCTTGTTCATAATTTAGTCCTCATATTTTACCCCAGATTGGACCACATTGTTATTATTCTCTGAAGTCCCTTTTGTTAAAGCCTCCCAATGTTTCACATTTGAAGTAGATCTCTATAATGTTATATAAGAAACAATTAAAAAACATCTTCAGGTATTATTTATGAAGAGGTCATCATGGAAAAAAGAGATACAGAAATATGTTGCATGAATTAAACAATAGGTTTCTAACTTGGGCAGAAAGTAGCGAGTTTATGTAGGAAGGTGATTGAGAGAATACGTTTTTGGGGCCTTTGAAACCAAGTTGTGCATGTGTAGTGAATCATCTCTTGTCCTCTCTTGTTTCCTCAGGGTGGCAAGGGTCGAATTGGTGTTGTCATTTCATCCTTTGTGCATTTCACAGATGTGTCAGCCAGGTAATCACTACTATGTGTCATGTTTTTAATACTTTGCTACTATAAATGTAATTTAAGTCAAGATTTATCATTCCTATCAAACTCACTTTTGACATCAAACAACATCAACATCAACAGCAACCCACAACAGTTTTTCTGGAGACTTATTTTGTAGACCCCAGGCAATGTCATTGCTCAACCACGGCTGCTTTATTTACCTAACTTGGTTACTGTAACAGCTTCTAGCCACAGTGTCAGTTTCATCAAATCTATTCATCTTGGGGAAAATGGATTCTAATTTTCGAACCATTGTCAATCTGATAGATTCAAGCCAGGCTGCCACTTTTGCTAAGCCCTAAAGTCAAGAATTGCACCAAACACTTTGAAAGATGGGTCTTGTGTTATGCCACTATGTAGATCCTTTCTGCACACAGCAGTCATTGTGGCATGAGCACACATTGGTCTTTAGTCTGACCAATCTCGGCCTCCCTCAGTACTTGTGTCCTACTGAGGAGGACCGGGTTGGTAAGGTGAATGTGAAAGACAGAGGGCAAAAAGAGGTAGAGGAAGAGATAGGAAAACAATGAGGCAGAATTACAATGGAACAGATTCGGGGGGAGCAGAGGGAGAGGAACAACGAGAGAGAAACAGGGCTGTGGTGAAAAGGCTCCAGCGCCTGTTGGTTTTAGGGCTGTCTGAATAGCCGAGCTGTGCACACACTCTGGCCTCTCTCTGTCCTCTTCTCCCCCTCCGTGTTTACTTAAAGCTGGCATTCTCTTCCTCTCTGTTGGAATCCCTTGTCTCTCCGGTTACTTTCACTCTTGTCCATTATGCATGTGTATGCATGTGTGTCTGTGTTGTCCTAATTTAAGTTAGGGTTAACACCATTCAATTATAGAGCAGCAGAGTGTAATCTCTCCCTTAAGTCATAATTACCTAAAGTGGTTAATGTGTCTCCCTGTCTCCCTCAAAGTGCTGATCAGGCGTTGGACCGCTTCGCAATGAGGAAATACTACGATGATAAGGTCTCAGCTCTGATGACACCTTCCCAGAAACGGTAAGACCCAAAACATAAGCACGCCCTTCTGTATGATAACATACATCTATCCATCCATCCAATTGGTGCTTTGCTCCCCCATGCCTCCATCCAAGCACATTCATGTCCCAGTCCCACCCGATTCAATACAGACTTTGTGTGCCCTGATGTTGTTTGTGCATTTTTTTCAATGAAAAGAGTCATTGTTGTTGAACTGTAATGACAATGATCTCCCATGGTGACGTAACCCCTGTGTATCACATCACTTACAGTGATGTCTCCTAGGCACAACTGGTTTCTCAGATTTGTTTTGTTATTTTCTTCAAGCTCACCATGTTTATCTGAGATAAACCTTAAGTGATGGCAACATGAACAGATGAGACTGTATAAGTATGGCAGGGTATTATTTGAAAATGTTTGATCCAATTGCTGATGTGATACCAAAGTCGATACTAATAATAATAATACGTTTATTTGTATTGTATCAAAAAATGCAGCTCAGAGTGCTTTACAACAAAAGAAATGACATGCACCAAGTGCTTCACATTGAAAAAGTTTTAAAATGAACACAAAAACATTTAAATTTACATAAGATGAAAAGATTTAACCAACTTGATAATATTACTAGACACAAGATAAAATGAAGTGAAAATACAATACATGCATTTATCAGTGGTTGAAATTTGAGACTTAATAAGCGAAAACTCAAAGTTTTTCATCATATCTACACAATCTATAATTCAGTGTCTGGGTCTCTGATGCCATAAGCAGACAGAGCCTCCCTTTTCCCAACAGACCACTGGTCTTAATTAACCAAAAAATGCCTCTTTCAACTTACCCCAGAATGACCTAAATGATACTTTTCACAATGTCTCAATTTGAGGAGCACAAATATTAGTTTGTAACATCCAATCCTCTCAAATGTATCTTATGCTAAGCTAAGGTAGCTGCTGATTATGGTTTCAAATTTAACGGACAGATATCAGAGTGGTATCTATCTTCCTATCTAACTTTTGACAACTAAGCGAATGAGAGTATTTTACTTCTGATGGGGATTCGAAGCTTTGATGGAAAGCCTTCATCACAAAGTGAGGCCTTGACAAACTATTGACAATGAGTCGCATTATGTGTGTTGGATCTTTTCTAAACTTGACAAAAACTATTATTTATATTAGTAATTTTTTGATTAACGAATGTTTAGGCAAGTGTACATATTGACATTCAGTCATTCAGCCAATTTGCAGTGCTTGGCTGTTATTGGTTGTCAGTGCAACTAACCCATTCTGGTCTGTCCTAAAAACATTTTGATGTTTGGTGCACAGCATGTTTAAACTGTTTTTGGTTATTGTAATACACAGTAGCCCTGAATATTATTTAACTTTATCTCTGTGCTTTCATGTCAGATATGTTTGGATCCTTAACAGTCTTCTAAGTGGATCCATGAAGATCAACACCTCCCCCTTGTTCCTGCACTGCATCATCCTTCATGGGATGCCAAATTTCGACGCCACTGGAGGTTAAACTCATTGTTTACCACTACACACAGCTGCAACACCCACTATAATAAAGCCGCTGCTACCATGACAGTATAAAAGAATCCAGACACAACCACATCAATGCTGAGGCAGTAAACAAGATGGAGAGTTATCTCCACTTCATATCTTTCTCTCTTTCCAACACACATACACACACACACACAGGCTCAGACACATAGAAGAAGCACTTATACGTATAAACAGAACTGAAGAGAAGAACGTCTTTATAGGCTCCCAGTAAATCCACAGCAATTCACAACCACGTTTGCATGTTAATTGCTGTTTTCACCAATTTCAGTGGAACAACAAAGCTCTTCGTCATACTCTGAAGTTGAAATCTATTTCTCACAAGAAGAGCTTATCACACTTTGAGCTTTGAGCGAAAGCATCTGAGAAGCTTCACATGAATATCTTACCTGACTGGCTACTTAAGGTCATAATATGAATGCACTTTTAAAAAAAATTTTAATTAAACTTTTTTTTAAATGATTTTTTTCCAGTATGTCGACCTTACATCAAAGTCTACCAGGGAATGCAAGCAGTGTATTCATCTGGAGTCTAGTAAGTAGCATGTGTTATGGTAATGGAAACATTATAGTTTATGTTAAAGAGTGCTGAAATACATCAAAATAATTTAGTTTAACTTAGTTTAATGCTGATTTTAATTTGGAGTTACTGCTTTCTGTAAATATTTATGATTGTTTCCGATCTCCGGCTCACTTTGCCTGACTTCTCTGTTGTTTTTGCCTTCAGTCACATTGGTCCAGGCCACAGAGGCCGTGTATGCATCACGCTGGAGCCTGCCCAGCTTCTAAAAGGGGACATCATGGTAGGAAAAACAAACAAGATGACTTCTCAGAATTTCAGTACTTATTGTAGCAGTCAACATATTTTTTACATTTTCCTTTAGATTAAATGTTATCACAAGAGTGACATTTCTTCGGAGCGTGAAGTTATTTTCCGGCTGCAGTTCCACACGGGAGCAGTGCAGGGCTACAACCTGATGTTTGAAAAAGAGGACATGGAGACTGCCAACAAAGGTAGATCTGAAAAAACCCCAGGAACAGGTCTCAACGCGCCGCGAGTTTAAAGCAACTCCTCTGCTCTTCGCTGCATTTTGCGGGGCTCAGTCTGGATTTAATTTAGACTTGGCGCTTAGAGACCAATAATCTTGTTTTCCCAAACATGTTACGTATACTGAGAGAATCCTAACTGTCGACCAACAACACCATTCATTTTCCCAGTTCTGAACGGCCACACTGGTGACATTCCTGTGTGCTAACATTTCAGATCCCAGATTTCCAGATTACGGTAAAGTGGAGCTGGTTTTCTCCGAGGGACCAGAGAAGATACCAGGTAGATTACTAACTCTCAATGTATTAAGAAGTTTCTACAGGGAGAGCTAGTTGCAAAAGCAGACACAAGTGTTTCTCCATTTTCCCCTTCATGCCTTCCTGTGCTCTGTTCCTCCCCCTCTGCCCCCCAGTGAGTAGGGATGTGGAATGCTGCAGAGGGGAAATGTAGTGTGAAGTGTGTGCTGACAGAGAGGTAAAGAAGCACAGCATGTGCTGCCTCAATGCCCCACAGGAGTGAAACTATGTTGTGTGAGTCTGTATATGTGTGTCTGATATTGAGTGCTCTGTATATTTTTTCTGGTGTGTCTTTTGAACACATTCTCAAAAACACAATAAACCTCTATCTTCTAATTACATAAAGATGATATTTCTGTGAGTGTAGGAAGATTTTTAGGTAGACTTTTTGGCCTTCATTGCACTGTTAATCAAACTTTTTAGGCTTTATTTTTTTGTTATTATTCTATGATATCTGAGGCCATTTTAAAAGGAATAGTACAACATTTTGGAAAATAATATCTCTATTCCCTTTCGTGCCAAGATTTTGATCGATGTTACTCTTTTGTCTGTACCATAAATATGATGAAGAAGATGAAGCCAGGAGACAGTTTACTTAGATAAACATAAAGACTGGAAGTGGAGGAAACCGCTAGCCTGGCTCTGAATATATACATATATTTTTTTTTAACTTTAATGCTCACGATTTAATACATTATATATGGCTAAGCTAAATCCCTGCTTCTGTACAGACATGAGAGTGGTATTACTTTTGGCAAGAAAGCAAAAAAGCATATTTCCCCCAAAAAAGGCCCCAACCCTAAAATTTTACATAGAAATATCCCGACAAGTCAAATCCTACTTTCTTTCTCTTCCCTAGAGCCATTTTTGAAGTTACAATTAGTGACTGTTTCGTGCTTCTCCTTGTATTGAGAACAAACCCAGATACAGTATCTACAAAAAATGTTATTTTTGGGTCCAGGTCCTGACAGGTGGCAAAACGGGGCAGATGTTATTGTGGACTACAACACAGCAGATTCTCTAACCCGCTGGGACTCCTACCAGAACATCTGTGATGGTGAAGGTACTGTTGCTACACTGCATTAGTCACTTCATGACTCACAATACTTAACAATCCTGAAAACAGCATCAACCTAATGAATCAGACTCCATCTGAGTGAAAATATCAGTCTGTTTTTATGAATGGCAGAAGTATGCAAAGGGTGTTATTTAGGCATTACATGTGGTTTCCCCCCTTTTATCTCGCTATGACTTCTCTTCTTCTGTGTTGAGTGTGTTTCTCACTTACACAAACAGACACACACTCTATTTTTCTCTCAGGGAATTAACAGAGCATGACAGGTCCTGTTCCATGTTATTGCGGGACTGCTGTGCGATTGCATTAACATGCATACACAGTCTCTGCTAGCTTGGTTTATGTTGCAATCGTGGGAGTTTTAACCTGGACAGGCTGTGTGTAAACAAGATTGTTAATTATGGCGAGGAAAGGAACTGAAAGCTAAAATTTACATTGGAGTCAAGAATTCTTGTTGCAGTATGATGAGTGTGACAAGCAGTGTTGTTTCTTGTGAGGGACAGGGAGGAGTGTGTAGGAAATACTGGGTTCAAAGGAAGAGCTGTTCTCAAGAGGTTTCTATTTTGTTGTTTCATCAAATGAATAGGCTTGCTTTAACCGTCCCACACACACACACACACACACACACACACACACACACACACACACACACACACACACACAGACAGGCTCACACCCAGAGCCACCTTGTTGGGGTGTCCCGTCTTAGCTGCAGTTGTTGCTCTCCACTCAACCACAGAATTCACAACAACCTCCCAGAATAGAGCGAGTTGGTGGTAGCATTAAAACACAGATCCACCCATTCCCAGGATTCATTGAGTGTTTTTATAAGTTCAGCTTGATGAAAATGAGCTGCCTTTTTTCAAATGTTCATTTTAAATACCTCAACACATTCATATATAATTTTATGCACACCTCTTGGAATGTAATGAAAGAGCAAACACTCAAATTTAAGAATTCATCAAAGCAAAGCAACAAAAAGATTCCAGAGCATTCATGTGGGATATTTACAGCCTTGTTTTCTCATGTAAACACTACATCTGAGAGGGAAGACTGGGAGCTTTGTTGGAATTCTACATCTACTTACCACCAGTCCTCCAGCAAGCCCAGTCTCCATCTGAGAGGCTGTCACTCACAGGCTGGTCAGGAGGAGGAAGTCTCAAAAAACGTTTGCCACTGTAGCGCTAAGGCTGTGAAAAGAAAACCTAATTTACTTCAATGGGTTTTCTTCAGTAAGCATCGTGTGTGTGTGTGTGTGTGTGTGTGTGTGTGTGTGTGTGTGTGTGTGTGTGTGTGTGTGTGTGTGTGTGTGTGTGTGTGTGTGTGTGTGTGTGTGTGTGTGTGTGTGTGTGTGTGTGTGTGTGTGTGTGTGTGTGTGTGTGTGTGTGTGTGTGTGTGTGTGTGTGTGTGTGTGTGTGTGTGTGTGTGTGTTTATCCCCATGTGTGAATTAAGAATTTAATTTTAAAAGATTGTTTGTTCAGAAAGGGTGTTTATTTGAGTTTTCTGTCAAAGCTGGTCTACTGCTGACTGTAGAAAGAAGTTGATTGATTGATTAATTGACAAATGCTGAATAGTTATTCATAGTTATATCAGAAGTTTTGGGTGCCAACACCCCTACAAAATAAATACATCCAAATCATCAAACTCAATGTTAATTTGTAGTAGCTGTCCTGGAGCTTTCAGTTGTATCACACAATATTCATCAGCAGATGAGATTGCCCAGTTGTCATGGAATAGTGGGTGTTTGGAATTTCCTTTTTTTTTTTGAGCATGTTAAGTTCTTTTTATCCATGTTGGCTTTAAAGTTGTGCTTAGTAGTTCTTTCCAGACCACAGAAAAAGTAGCTGACAAAGCAATCTAACGTCAAAGTCCATTTAGTGGTTGTTCCAGTACGGACGAGACATCCTTAAAGTGCTCAAAAATATGAAAATTTGAATCAACAATTAACTCTATATACAGCTGTCATTGGAAATTTTGTTCTAATTAAATTGAATTGTAATTAAATACATTTTCTCCAAAAATAGCTTGTTTTCAATATAATTGGATTGTTCAATACTTTTAGCACTACAAGAGGATTTTAATTTGCATCCATTGTATTGCAATAGAAAGAAATGTTCAAATGGATACCTTAACTTACTGCATGCCTAAATACTACAATACTACTGCGGGTATGTGACAAAATGCTTTTGTCCAATTTACCAGCTCTATAAAGGGGTTTCCCCTCAACCATGAATTCCTTACTATGCGTTCTGTATGTACACTTTGTCCTGTACTAACTGTACACTGGATTTTTAGGGCTGTTGTGTACACATTGGAGGCACATGTAGAAGCTTGGCCGGAAGAAAATGAAGATGATCATCATCATTATGCTCACGACTCATGGTTTTGGCATTCAGGAGGTGCGGGATGGTAGTAACTGAGATGGAATGGAATGGAAAGGGTTGGGTAATTGCATAGCCATTCACTACCAGGCCTCCTCCTGTGATATGAGAGCAGCTAGAGGAACAGTTCTGGTTTCACCGCTCTCTGCACTGTAATTGGCATATTATTCAGGGACTGACCATACCACAATAACCAACATTATGAGTGCTAGATATAAATGGTTTGACTGATTTTTTTTCTCAAGTTTCATGTGCTTGGTTGATGTCAGTGCAATCCTGATAGGTAAAAAGTTTTTTAAACAAATGCAGAACCCCGTAATTGAGGGGCACATCTGTTTCTTGCCAATACTGTACATGTGGGCGGCAGGCATGTCATTTAATGACACAGAAGAGTGAGAGAAAAACAACTTGGCTGCTGCTTTTTGTGAAAATTGCCCAGAGCTCCAAGTAGAAGGCAAGGATTGCTTTAATTAAAAAGTGTCTTTTTACAGAGTGAAAAAGTCTGGAGCTGCAGGAATGTTGTTTTCATTCTCTGATCCTCTCTGGGCCGCCCTCTTTCTTTCTTTCTTTCCCTCTTTTTTTATTCTTTTTTCTCCCCAGTGGGGTAGTCCCCCTGATGCAGGGCAAGAGGTCGGGTTACTGCTTTCCTTAGACCCGCCCCCACACCTAAGCCCCGCCCCACTTGTTTACATTCTTCTGCCCTTATTTGGAGATCTCAAGGTCCCCCCTTGTGTGGAGTGCAAACACTCTCACCTTCTCAGCAGAGAAAGAAAGCAGGGCCAACTTATTCGAACTCCCTTGATTTGACCCTGACTATTATCTGCTGGGTAAAAGCCATGTCCGCTCTCATGTGTCTGCGTTGCCTCTTCTCCTCTTCTTTTGTTTTGCTGGAGATGGGGATTCTCTTGCATGCTTACCTGGCAGTGGCAGTAAAGGTAGGAGATGTTTTTTTTTTTTTCTTGAGACAGATTGGGGGCCGTGAGGAGAAGGAGGAGGAGGGAAAAGAAAAGAGAGGCAGGACGATGACAGGGGGGAACAGAGAAAGACAGAGGAACACGGGCAGCATGGAGGGAAAGGGGAAACCTCTGACTTAAAACCTGCTTGCACCTTGCCAAGATGAATGTTATGAGAGGGATTTGATGGAAAACTCCCAGCTGAACTGACCTGCGTGGAGGCTTGAGCCGAGGCTGCTCAAGGCCGGATGCAAGTCCCACCGGTGTGTTTGTGTAAGCGGGGGTCAAGTCATACATACAGGAGCTTTTGGAGAGAGAAGGGGGGGGGGGGCTTTTATCATGCATGTCTAGTATTTAGATCCTCCGGTCATGGTTTGACTGAAAGGCAAGTACTTAAGGCGGCAGATTGAGGGAGAAGCGTAGGAGTCATGTTTGAGCTCTCTTTTGTTGAGGCAGAAAGAGTGACAGTGAAACAGCGAGTTTTACTTACTTGGCAACGCTGTTCACATGCACTTGGAATTCTGGAATTCTTCAGCCCTCATTTTACATAAGTCTATGCCATGATGGATTTGACTCAGCCTTGCAAAATGACTGACCTCTGTGATTTTTCTTTGACTTTTGAGGATTAACGAGGTTGTTTGGACATATGCTGGGGGTCAAAGGGCAGGCGAGAGGGAGTAGGGTGGCTTAATCACAGTAGGGTGAGGAATGCATGGGAATGCATCCGAAGATCCACCGTGTGACTCTTGTAGCAGCATACAGAAGACTCTCAACATCTCTTATATAACCTGAGCATGAGGAATACCTTTGTCTGCTGTGTGCTGCAAACGCTAGCACCTCGGTAGTTCACCTGGAAAATTGATCGGAGAGAAGTTGTTGTGGCAAGATGACTGGAATATTTTTGCTGGAAATACACTGACATTAGAACATCAAAAAGACATGTATATAATTTGGTTGATTTTAACTAGTATTTTACACATGTAATAGGTGACTTGTCTCAATTCATTTACATGTTTTCTCTGTTAATTTTCCTATGTTTTAGTCGATGTGAAATGTTGCTCTGTAATGTCTGCAATGTTGTATTTGTCAGGTGCTGTGTGATTGTAAGTGTTGGACTTTGTCAGTAACAGATTCTGAATGATGGCGTTTGTGGGGTGACATGACTGCATGTGAACAAAGTCTTGTTTTATCTGTGCGTTTGTGCCGTTTATGTTTGTCTGTGTGAGTACCTGCTGTTTGTGTGTCTCTGTGTGTTCGTGTGCCCATACCAGCTGACTGTATGAAGCGCTGCATCTCTTCTATTTTACAGCGCCACGCTCTCAAGGCCTAACCCAGGACAAAGCGGCTAACAAGCGGAGCACCAACGGAGGAGAAGCCACGCTGGGCCGAGGGGCCCGCACGACCTCCGCCACCTCCAGCCCTGATCACAGTGACCACGCCCTCTCTGTCAGCAGTGACTCGGGCCTGTCTAGCACTTCTCTGTGGGCAGACAGACCTACACCTATTACCACCACCACTGCCACCATCAAGCCCAACCTCGGTCCCAGCCAGCAGGAAAAGGTCCAACTGAAGCGCCTTCTGAGCGGCTTTGGTGTTGAGGACCCCTCACTGGAGGAAATGGATGATCAAGGCCCTAGAGTGGGCATGCAGCAGATAGTCCCAGCACAAGTGCACATCAACGGGGATCCCCGTCCCAGAGAGAGAGAAACTGACATCCTAGATGATGAGGTCATTACAGGTCATGATCTGCACAGTGTGGACAGCTTAGGGACCTTGTCGTCCTCCTGCCACAAGAGCAGCCAGAACTCCCTTCTATCAGATGGCTTTGGGAGTCCTGGAGTAGAGGAGCAGCAAACCCAAAGCCAGCACCACCATCTCCACCACCCTGGACCTCCCCCCATGGAGGAGTATGACAGAGCCTATGCTGAGGCTAGAAGGGGCTGTCTAAGCTCCAGGAGCAACTCTGTGGCCTTGTCTAATCCCAGCAGTGCTTCTATGCCAAAGCAGCATGTGTACAGACAGGGAAGCTATTCCACACAGTCCTGGGTCCGCCAGCAACAGTTGGTTGCTGCACAACAGTTTATTTACATGCCAGAGGTTGGAAATGATACAGACAGATACCCAGGGAACAAACAAGTGAGCAGTTCACCCAAAGCCGGGCTGCCGACCGAGCCACAGGTCCCCACTAGGGACTCGACAACGGATGCTCTGAGAGACACAGCGCCTCACAAGGAGCAGGCAACACTAAACAATAACAACAACAACAAACGGGACGAAGAGTTCAAATCTCTAACGATGGACATTGACAACTCCATCGACCAGCTCAACCAGCTGATCATGGACCTGGATCACGCATTCGTGCCGGTATCGAGCCACACCAGCTCCATTAAGAGGAACGGTGGGGCACACGTGAACGGCTCAGTCACCAAATGCACAAACGGCATCAATATCAGATTCAACGATAATAATGCAGCAACGCTGAAAAACATGCAGCAGACAGGTAAGATAGTCAGACAGTCTGGGTGTGGTGGTGGTGATGATGTGATGTTGTCTACAAATGTGGTGGTGAAATGAAATGTGTGACAGTCATTATGAAACCAGAGGTTGTTTTCCTAGAAATGTCTGATGATATCGCAAGGATATAAGTGATAAAACGTTTTTTATCAACATGCTAGAAATATTTTAAAAAAGTAGTTTCTCTCCAACAGCATCAACTTTTCTTCTCCTTCACTACAGAGTTAACTTAACAAAGCACGCCTTCTCTCCCTCTTCCACCTGGCGTGTTTTAGTGGCAGAAATAGCAGGGTTGCTGCCAGGTTTTCAGATGTTTTCAGTGTGTTTCTGAGAAAGAGCACTGTCCAGACTTGTCTGTATAGCTATCTGACTTGGAGATCAGTAAAGTACATGAATAGAAAGAGAGCAGCTGTCCTCGACCTTTCTGAACATTGCCATCTCTCCGTGTTTGATTATAGAGACTGCATTTAGAGGAAGACAGATTTTTAAAAATCCTTAAAACTGTGTTTCCCTCAGACATATTGCAGACTGGCAGCTTGTGGTTGTATTACGCATTTAATATTGGTAATCTCCAATAGATGCTCCCTTACTTTTTGACTCAGGTTGTTGCAACATTGCACCTCCATCTTTCCAGGTTTTTTTCAACATATTGTGATTTGGAAAGTGCAGTTCAGGGATATGCTCCTATGTTAAAATGTATTCTGTGATTGTTGTTAGGTTTGTTGTGTGGACAGATTGTAGATTATGCAACATAATGGCTCTTGTATTGACAGGAGATATCTGCCAAAGCTATTTCCACTTCATGTTGTAACTGATCCTAAGGCTTGCATGCTTGCAGGATGTAACTTCACAGTATGTCTGCCTCGACCGAAAAGCTGTAAAATTTAATGAAATTGCTAGATCTACAGCCCCTTAATTATGGTAAACAAAATCATGTCAGCTAATGGCTTCTATGTTAAAAACATCTTAAATATTATTAGACAGCAAACTTACAGGTCATCAGATTTGATACTCCTAACTGAACAATAGTTAGCTTACTCCTCCATGGGTGTTTTTAGCTGAAAATCAGTGAAGCAGAGAAAAAGCAGAAACCTGCTAAGGTGTTAGCACTGCATGTATCACACTCCATCATGTGTGTGTGGTTGCAGGGGGCACAAGATGGGGAAGCCTGAGGAATTTCCAAAGAAGGAACAAGTGAGCCCAGAGGCAAATATTTTTTCCATTTGATTCCAAAGGCGTACCTGTCTGTGCATATCTGCTACACATTAGCGTCATTCCAAGAAACAAACACTGAAGGCTATAGCTTTGCTAATTTACAAAGAACATGTAGGAAGTAATGGATTGTTTGCTTTTAATGTAGGTTTTAATCTTTTTGCACTGGTGACAGCAGCCATGGCTCTTGGAGATAATAAAGGAAGGCGGATTTAATCATTTTATGGATGATGCATCATGACTTTCTAAGACCTTTTTATGCTCTGATACTGTTTTGTTGCTAAAGTTTGCATCCAGTATCCATGTAACTAAACTAAAGCTTTACTGTCTATTCATCATATCATTGCACCAAGCCTCCATGTTACTATTTTCACTGTTGGATCATTTTGTCATAAATTAATATGTTGTTCAAAGTTATTTTTTAAACATCCTTGATTGCACTTAGAGAAAGAAAAGGAGAGGTTACAGAATGTATGTTGTGTGATGGTAACTGGAGGTGTCGACAATGCAGCATGATATGAGAGGTGGTGAATGCTCAGGGAGAAGGAGGATGATCTCCACATGAGGCTTGAGCAACACTTCAATTGTCATACCTTCATATTGACATTTTCTATATTTTTTATAATTATAATGGCATTTGATAAAATGCATAGCTACTATATATATATTTTTATATATATATATAGAGCTACTCTGCCCTTGTGAATTAGTTGAACTTGGATACTCACCTTTGGTTTCTTTGTTTCAGATTTGAAATATGGACATCAGTCTTTTTTTTAATGGTTTGTTTGGAACACTAGTACAATTTCTTTCCCATGCTTTGTGGGTGTGTTCATGGTACTGGTTGTATTCATACCTATACAACCAGTAGTTAAATTACTAAAGCACAAAATTGTTTAGAGTACAAAATGTGTATTTTATATAGATATAACCTCTTCATTTTGCTCTCAGAGTGAGCCAGAATGATGCATTTGACTTAAACATGTACAACATTTCATTCATTTCATTTCTGAGGTCTAACTACCATAGTCTCTCAAAATTCGGTGGGAAACACTAAATGATACGCATATGTTTCCAGCTCCTCCTTCTCTTGATATCAGCGTTACACTATTACTTTAATTAATTATTGATTATCACTGATTTGCAGCATAACCTTGCACCGTTATCTCAGTAAAAACAGCATAACTAAATCTCTGTTGCCTCACAGTATACAGATACTTCTCATATTGCCCAACACAAAATATATATTTGGTTCAATTAAAAACTGTAAATCATTGGAGAGAATGAATTTGTCTTGAACCATTCAGATCCATGTCACCTGTCCCCATGACTGCCTCTCACACCTCTTAACCAACATACAGACAAAAGCCAAGGACTATGTGGGTCTATGGTATACACATACTGTATACATAATTCTGTGAGGCTTATTAATGTAATAAAGTAAAAACATGTGTCACTGCGATGCATGCATGGAGAAACACTCCCAATTATGTATGACACTGTCTGTGTCATCCATACCCGCCCCGGACAGTGTGAGTAATGTTCCCCCGCCATTAGCACTTCTGCACCATTAGCATTCTTCAGGGTTGAAGAGGCCGGAGCTCACTGGGAGGGCTCAAATTAACACCCTGGTGCTGAGTGGCAGCACTCTTTAGAGTAGTCACAACATTGAACCCCCCACACTCCACACCCTCCAGACCACCAGCTAGACCTCTGGCATTCCTCAGCTGTCCTCTCAAAACATTACTGCAGGCAGCACCTCTGGGGTTAGATACTGTTCATACCAGTGTGATCTTTTCCTTCATGGAATGACAAAAATGTCATCGACCCCAAACTTTGTGCAGAGAGTCATCATGACAGTAGCTACCACAATATAAAAAGATGACATGGGAATAGACCTTTTTTTTCAATAAAAAAAATAATTAACTTTTCGTAAATCATTTGATGAAATAATTATTTTGTTATAGTTGTACAGATTTCTGCTGTCCAACTGAGTGATTTCTGAGCAAGCTAATGAATTTAGTTTGTGCTTCACACATATTAAACAGTTTGATTACTTTTCATGTGATTCTGAAGAGTTTATGCTTTTTATTTCTGAGTTGACAGACATCTTAACAGTACCAAGAAGAAGGTACAGGGCTGGAAAATATTGCTGAATGTAATGCTCAACGTACTGGCCAAAGCGCTGCTATTCTAACTTTCAGTGTTTTTAACATACTTTTCATCCTTGGAATTAATAATTCTGGTAAATCTTTTAACATTTAATTACCTGCTTGTCCATGTCTACATGTGTGTTTCCAGCTGTCCAGTCCAGTGAAGGACATGGAGTTGTCACACGGACTCTGAGTCATCAAGGAAGTGATGTCACAGATCACCCAGCCTTCTGCGGCTCCGGGTGGGGTGGGGCAGAGGAGTACAGGGGTCAGCGGACGTACTCTTCCTGTGTACCACAGTCCCAGGTAAATTCAGCATGTGTGCATAATATTTGTGAATCGGTGTATCTGTTCTATATGGTTGGTTACATGCATGTATGTGTGTGTTTGTTATTTGTTCCAGCATCCCATGTTATACAGGACTGGCAGTGCTGACTACATGGCCCAGGGCCCGGACATTGACATCGGGGTTGAGGCTGGTAGTGACATGACTCCACCTACGCCCGCCTTCCCTATCTCACCGCCTACACCTTATGGTAAGTACTGTATGTTTACCTGTGCAGTTGATTTAGCAAGCATTTGTTACCAGGCTTTCTTTGTTGTGATCGGTTGTCTTTGTTGGGTTTACCTAAATGGCTTGTCCTTGTTTGCTTTGTGTTTTCAGTAAAAAATATATCAGAATTGAATATACTCAGGCAAACTCCATCTCCCAGCATGCAGTCCTATGGAGGCTACAGAACAGACCATGGTAGGATCAGATTTATTAAAAATGCAAACTTAAGTGAAAATCTGTAAACTGTTTATCACAGAAAGCTGTTATAATTTGTTTCTGCCTTAAATAAAGAGAGTTGTCTTACTTACTTACGTGTGTGTGTGTGTGTGTGTGTGTGTGTGTGTGTGTGTGTGTGTGTGTGTGTGTGTGTGTGTGTGTGTGTGTGTGTGTGTGTGTGTGTGTGTGTGTGTGTGTGTGTGTGTGTGTGTGTGTGTGTGTGTGTGTGTGTGTGATATACATATATCTCAGAATAGAAGATAAAAAGAATGTTAAAGAAAAACAGAAGCAGTGCATAACATTTGAATTTCAGTTGTGAACAATGTGCATCACATGACCTTTGTTAAAGCATTTGGATTTGAGGCAACTTATTGTAATAAGTAACATAATCATCCAAGTTGCAATGAAGAAAGAAATTGTCTCTTTGCATTCTCCACAATCTTCTGTTGACTTGCGTTTTTTCCCACTGAACCAATTAAAGATAGTGAGTGATAGAAAGACGCACAGTGAGCGGGAGGTCATTGCAAGAGTTTTCTTTTATGTCTGCCCTGTGACTACATGTTGGGATTCACTGACACATTAGAATAGAGTTATTTCAGGTCCCCTTGTCTTACCTGATAATGGTGACATTGTTGTGGAATATTTGAGTTTTTCAGAAAGGGTCTAAAAACAAAGACATCTCAAAACTTCAAAAGCAGGGAGATTCCTAACCACTCTCTGACCTTCATGTTTGGTTTTCGGAGAATGTCTGCGTGGTCGTGGACTGAAGAGAAAGATGTTTTTGTAGACATAACAGTGTTGTTCTTCAGATTTTAGTCAGTGTGTGTGTGTGTGGATGTGTGTGTTGATATATTGGGTTTTTCTTTTTTTTTGTTGGGTTTATCTGAGGTGGAACACACCCTGGGTATGAGATTGTTCTCAGAGATGGAAAGAGTTGTGCATTACAGCCCTTTGTATGGCCAGCATTTAAGGACTTTGATGTAAATTTCCAAATCTTTTCAAGTTGAATGTATTGTTTACTCAATCTTTTTCATGCATCTTATTCAGTGTAATTATAATACTGCTTTTGAGCCTGTCTGCTGATGTATTTGTTGCACTGATCAGTGTTGTCAGTGAGATTCACTGGAAAAGCACAGGATTGCACATGTCTGGCACTACCCACGCACAAATCTCACCATGAACATAACCTCCACTTTCATTTTGATTTCGCTTTGAGCCCTTATTAGCTTGTTTCCATAGTGATCTACAGTATGTCTAAGGCTGTAGGGCCTGGGAGCAGATCTGTCCCCCCGGTGTGCCTCTTGCTACCTCAGACACCCAGGCAAAAATCACTACATTTAGTCCTGCCACATCTCCATGGTTACTGCGGGTCAGGAAGCATGACACAAAAAAAACTTTACTTCCCCCATGAAAGTGTCTCTGTGTACACAGAGGCAAAACAAGAACAAGGAGAAACCAGCAATTCTTTCAGCGTTGCCCCTATTGTTACTGTAAAAGTAAAAGCCAGGCTGTAAAGTCTGAGTTGGAACATGAAGTCTTTGGTTTGAGGCTGTGAGAGGCTCCAGGTTACAGTTGATTAAAACGAATGACTTTAGCTAATTATGTATATAAGGGCTTTTAATTTCTAGAGTCTACTTGGTTTACTTTGTGGGTTGTGGCAGGGATCTGTGATTGGTTTTATATAGATTGATGGCTGGGTTAAAGGGTGTGGACAGAGTTACATTTAAACTCCAGAATTGATTGTTTGTTACTGGAATGAATCCAGAGCTATCTCCCGCGGGTATTTTTCCATATTATGTGGCGATTTTTTTTCAGACAGTCCTAGTTGTTATAACAAGTCATGTTTTTATTTATTTTCATGTAATACATTTAAAACCAAACAGCTCCACCCTTACTGGGAATGTGTTCATAAATGTGCTAGAAGTGACATCTTAATTTATATTCTTGCACTTACACAGAACCCAGGGGATATTCAGAGATGATGAGTCATGTTGGAGTTGACAGTTTGCCAGACTCCTCCATCAACTGCCACAGGACGCTGAATGCTACACACTCTGCCTCCATTGTTGGGACCCTTCAGCGGACAGAAAGGTAGAAATATGTCTAACCCAGAACTTCAAAGCAGCGTTAAGCAATTTCTTTAACAGCTAACGGGCAGAATGTCCAAAACAAACTTAAGACTTGAGTGTTGATTTTCAGTTGGATTGACAGTACTAGCAGATGATTCTAATTTCTTAGAAGGACTGTTTGATTTCAGTTTTAACATCAAATATGTAAACAATGCTTACTGACTGTGTGCTACCATGCATTTATTTTCTCAAAAGCTCATCAATAAACCAGTCTTGGCCAGAGCATCCCGTCCTGAGCTGCCACCCGTCTCTGAGCAGCTACCCCTCTGCCAGACAAGCACCGCCAAACTCCACTTCACTGGACTATGGCCACCAATCTCCTCCACTGCACCACCCTCACATCCACCCTGCCCCAAATGCCCACAGCTCACCTCGAAGCAGCCAGCGAAGCCGCATGGCTCGCTACGCTCTCAGCCGCAGTCCTGCTCAAAGCTTTGATGAACAGGACGACTTGGGTCTCGGTTATGGCATAGACTGTCCCACCTCCGCCTCCTCTCTGCTGGACAACGGAGGCATGAAAAGGGATCTTCTCAACTCCTTGGATGGGAATCAGAATCAGTCACAGCCACCCCAGATTCAGCCCCCTCTTCTGCCTGAGAAGAAGAGGGCATCAGATGGGGAGCATTCACTGGGAACTGCCTCTCCAGCTCTCAGTGGGTTCTCAAGTCCCCACAGTGGGAGCTCCCTGAGTATTCCCTTCCCCAACGTCTTGCCTGACCTCTCATTTCAGATGCCAGGCACAGCCTCACCTCTGCCAGGTGAGCTAAGTTCCACAAACACACACAAATAAATACTGCTATCATTGTTTTGGCTGATTTATGGTGTGTTTTCCAGATGTACTGGCCAGCAAGCAGGTTACTGTAAAATTTGTGCAGGACACATCAAAATTCTGGTATAAGCCAGATATCTCAAGGGATCAAGGTAGGTTCACATTTTCTGTATTTTGTAATTAAGGTAATTAAGGAAAATAACGTTTTTTGTGTTGAAAAATATATAGCAACCTCACAATCATTATGTTTCTTTCACTCAGCCATTTCAGTCTTAAAGGACAAGGAGCCTGGATGCTTTATTGTGCGGGACAGCCATTCCTTCAGAGGGGCCTACGGGTTGGCAATGAAGGTGGCTACACCCCCACCCTCAGTTCTCCAACAGACCAAGAAAGGTACGATAGATGTGAATAAACAGATTTTGGCTTTTTGTTTTAAAATGGTTTTGTTATTCATAATCAGTTTAAACTAAGATCCAACATTTTGGGAAATACACTTGTTTGCTTTCTTTCTGGGAATGAAATGAAAAGATTAATATAAATCTCTCTGTCTGTCTGTGTGAAGTATACAGCTTAAGTCTGACGTGATTAGCTTAGCTCAGCATAAAGACTGGAAACTCGGGGGAGTAGCTAGCCTGCCAACACCTTTAAGGCTGACTTATTTAAACAATGGATTTTGTTTGTTTAACTTTCACATGAACATTAATATAACAGCAACAATTCTGATTAAAATTGGATTTACTTGTTCCAGCACATAATTTATTCCCCCTTAAACAACATGTTTTATATTCCTCCTTTTTTCAGTCTTTGGGGTAAACTACAGGCCTGAGATTGATATTGATCTTCTCTTCTCACTGACTGATAGAAAGCAAATAGGAGATACCAGGGATTGGTCCAGTAGCAGGGGCATGCTGGGAATCATACATAACACAATCACTCACAAAGCCATCTACAGTTACAGCACACCATATTCTCCTGTATGTTGGAACCTGAGAGTCCCTCTTACTGTTTGTGTGCGAGAGCTCCTCACTTTGTGTTCTCTCTTGGGCATCATCACGATGAAGCCAAACAGTCCCCTATTGCCTGATACTCTTAGATGTACAGCTAATGTTTCACCCCTTAACAAAGGATGTGCTGGGACCATAAGCCTGCTCTGATCCCAGGGCCTTCTGCTGGGAAGCTCCCTGCCCCACATAACTCGGGGCATGGATATACAGTAGATGCCTGATGTAGACCAGGGACTGGGGTCAAAACAGACTTCTTGGTTACTCTGTGGTTAGTGTGTTGTGCATATTCAGGAAATACAGGGAGGGATTTTTTTAGAAAGAAACAAAGTCTCCAGTGAAAGCTGGCCAAACATTCTCTGGCCATGTTTCAACACGAAAACAATGGCTGACTGAGTGATAATGGAGATTCATACATCACTTTCTCTTATGCAGAAACAAGCCCAGGGACATTAAATCCCTCACAATGTGTCTCAAAAACAAGTTGTACTAATTGTAAGGTATATTTCTGACACAAAGTGTGTCCTCATCCCTTTCCTGCACCAGCCCACCGCAGAGTTCAGCCCATTTATTTTATTCCCCTTCACACCTGTCCTTTTGTTTGCCCTCATCCCTTTGCAGTCCGAGGGCACCTGTGGTGACATCATGACACGGTCCTTCTCCACATTCTTGGCTTAGGGCATTGTGGCTTCTTATAAGTGTGAAACCCAACCCACTTTAAATAGCAGGCCTTTCTCCAAGCCTTTGTGTCAAGACATTCTTCACATAGACTCCTCCTGCCCCCTCAGAGGCGCTTCTGTTGAATCATAATCCCATTCATCTCTGGTGAGATTGAATGTAGCAATTTAATATGTTTTATGTAACTCTTCAAGGCTGGAAAATTACATGTTGTACTGAGACAAATGCTCAAAGCTGTTATTTAGGTCAGACCAAACACTGTGTGTCAAATAGCGGACAGTTTGGCTAAAACAGATCATAGACTGCTGTGAGGAATTAAATATTTCTTCTGTCTCTTTCGATATATTGTTTTTTTGTTTTTTTTTCAAACAGGCGGCGATCTATCCAATGAATTAGTACGTCACTTCCTGATTGAGTGTACACAGAAAGGGGTTCGGTTGAAGGGTTGCCCCAATGAGCCCTATTTTGGTGAGTGCCCACTTTATTAAAATGTCTGTGTACATAGTTGGCTTACAACAGTGACACCATCTGGTTAAATTACACCAAAGATCAGGACTTTATGAATAATATTGCCCTCTATTGGTGTGTGGTGCATTGTACCACTGGATGGTGGTAACATGACAGATTACAGTTTTTTCTGAATGTTTAAACACTAACAGTGATTCTTGAAACACTATCTTTGAAACCATTAACACTTGTAGACAATGCATATACCAACTGTGTCCAACTGAGTGCAAGTTATCTGCTTTACACTCAGTTTGTAATTTAATAACACACTTCTAGCAAAACTGTAAACATGGGTCTTTACATTGTTAAGGCTTTTGCAAGAATAGTTTGCTAGTTTGCAAGAGCTGTATAATGTTTTGCTGGTTTGGTGTAAGGTTTTGTGATTAGTGTGTAGAGTTTTACAAAATAGCTTATTGTTTCAAAGATAGTGCCTAAGCAATAAGAAAAGAACTATAATGCACCTGGCATTTAAATTTCTAACCAGGATTTTCGATATTTTCTTGTTAGTCTTAAAATTGCGTGATTTCAGGCTTTTATGAGTGCATAACAAGAAACTATTTAAGCCGATGTAGGGAAATGATTACATGGATGATCAAACCAATTAGTGTTATTGTTTATTTACTTTAATTCATGTTTTTCTGTTTTTAGTAATACATTTGCATTGTATATTCTTTTTCCTTTAAAAAAATATATCAATGATGTATGACAGTTTCTTGTCTCTGTGGATTTATTTTTCTTTCAAAGCTAAAAATGATGTACACTCTTGCAGTACACTGTAAAAAAAAAAACAAGAAATTCCTGTCTCAATAAGCATCATGTCTCTGTAATTTTGATTGTATGTGCTGTCCTTTTTTACAGGAAGCTTAACTGCGCTGGTCTGCCAACATTCAATCACACCCTTGGCCCTTCCCTGTAAACTTATTATACCAGACAGAGGTAAACAAACACACACACACGCACACACAACTACACACAGTTATACAGTTTTAATTTCTTGGGTTAGGTCAAAGTAGAAAATTAACATTATTTGAGTTTTGGAGCCATCTATCTATCTATTTTTTTCTGTCTGGCCATTAGCAATTTAATTTTTATATATAACTGTGATGGTTTTCAATAAATAATCTCACTTGTATTTTTGTTGTTCTTGTTTATAGATCCTTTAGAAGATGTTGTGGAGAATACTTCACAATCAGTTACCAACTCTGCTGCTGAGCTGCTTAAACAGGGAGCAGGTAATCAGGCGTGTGAGATCACTTTCTGTGAATAGCCAATATGACAGAGCAACAGTGGGACTGTACACAAATGCCATCACAATCAGTGGGCACAAGCAGCTTTGGAAATTGATGCATGTACTTATAGCTATTTTCCTTGTCCTGTTATTATGGTCTGTGACACCTTTTCAGTGTGTCCCTGAATAGAGTTGCTCTATAGTCATTTGCTTTTGTGTGCTCCTACAGCCTGTAATGTGTGGTACCTGGGCTCCGTGGAGATGGAGTCTCTGACAGGTGTCCAGGCGGTGCAGAAAGCAACAACTATGACTCTGAGCTCCAACCTCCTACCAACTTCTACCGTGGTCCACTTCAAGGTGTCCTCACAGGGCATCACTCTCACCGATAACCAGAGGAAGTGAGTGCAACACACATATACACACACACAAACATCATACCTACCTGCAAAGACAGACTTCTTACAACAACTGTCACTTTGTCTCTTTTTAGGCTCTTCTTCAGGAGGCATTACAATGTCAATACAGTCATATTTTGTGCATTGGACCCTCAAGATAGAAAGTGAGTATTGCTGATTTAAAGTTAAAATGCATGTCAGTCAAAAAACAGACGCATTGAACCGTGCTTGGGTGTAGAAAGGTATCCTTCTGATGCTCTTCAGTTTGGGGATCCCTTTAGTTTAGAATTGTTGAAAAGATCCGAGGCACTCAAGAGATCAGGGGAAGTACTTGCTTTGTTTTAATGGCTGAAACATTTAAGCATGGTTTTAACTTTAACTATGACTAAGTAGCCATAAGGTGTTTTTTCTGATTGTTGTTGTGTTAATGGTGTCAAATATAGTGCTTCAAGAATCACTGTTAGTGTTCAAGTATTCAGAAAAAAACGGTGACACTTGTAGCCAATGCATTTACCAAGTGTGCCAAACTGAATGCATATTCTCCACTTTACACTCACTTTGTAATTTTATAACACACTTTTTTGCAAAACTGTAAACACAACTCATTGCTTTACACTCAGTTTGCAATTTAGTAACACACACATGCAAAACTGTAAACATTGGTCTCTACATGCTACACTTTTTTGCCAATTGCCTTTCCACACTGACATGTGAAAACACTTTTAGAGTATCAGTTCACTCGCTGCGCTCTTGTTGTTTAAGGGGTGTTGATCATTTTGAGAGAAAAAATTAAAAAACTTTTCCCCCTTATTTGTATTGATAGTTTATGTTCTGAATACACATGCATACTTCACACATTTTGGATACCTATGTGTATGTGTGTACATGTATGATAAAACTGTATTGTAAACTGCCATGCCCTGCAAACAGAAAAAGCAAAAGCCACAAGTGTTCTTCATTTATACTTCCAGTGGGTGCTTTGTGTGCTTATTCAAATAATGGTTTATGTGTAGAATGTTTTAAAAGAGTTTGAAGAGTTTTGCAAGAATAGTTTGCTTTTGCAAGAGATTTCTGATGTTTTTTCTGGTTTGGTGTAAGGTTTTGTGGTTAGTGTTTAGAGTTTTTCAAAAATAGCCCATAGTTTAAAGATATGTATAAGCAATCAGAAAGAATGTAAAAGCTTTTTAAATGTATTACCCTCTCGAAGGCCTTGGATCTTTTCAACAACTTTAAACACATGTAATTTAAGGGTTTTCTGAATGCTGGTTATTGTTAAACCAGCCTGTTTTTATTAAAAGGTGGAAAATGACAAAATATCTTCTAGATTATTACAACTAGGGCAGGAAATGATAGAATCAAAGGAATATTGAAAAACGTACCAATTCGAATAAATTGCTAATTTTGAATGTGAAGGTGGACAGTGAGATTCAATGTATTAAACAAAGTCTAATAAACTAATGACATTATCCTCTTTTCACTGATCACAGGTGGAAAAAAGATGGCTGCCCTTCAGCAAAGTAAGTCAGTTATTGTTATTTTTTGCATACCTACAACCACAACAGCATCAATCCAGTTAATTTTAAATGGGCTATGGGTCAGTTTGTGGCAGATGACAGTACAACTATTAAGTTCTTTGTTCCACCTCCTCAGGATCTTTGGCTTTGTGGCGAGGAAAACTGGCACTTCCATGGACAATATATGCCACCTGTTTGCAGAGCACGACCCTGAGCAGCCAGCAAGTGCCATTGTCAACTTTGTGTCCAAGGTGATGATTGGCTCGCAGAAGAGTAAGTAGGCCTGCTTCAAACTGAGCTGATCTCCTGGAGAGACTGGAAACAAGAAATAAAGACTTAAGGCCAGATGCTAACTGAGGACTTTTTATGAAATTTAAAGACTGAAGATGGCGATTACGTGGATACTGATTCTGGATATTAACTGGATGTTACATTCAAAATGATCACTTACCAGCACCAGGACATTCAATGACATATTTTAACATAAAAAAATGTAAAAATTCTTCTATTGTGTAATTTTTTAATCAACTGTAGAGTAGCCATTTAAGAAAACAACAAAATCATTAAGATGTGTGTAATCCTTTTCTACAGATACAAGCCATGACTTATACATTTAGAAAAATTCATTTTTAAAACATATTTTAAATACATAACACAATGGCTGGTTTTCTTAAGAATCATAGCATTTTTCTGGAGAAATCAAGAAAACCTTACCGTGTTGCATGTAAAACTTTTTTTTCTAATATTAAACCAAAAAAAACTTCATTAAAAGTATTAACCTTAACAGAGGTGTAGCCAATGTAGAAACACCTCTAGACTGCTGCATCTGTCCAGCATGCAGTATTTTCCTATAGAGTTACATATATGCAAAAGCATTGCAGCAAATATGTATAATTTGGATTTTTGGGAAAGCTAGCTATATCACTTACATCTTATTTTATCTATGCAATGTAAAATGTCTATTTTTTTAAACCATAGCCTACTATACATGTGCAGCATGTGGCTTCTCTGAACATGTTAAATATTTCTCCTCTATTAAGATGTATGTGAATATGACCACTTTTAAAGCAACATTTAAATGAAAGTGTGCGTGGGTGTGTGTATGTGCGTGCGTGCGTAATGAAATGAGAGAAATCATAGAAAACTATTATAAGTAAACCTTAAAAAAACAAAAACATATATATATTTAACCAACTTTGTATATATATATGTGTGTGTGTGTATATATGTATATGTATGTGTATATATATATATATATATATATATACACACACATATATATATACACAAAGTTGGTTAAAAACACATCGGTACTTGTAGTGGCCTTCCACTCACCGCAAACAGCACTGCAGTGTTTCAATATCAGAAATATATCAGTATCAATGATTTTGTACATTATTTGATTTTTTTTTTTTTTAAGATACAGGCTGCTATGTTGAGAGAACAAATGCTATAATTGCATTAGTGTTTTACAGTTTCTTAGAAGAAAGAAAAGCGCTCAGTGTTGGAATTGCTCAAATACACTTCAGATTTGACACACTCATTTAGTCATCTGTCAATGATATATACAATAAACTTGCTCTGGGACAAAGATAAAGCTGTTTATTATCGATTGCTTGTTGACATTGTATATGAGATGATGACCATAAAAAAATCAATTCTTTATCTTTGTGTTGGGCAGCCACTTTATCCAGAGAGGGACCTACAACCACGATAAAGCTCTGTTAATATTCTTGCATTGATTATGTACGCATTTGTTATGTTGTTATCATATTCATGACCTTTAAATCTGTACCTCATACAGTACTAATCTCATACAATACTGGACCTCTGTTTATAACATGCTACATGTGAACAGTTTATATGTATATTGATATTGCATTGTTTGATGTGTCCTGTAAATAAACAAAAGGAAACATTTATGCATTCTTGTGGATCCATTGAGCACCATGCGCAGGTCTGCTGGTCTAAATCTCAGCCACAGGAGTCACAGGAAGGTTTTTAGCTTCAGTTTTTTCCAGTAGTCACTTATCTCTTTATATTATTGGCCAGGGGTCAGTAATAAAGAGCCCCTGATGGAAACACCTAAATGTGTAGCTTCAGTTCAATTTGCAGCCAGCAGAGGCCACTAGCAACACAAAACCTTTTGAACCCTGAATAAGATGTTGGAGTCAAGTGGAGTGGCTCACTGACGTGGCTTTTTTTCCCAGTTGAACATTTCTCAGCTGTTGTTTAGGGGTGAAATAGTCATGTTATTGGACTTCAGTGGACAACCGGCACATATTTTAATAATTATTATTTTTTGTCTCAGATGCCTATTTCTCTTCTCTGTACATATACACAGATGCAACACACACACGCCCACTGTCTCGTTTGTGATGTGTAGTAGTAAGGAGAAGAAGAGAATTTTACCTCTTCACAAGCCTGGACAGGTTTGCTCTAATGGTGCTGAGAGGGAATAAAATTGCTGGGCCAAAGAGGGAGGAAAGGTGTAAATGCTGTCCCTCCTCCCCCACCTTCACTACTGTCCCTCTGCAGGTGGTGAAAGTGAAGAATTCCCGGGGAGGGCAGGAAGGAAGTGAAGGCCCAGGTGTGGCGACTGCAGACTGCTGCAGAGCCCGTCTTCCTCTGTTATTTAGTGCAGAGTAGCCTTGAAATAAAAGAAGCTGGGGAAAGTCCAGAAAACCAGGCAACATTATTAGACTACAGAGGAACCTGTCAGGAGAGACAATATTTCACACAGGTAATAGCAGAGTGTGAGCATGTGAGAGTTATGTAGGCTCAACTCTCAATAACTCCCATCAAACTTGAGTTATATGTCTTAATATATACCACTACCAAGCTGATTAATGACACAGGAGAAGTGCTTACAAGAAAAGCATTCAAGAAATTGCCTAAGAGCAGAATTAGACTTATTTTCCAACCCTTAATCTTACAATGGCCGTTGCTGGTGAGCGTCTGTAATATAATTACTGCTATTGTGTTGACATGCCTGCCAGAGACCCATAACAGACACTTATTAAGCATTTCACATACATTAAGTCTGTCTCAATAAATAGTATCCTTCTGATAAACTTCACAGATTTACACTGGTCATTTCTGGCCAATAGAATTTCATTTTGCGGACAATATGGAGGTGAAAGGCCCTGTTTATCAGGCTTACAGAGCTCATTCTCATTCCTCCAAGCACCCCAGCTCGGCAGCATTTTACGGCCACTTAATTAGAGGGGCAAGGCTCATCTCTTTCCTCTGAGGCAGAACAAAAGTTGAGGAGCAAAAAATAGAAAGTGCATTCTGGGATGGCTGCACAATTTGAGGCCCCTGTTTGGTTTTGAGCAGACGCTGAAACCTCACAGTGCGTGAGAGATGTGGGCTTTAATATCAGGCCATGTAATAGTTCAGGTCAGGTCAAGATGAGGAGATGTTATGCAGTGAAATTGACACTCAACACCGTCAATGGATCAATCATTAGTTATGAATATGTGGTTGAGTAAATCTAATGTTTTTCCCCAGAATCAAAGTTCACGTTTAGTGTCGAAGCTGCACATTTATGTGCCCAACATAGACTGACTGCGCTAAAAGTAAAGGTAATCCATTAACTGGAGGTTCATAGGCTGCCAGTAACTTTCTCTCTCTACTCCCAGATAATGTCACCAACTGAGGCCTTGGAGGGGTCTCATGGTCAATGAACTGGAAACAACAAGCAGTGAGGTCAAGTGCTGCCTTTGTGAAGTGAATTTGTATCTACATGGTTTGAGCGAGGCATTAAAAACAGTGGTTTCCAACCCTTTTTTTGAGTGATCAATTATTTAATTGCAATTTAAACACAATTATATTGTATAGGAATGGGACTACAAGTTTGTTAAACTACAAAAAAGTAAACAAATGTTATCTCAAATGTCCAATAAGATCAACAAGCAAGCAAAAATTCTGCTTGGTTTCCAGTCAAATTCAAGATTGTTATTATAAAATATGCGGTGACTGACGATACCAGTTAGGAGTCATTTTGCAGAGATAATCAGGAAGATAACGAATAACAGCAAAATGTTGTTTTTTGATTGTTGGATTTTGGAGTACATTGGGTCTAACCTGTGAGAATGCACAAAGTTGTCTTCTAAAGATCTTAAGGACACACGAGCAGTACAAATGGCTAGTAATACCACTGGAAGTTAGGGAAACCAAATCTCCCTTCGGATTCTGTTTTTTGAGGGTTGAGATTGTGAGCCCCCCCATATATAAAGTATAGAGTGGAATTTTTCCCAGTGGTCTGTAGGTGGTAGTAAGGGTGGTAGCATAGATCTAAGATTTGATTTGAGGGAATACATTCATTGTAATAAAAGAGATGCTAGAGTGAAATGATAAGGTGGACATTTTCCATCTTTGTTAAAATTAGATTCCACCTTGTTTTGGGTTTGCATTTGTACTATGCATAGTGGCACATATTATTTCCATGTACCCCTGGAATAGGAAGAAAGAGCCCTCATTTGTTTCCTCTCTGTAGAAAATATATTAGATTAGCACGTTTCGACTGCTGGGTGAACCTGTCAGTGACAGTTTATGCTTTTTGTACACTGCTCGACATCCAGCAGTGACAACTATCTGTCTTTTTACTTCATTTCAGCATCAAACCACATCTTACAACCACAGACCACCATCACTTATATAGTAAATTGAGCATTATAGGGTCTACATCTGTAAGGGACATTCCCCTCTCCAACTATAATTTAGTCTTTGATGAGTAATGGTGAGCTAGTGATGACTTGTATTGCTGTCTTTTCCACTTTTATCTTAATCAATTGACAACATTGTTGTGGATAGAAACACTGAATGAAAAGATAAAGCACATATGAAAAAGTAATTTGTACATAATTGGAAGCTGTTTCTATACTGTATACTGTATATCAGTGACAGAGTGACATATATGTTTTGCACATGTGAGGAAATATACCTACATCTGTAAAAACATGTTAAAAAGCCCTAATGTGTCTATATGAGACAGAGAAATACAGACATAGGAAGTGATGCTGTCTGGGGGGGATTCAGGGGCCCAAAGTGAGCGGCGCCACTCTTAACCCACTTCCGAGCACTCTGCAATCCGTCAGACTGAATGCTGAGAGCTCCTCTCTCTCCGTCCTCCACTTTGTTCAGGCCTAATTACAGCCTTGGACTTCCTCGGGGGCCAAGCCTCCAGAAATGGGGACCATGACAGCTCCACGAACAGACCACTCCAAAAAAATAATTAACCGACCCTGGAATTAGATGAAAGGTGGCCTTTGCCCTTTTGGCTCTTTATTTTGTTCACTAGTCAAACCACATCTAATAATCAGATAATTGCTGTCGCTCTGAGTGCCAGTCAGAGCAGAATCAAAGGGAAAAGATGATCATATTAATCATAATAGAGCCCTTTGCGTCCAATTCATTTGTGATGAGAGTCTGCTTGAAAATGTCTCAGACAGGGGCCATTATACAAGAGACGGTCATGAGACTATAAGGGGGGAAAAAGAAAAACAGTGACCATACCAGACTTGTCATGGGATCTGTGGCAGGCTCATTCCTCAACAGTCCCACCCCTCCTCTCTTACGCCTGCACACCTACATATGCACCCACACATTTTCTGCACACACAGAAACAGATTGGACCCCCACCGCCATCCCAAATTCCAAGTAAGAATAGGAAAAGGGTTGATTGGTAGTTTGAGAGTGAGGGGTATGCACTCACACATGCATACACATCCTTCTCCTTGGTTAATCCAGACATGTTCTGCAGACCTCTAATTGATAAATCTGTAAGCTTTGGCCTCTGCTGCAGATTCTTGTGCTTTTCCCTGTCACTACAGTAACACCATCCTTCATCTCTACAGTCCACTTGGACAAGCTCACACTTACAGCCAGAGCTGAAGGTGAGAAGGTGAAGAAAGAAGCACTGTTACATAATACATAAATCAAAGTAATACACAACATTTACTTGTATCATTAATTATCCTCGGATGACTCATAATACAGTATGTTGATCATCCATCAATAATGTAAACTATATTTTTTCTATCTGCCATTGGGTAACCCAAATGAGACTATTCATTCCTAAAAGACATCACCATAAATTGTGTTAATGATGCCTTTATCATAATATTTATGTCCCTGTATTTGGTATTGTAACACAACTATCAACTTAAGCCATAGGGTCAGTTCACCGAAATAATGAAAAAAAACTGATACATTACAAACTTTTTGCATGGGACATTTTTGCAAGGCTAAGTATGAAAATGTAGCTATGTGAACTAAACCTTTAAGCTGACATGAGAATATTTATCAGGGCATCAATTTAGTTTTTTAATAAGACTAAAGGTGAAAATGTATGTGATGAAATGTGTGACTTGCAGTGGCAGTCATCCAACAGCCAGTTTATATTTAGCTTCAGTGCAGTAAGCTACAGACCGGCTGCTATGGCCAATGCAGGCCGCTCTGCAGCCACAAGAGCTTCAAGCGGGTGTATCTGATTTGTCCACATCATTTTAAAACAGTGGAAAATTGCTCCAGATTAGGATTTGACAAACAGTTGTGGTTGGCCAGCAGAGCTTTTGACAGCAGGTTATGTTAAACACATGTACAGTAATATCCTGTGTGTGCAAAAGCACATTCTTCACACTCCCTCTTTATTGAGTGGCTGCTCTGCGGGACGACATTCCTTCAGTACATTACTCCCTGTGCCCGACGCTTGCTTCTGCTATGCTGAATATGCACAGGTGGCTGAGAGACCCCCTTCCAAGGAGCTCTGAGTGAAGGAGAGAGAGGAAAATCAGCAGGCGTTTTTTTCTGCATATGAAACAAATGTTTGGCATTCCACTGAGCACTGCTCTGCTGTAGACCTGTCTGTTAAAAGACGGCAGTACGCCAGGGCTTGTTGGCAACTGATTTGACGCTGGCTTCCAAGACATTTCAAAAGCAAAGAGGAACTGGACACCTTCGCCTCTCCTGTTGTTATTCTTTTGAGGTATTTTGGACATTTTGTCCTCTCTCATCTGTAACCAATTAATAGTGGACCTAAAAACGCTACAGATGTAATTACTCAGGAATTTTCTCACTTACATGTGTGGTATGCATCCTTATTTTAAGGTCTGATTTGTAGCACTGACAAATGAGCAGAGCAGGCCCAACTATGTCACACCTCCTAACAATAAGTTCAGAGACCAATGCTTCACTGTATGTGTTAGGAGCAGGTACATGACATTTTTGCATGATTCAAAAACACTGAATATGGAAATATCACCTTGAATTATGTCCAGTTGGTAGTTTCCATGTTATGAACAAGATTCAATATCTCATCTTTGTCCCATTTGCAAAATCCAGCGTTGCATCAAACAGCTAGCCTGCAATTGAAAACAAAGATGTCCATCCCTGAAAATATACAGTTAATGTGACAATTAGGTGATGCGAAGCAAAATAATATTGTGAGCTCTACTGAATTACTGAATTAAAAATGCCAAGATGTGAGATAAATAAAACCCATTTACATAATGTAACCTGCACACAAGCATAAAGAGAAGATATAAATAAATAAACACATTTATTTAGTATAGCACCTTTCACTGAAATAAAAAGTGCTTCACAAGAATACAATTTGAAAAGACCATAAAAAAACATGTGAACATTTAAAGTCTAGTCAATAAAACCACACAATCAATGATGCAAGAAAAACAGTAAAAACCTGATTAAAACATAGAAGACCATAAAAATATAAAAGCAAAACCACAGGCAAACTTAGGACCTCAAAAGGAATCACAAGAAAAAAAACAAGCACTAAAACATTTTAAAATGAGAAAAGCCATATATGGATGTCTAAAGCAATGGTTGACTTTTCACATCAAAGACCACTAAACTGACATCAACTAGACCACAGACCCCCATCTGATAAGACTTGTTTTTTTGTTGCTTTTAGATGTTTTATTACAGAAGGTGGCTGAAATAGTCATACACTCTGTCACTGTCTTACTTATGAATAGATTTATAGTGAAAATATGTATATATATTTTTTGATTTTTTTTGTGGGGACACCCATGGGGAAACAATAGTCACTGGAACCCCCTCTGGGATCCCCTGGAGCCCACTTCTGGAACCACTGGTCAAAAGATTAACAAGGTAATTAGTAAAATGATATACAATATACACTGTTGCCCATAAAGTTAGAATAAAATATTTTTTACTTCTTCTCATGAAATGATTGTGACAATGTGATTTATTCTTGATAGATAAAGTGTATATATTCTCAAAATTGTATTGATCAATATCATTGCACCTGGTCAAAGGTGATTACTGTGTCTGAAAACAAAATTATTCCAACTTTATGGGCAACAGTATATATAGATTCAGGTTTTGTACAGTAATGGTAAAGGAATGATGAGTAATAAGTAAATACTGACAAAATGTGCCAGCAAAGATCACAAAGGACTGGCTACATAGAAAAACAGCTTTCGGCATTATAATGTAGGATGATCACTGTTCCACCAGGCTAAATCTTTGCTAAGGTGCTGGAAGCATCAAAGAGTCCAAACTGACGGTACAGATTTGCACAAACTTTTGAGCTTTCAGGCCATCACACCTTCATCAGAGAATATACAAGATAGAGTAATGGATAGGCAGGTTATTTTTTATCTGCCTGTCCATATACTGAATTATGTATGCTCTGATGCAGGTGTGATAGACCGAAAGCTCAAAAAAAGTTCAAACCTGCATGGATCTGATAGTTCTGAGTGTGTTGAAATCTCTTTTATCAGCATTATATTGTTATATCACTAGTTATAATATTCTAAATGATGCAATTATGTCCAAGCATCATTTCCATTATTCAAGATAGTCATGATGGAGCAAATGGAAACAATAAACACATTTTATTAGGTTATTTCATCTATTTTAAAAAAGCATCATATTTGATAAGAATACCATGTGTTTTAAAAATAACAATTTGCAAAGTTGTAATTATAGTTGTTATATATAATAGTGTACTAATTAGTACAACATTTGCCTTTAAAAGTATAAAGTGGCATAAAATGGAAATACTCTAGTCTAGTACATCAAATGTCAAAATGTACATGTATGACAACATGGTAGTTAAGTACAACACGTAAGTACTTACGATACATTCCCCCATATACTTTACCACGTCATTTGTTATAGTGCTGCACTGCTTTAGCTTATACTGTATCAACGCTTACAATGATCAGCTTACAGTAGGATATGGATTGGTCACAGTTTATGCGTTTAAACCATATACAGGTCATATTGGGTCATGTGCAGCTTCTTGGGCCGCAGACCTGTGGACATACACGAACAGTTGTACATGGGTACAATCACTAAGCATACACAAGCACGAATATAATAATTACGACTCTTAAGCCTCTTATTAAGTTTAGTGCAGGTAACAGTGACTCACTGAGAAGTTTGATCTAAGCTAACTGGTATTGAGACTGCTGTGACACACACACACACACACACACACACACACACACACACACACACACACACACACACACACACACACACACACACACACACACACACACACACACACACACACATTTGGCGCCCCCTATGAATGGATACGCGCATGACAGATGCTTGGACTTCTGTGTGTGGGCTTTGCAAATTGAGACCTGATGCACTTGATTCACATTTAAAATATTTCTGTGGATTAGTCTCTTTGGGTAGCGTGATCACTCCCTTCAATGTGTGTTAAACAACCTTACATCTGCGTTATTAAATCAAATATGCTCAGATTATTAAGAGCCAACCACAAATCTGAAGCTGAGGATAAAGACAAGAAAAAAGGTAAATTAATTCATAGGCTTATCTTTTTTTCTTTCTTTTTTATAAAGTGTGATTGCTGTTAAATGGACCCTGTACATGTGTGTATGGTTTGACTAACCCCCAACAAATGACTGATGGGTTTAAAGAAATAACGGAGTTGAGGCAATTCATCAGTAGACCACAAGCTATTCGGGGGTGTGACTACAGTCACTGGGGTCTATATATTGAGATGTTTTGTCCGGTGGCTTTATGTGAATGAGAGAGAGAACCTACCCAGTGAAAAGTCACCACAGCAGGACGCAGTTGCGCTTCCTCACTTTTGACACTATATGCTCTCAGACGACACAATGGATTCCTGTTTGCGCGCACTTTGCATGACTTTTGTCCTGTCATCGTTTACCCGGAGGTCAGGTGCGGTCGGACCGGTGATCAGATGCGAGCCATGTGATGTTGGAGCGCGGCTTTTGTGCAAACCTTTACCCAAGGACTGTGCCGAGAGAGTCCGCGAACCCGGCTGCGGCTGTTGCATGACTTGTGCGCTGAGCTTCGGCCAGCCGTGCGGCGTGTACACCGGGAGATGTGGCTCCGGGTTGACATGTCAGCATCAGCCCGGTGAAACGAAACCTCTGCAGGCTCTGCTGGAGGGACGGGGGATTTGTGTAAACGCTACTAATAAACGACTTACTCCCAGACCAACACCTCCAGTCAATGAGCTACCAGGTAATTCTTCTGCATGCACCTTCAATCTTTGATTTACTTTAGATAGGTTATTACAGGTTTAATGGACGTCGTATAGGCGATAGACAAGCATGTAAATGTGCAGTAAATGTATACAAAGTCTTGTTGATTTCCTTCACTGAACCTACAGGATACTAATCACAAAAGAAGAGGTGCTTAAAAGTAGTTCATCTTTTAGGGGATTGGGGGGCTTCTTTGTGGAAGAGTTTAGGAGTTTACAAATGACACAAATCCAGCTCTACCTATTAAAATCTGTTTCCACAGAAAAAAAAGATTGGAGGGTGAGGATAAAAAATGATTTTTAGACCCTATTGAGACAATGAGATGTGCACATTATCAGAGAGGTGTAGAAGACCTAAATATCTCTGAATACTTTGGCAAAGACTGTATTTAGATTTTCAAATCAGGGTGATTTTGAATTCTGGAGCACATTCTTATATTTATATACACAATTATGAACTGTCAAACTGATTTCCCACAGTACATTTGAATCAGCACTGGAAAAAAAAAAACTTAAATGTAAGGTTATGTATATCTTAGTGTACTGTTTTGTGAATAAACACATGTTGTTCTCAAACTTTAGCAGAGAATATTGAAACTCAGGACGAGGAGAGGAATTCCACCGGCTCAGGCCTCCAAACATTGTACAGCACCCACAGACCCATGGGACCCTTGAGACCTCCGCCTCACCCCTTTTTCCCCTCTGCCAAGTCTGAAGTCCTAAGAAGAGAGCAGCAGAAGAAAACCCAGAACTTTAAAATTGAGGAGCTCCCAGGACCACTCATCACAGACCAACAAAACTTTTCTCTAGAGACCAAACAGGAGCCTGAGTATGTAAGTACCACAACCAATATTTTCCTGTCTTCAGAGTATACTGGAGGAATGTTTTTCTCCTCTTCCTCTGTGTTTGGTGTTTTTCTCTCCCTGCGGGTGATGAAATGTTTTGGGTAGCGGTGCGGACGGTTGGCAAGCATCATGAGCAATAGAATGGCATGGCAGCAAGCGGGTACGATGGCCCTGCGGCTGACCTGGGTCAGGCGGTTGTTTGGCCACAAGGCGTCCGCGTGCCGGGTGTACTGAGAGCCAGCGAATGATGGATTGGCCTATGTGAGTGCCTGTTGGGAAGCCCTGCTGCTATTTTGATCTTCTCTTTGGCCAGAGAAGTGAGCACACACTAGTAATGGGCTTTGACTGGCTGCTTTGATTAGTGACTGGAGTACTTGGACTTGAGGACAAGCCTTTTGGCTCCCTCTTTGAGCTCTTTGAATTCACTTTATCCCCCATCTTTTGTGTAAATTGTAAGCGTTATAAGCAGCTTTGGCAGACTGTTAAGCCTCTACAAGTCGGTCAGATGAATTCATTTCACATCCGTCACCTCTTTCATATTGCAGCCACCATTGTTTAGGCATTACAGCAAAGCAGTGTGATGCAGCGTGAGTCAGCTTTGCTAACGTCTTTATTCACAAACCCAGAGAATTCATGACAAAATCACTCTGTGGAAGGAAATAGCTCGTGCTAACAGCATCAGCTGCGTTCAGATTTCTTAAACTTCGAGCTAGTGATGTTGAAGTATTGGAGAAAGTGCAGTAACTACTTATGTGTTCCCTCATGTGTAGGGTCCCTGTCGGAGAGAGATTGAGAGCATTCTCAGCAGCCTCAAGATTACAGACATTCTCAACCCCAGAGGTTTCCGCATACCAAACTGTGACAAGAAGGGCTTCTATAAGAAAAAGCAGGTAAAGAAGCACATTCAGAGCAAAGACACCTGATACTTCATAATAATTCATTTCATGAGAGGCTACACATTATTTAATTACCATGATGAAAATCTTGTTACTTAACTGTAAAAAGGAAGCACGCATTTCCTTTTTTTACAGACTACATTAATAACGATTCAAAGCTGAAGTATAGTGACTCAAACTTTAGGTCTCCTGCAGCCCAATTACAGATTTCTAGCTGTCCTCCTGTATTCATTGGTAGTTATTAGAGCCTCATCATTGCACCACCACACGAGTGAGGTAGACCCTAGCCACTGGCTCTGGAGACAGGAACCACAGGGGCCAAACCCCAGTGGGGTTGACGGCTGGGACGATGGCCGTTTAACGGGAACCCTCCCAGGGAGACAGACGTCAAGGTGGCCACCGGCACCCGATGCGCTCGCCCCATAATTGCTGGACTTTTGAGAAGCAGGCACAGAAATAGAGCTGCAGCTATCCCCACGCTCACATGGTTCACCCACGATTGGGTTGTAATAAATGAGTGGTTCTGACGCATTCATATGGAGGCACTTAGTGCTCCCGCGCCACTGCATCACCAAGGCAGCTTTTCTTATTACATAGCAGTCCCTCCTGCTTAATGGAAGTGTTCTCCTTGACCTGCAATCATCTCATAACCAGCCACACAACGCCAGGCTCATTGTCTTTGTTTATGTAGAATGGAGCTAGTGCACCGCGTGGAGCCCTCAGGCGCTGAAGGAGTGGCAGACATTTCACTTTGTCGGTCAGTTTAATTTGGATGTTTGCACGAGTCTAAGCAAAAGCATCTCCTATTAGCAGTAAATGTCTCCGTAAAGAATAGACTGTCCAGTACAAAACTAATGTGGGAAACTGCATGTTTTAGTAAGCTGTGCTTTAAGTAGCCTGTTTTGATTACTGTACTAGGTTGGGTTTTTTTTTTTTTTTGCTTTTGTCCACACATAATGTATACATTTAACATGTAATGATCTTCTTCTCCTGCACCTCCTATGCAACAGTGGTCTGATAGCAAGAGAGTTCAGTTCTTCAGTTAAGATTAGACTCTGTCATTACCTGCTAAAATATTGAACTAAATAAGGATGACCATCCTGATCAGCTCTGACTCCTCTGTGGAACAGCAGCACAGTTGGCTCTAGCCTTTGAAATGAATGGCTGCATGTTTTACTAGAGTGGAGGTTGACCTTTAGTAAAATTGGCAGTAAAATAACAGCCCTTGGGTAGCTCCACAGACTCTGTAAGTCATTTGTAGTACCCATAATTTAGAGCTGTGGGGTATAATCAGCAACAGATGATTCGTACTGGCCACCAGCTTCTGAAAATAGATCTTGGTTCTCAGTTGTTCACAAACGGGACTAAGCAAATATTTTACCAGGTTTCTGTTTACCTTAAAGGTCTCTATATGTGTGTGTAACAGGAGGTAGACCATAAAAGCAGCTCAAAATACCACAGCGTGTTGGATAGCCAAGGCTGCTTCGACTCAGCACAATCTGACCATTAATGCCTCTTAACTATTGCTGTTCTACTTCATTGACTAAAGTGGCTTGTTACCCATAATGCTGCATATTCAACTGGATTTGCACATTTAGCTGCCACCCCCCTCCCATTTCTCTTCCCTCCCTTCACCTTGTCCCTTCTCTCACTTTCAGTGTCGTCCATCCAAAGGCAGAAAGCGAGGCTTCTGTTGGTGTGTGGACAAATATGGGCAGCCTTTGCCAGGTTTTGATGGGAAGGAGCGAGGAGACGCCCAGTACTACAACTCTGAGAGCCAATAAGAGCAGAGCAGGACGGAGGGAGGGAGGGTGGGAGTGAGAGCAAGAAGAATTGTAAACAAATGGAGACACTGAGGATATTGGGAGAGAGGTCAAGAGATGGCTCAGCCGATATATGGATGTTTGCTATTTCTATCTGTTGCCTGTGGGACCTTTTTCTGAGGCAGAGCAAGGGGAACAGAGGAAGAGTACCAGGAGGAAAAATCATCTGTGTCACAGATACATTCTGTACTTTTGTACAACGGGATGGATTCTTCATAAGCTGTTTGTGTCTGAACACAACCTGGACGGCGTCTGAGAAGAGGATACACTTAATGAATTTATCTCAGAGGCCTTCATTTTGATTATTATACACAAGAGACATTTTGTACTTGTCACAAGCATTGATGAGAGTACTCTTCATTTACGCACAGTCACGTGGCATTACACATATGTACATGCTTGTGATGTGTAATCATAATTTGTATGCTTGTGATTTGTTTTAAAGACATTGTGTATGTGGTCACGACAATGATAAATGTATGTTTGAATATGTCTTTCGGAGTAAGCATGCAATGCCTTCCTGGTTGCCTTACAATGAATTCCTATTCTTATGAATTCTGTTTTTTTCCCCCAGTTGCTTCCTGCTCCTCAGGGACTTGGACAGGACTGTGCAGCTCAAACACTACAGTCCATATCAAGTTTTTAGGCTGGATTTTTAAGCTACAGACAGAGCAATATGTCCTTTCATAAGTACTGTGGTTGTTATTGTTTTTATTGTCATTTTTGCATAAGCTGGATTCTTTGGGATAAAGGCCACAAAGTGTTATCTCTGATCTCTGTGTAGCCAGTGATCATTTTCATCACTTACCTTGGTTTAAGTAAATATGCTCTTTGCATGTACAATGCAAATCTCAGAGGTCTATTTTTACTTAATAAAGGCAGTATAAAATTATCCAGGTGTTTAAGTTTCCTTTTTCCTGTCTATCTTACCCTCTCTTGCCTGGAGTGTGTATGGGAAAGTATGACACATTTACACATGAGGCCATCAGGATGAAACAATACTTTAATTGGATGCATGTCCACAGAATTAGAATGGTACAATATATACATTGTTTCAACAAAACCAATAATGGAATAGCAGCAGCGTTCCTGTCAAACAGCATTCACAAACAGTTTTGGTCTACTGCACATGACCTCAACAACAAATTCATAAACAAATGAGTGAATCATAATAAATACTATAGAACAGATGCTAGAATAGGTCGAAAAAGAGTACAATGACCCTCTAGGCAAATACAAGAGAGAAAGGTGTAACTGAGAAGAGCCCTCAGCAATCTTCTACTATACTTGTGGACCTGCAGAGACTAGTAGAGGTAGACAAATGCAGAACAACCCATCCCAAACCTCACGGTGGCTTGGATGAGCCCTGATATGTTTGTGCTTGGCCACCGTGCACATATTTGCGGCACTTTAAGTATTTCCCCCAATACCCATTGAGGAAACGCCAATGGAGATACATTCAGACAATGTCAACATCTTGAATGAATGAGCGGCTGTGTTGTTTCGTGCTGCACACAGCTCCAGGTTTGAATGAATTGGAGAAAAAAAAACTGATCCTGAAGACTCTGAAATGGGCTTGGCAGAGCTGTGGACCTGTGGTTTTTGAGCAATGGAGTTATTTAGTCAGAAATACAAATGTATACAGTGTTGCCCTATTTACAATTGAAAAAATAGGCAAACATATAAAAAATCTAAAAATGACAAATGGTTAATGCTAGTAAGAATATACAAGTACTGAATAAATAAGTTTTGATACATACATGTAAATAAAATGAGAGGAAAGTTTCCCCTTGGAAATAGTATTTTACATCTTGTGTGTTTTTTAGGAAGTAAATTCATGAGGTTGTTGCATGTATATTTACACATTCCCCTGATTTTAGATTAAATATAAGAAACGCAATATGTAGTTTTATGTTTTCTTCTTACACACGTGTGTGTGTGTGGGGTGGGGGTGGGGGGGTGCAAGTGTATTTATGAGTCCATCATTCAGTGAGTGACTTCTTGATGACACTCTGAGTCACCAAGGAGGTCACTTGAGCCCGGGATCTTCTTCCCATTCCAGGAAGAGACACACCAGCAGCGAGCAGGCGGTCCAACCAGAGATGACTCACACTGAAAGAGAAACAGACATGGAAACCGCATGAATAAATCACTCAGAACCTTCAGAGGAATCCCTCACAACAGGTTTTGAGAGTCAGTTTTATTGTGGGATCCTCCACTTATCTCACCTGCTTGGCCTTGTAGAAGCCGTGCTTATCACAGTTGGGGAGGTAGAAAGTTGTGAACTTCTCTCCTAGTTTCTGCTGGGAGCTGGCTATCATGTCCAGTGCTGCATGCAGTTCAATGTGACAAGGACCCTATGCAAAAAAAAAAAAAAAAGTGAGAAAGACACCCACATATTCACTGCAAAATGGCATTAATCCCAGTTATCTCTCTCTTAGTTCTCAGTGCTCCCTCTTGTGGAAGGAAGGTATACTTGCATCATTTTACCGCTTTTTCTCACCTGTTGTACCAGTTTGTTACGGATGGCATTGACTTTGGCCTTGATACTCTCCTGGCCTTCAGCAGTGTCTTGGTGGTCCAATGGGAGGTTGAGCCCCAACAGGTAGTGCAGGGAACTGTGGTCAGGGACTCCATCAACTTCATCTGAACAAGTAAAATAAATGTTTGAGAAAGAAGTTTTGACTTAAATGTTGAAAAGATTTTTTCAAACCAGAAATTAATTTATTAAAGTTTTAAGTATTTCTCTGATGTCACATTTTAGCATTCAAAGATCTTAAAAGTAGCAAGTATTAACAGTGAAGATATGTGACAAGGAAAACCATGAAACTACCTTGGCCCAGGTCTTCAGTGCAGACCCCCTGTCCTCTGGTCAGAGCATGTAGAGGCCTGGCCTCACCGGGTCTGGGAGTGCATCGGAGACCTTCACCACAGTGGGCTGTGTGAACCCCACAAGATGCTCCTTTCTCCAGAGCACAGGCCATGCAGCAGCCACAGCCAGGCTCCCTTAGCACCTGCTTGCAGTCTCCTGGAATGGCAGGACAATGGTTCAGTTTCTCCTGGGTACAGGGTGCGCAACGGATAGGCCCTGGTCCCACCACTGGGGACGACCTCCCGACGTTCAAGACAGCTAGAACCACTGCTGCCACGAGCATTAGCTTCTCATATAATCCTGGCATGTCCAGTCTCCAGATAAAAAATCTTTTTGGACTCTGCAACTTATTCAGTATGACTGTAGTTTTCCTTCTAAAGTGAATTCTCTGAACCAGCTGTATTTATATGGAAACCTGGCCTCCAGAGGGGTTAATGATTGACACGGTTTCTGCAGATATAAAATATTTTTGACAAGGCTGCTGTAAACGGTGGATGACCCGAGCTTGACGTATATCCAGTTTCACAAGGTCTGTTGTCAATATTGACTTTGGAACTTAAAGTGATTGAACATCAAAACAACCCTGTTTTTTGGGCAACCAAATTACTGGTCTATGACTTTGGGGTTATGACAACAATTACATAAATTCTGCTTTTTGAAGAATTGTTACCATAATGTAGTGCACAATAAATAACATTTAAAGCAAATACTAGATAATCCAAGAAGTTATAGGCTATGCAACAATGACTGGTGATTAGATAACTGAGGTCTGACTGGTTTTTTTTCAGGTACTTATACTGTGAAGTAATGCTGCCAGATTGTGCTTTGTGACACTGTTTTGACACTAAAACCCTATGTAGTCTCTTTGGTGAAGGTTCATCTTATCAGGCAGACAGATAAACAAGATCATTCCCTTGCAGTATTGCATAACACTAACATAGTGGATTGCTGTGCTAGAATCATGTTCGTCTGAAGAAAGATGGTAGTAATTGGTTGTTCCCTTGGTGTAGTATTTGTCATAACTACCTATGGCAAATGCCTGATACCTCGTACACACGCCATCATGTTTCAAATACTGTGCACACCAACACCACTCATGTTTTGTAGTTATACGTGACCTCCTTGCTTCTCATTTTGTACATGTCTTTGTGTTTTTTAAACATCTGAAATCTAACTTCAATGACACTCAAAATGTAACATGACTGATTACATGAGATGCAAGAAGTTTCTCGTTCACTTGTTTGTTTTTTAAATTACAGGATATGTTGGCATAATGATAATTAATTTAAATGTTTAGCTGTGATCCATGCAGGCTCAACTTTGGTCTTGCATATCTGCTCTGTATATTCAGTCCATCTATTTTATTAGGAAGTAATGGTTTGAGATTGGCCCAGGGTATAAAGGAAACCAACCAGCTAAAATATTTAGTAATAACCACAGAAGGAGAGAAGTGAGCTAATAGACTATCAGATAACTTTGTCAAGAAGCTGTAGTATAGTGCTTGGAAACTATATTGACTATATTAGCTTAATATTTTCACTCCTATATTCAAAACTTTTTTTTCAATCAAATTGAATTTATGAAAATGAATGTATTTTTATTAGAAGCTGATAAGTGCAGCCTGAAGCTTACAATAGCCTCTTAGTGCCAATGAATACAGAGCATTAATACACTTAGTTAACAGATAAGTCTGATGGAGAGTATGGTGAGATGACCAGGGGAATGATGAATGAGGTAAACATGCTTTAAAAAAAAGTTTTTTAAATTGAATATAATAACTAATTACAACAGAAATGCAAATTATTCTGTACATTTTTTTCTGAGTGCACTTTATTCTTTTTGTTTATTCAGTGATAATGAAGAAAAATAAACGGTGTCTTTCATGTAGCACATGGACTTCACTCTCTGGCAGTGACAACCTTTAGTATGGCATGTAAGTTTGTTTTACATTCAGTACTCATCAACTAGGTCATTGTTTTGTGTGGAATGACCAACATGATCCCCTTATGAGGCCTGTGATAAGTGTTACTCGACCACCAGTTGGTGTGTTGTTGCCTCTTCAATGTTGACCATCAGATCCACCAGCCACTGAGGAAAGGGCTCATCCTTGAAATCAGTTTTGGGGACCATGGTGAGAAGGACAGACAACATTTTTACTCCTAGTAATCCTACTTTTTAGGAATCAAAACATTTATTTCTTAAAACGCTTACTCACAACCAAAGACGCTTTCTTGTTTCTTTTCCTGTTCGTCTTCTTCTGCACTGACTGCTGAGGTGGTTTGTGTTTTTGCCGTACAATTTTGGAGACCTTAAAACAAAAATAGTGTCACCTCTTTCCTTCTTTTGAGCTGTGTGTTGTCAAATCTTTAAATTAAATATAAAATGAAAGAAAATACTCACCTTTGTTCTCGGAAGTGTGCTGCTGAAACTCTTCTGAAATTCTATCCTTGGTTTTCCAGGTGGGAGAGTTGCATCACTTAAGGCCTCTGCGAATGTACTCAGATCTGACACAGCCAAATTCTCCATTTCTTCCTGGTCATTGTTGGTAGATTGCATTTGAGGAAAGCTCTCATGGCTTGAGGAATGAGACAATCGTCTTGGTCTCAGGACCCTCAGTGGTACATCATCATCCTCATCTTTGTTGCTCTCATCTTTTGCCATTACCTCGTCTGTCTCCATGCTTACTTGACCTTGAAAATCCTCCTCCTGTTTTCCAGTTTTGTCTCCTTCAGTTTCATCTTCCTGCTCTGACTCTTCCTGGATGGGCTCTAGACACGGCCTCTGTTCCATCATTTACATTCATGTCATTTTCAATTACATAACAGAACTCACAAATCAGGCCCATTTATTACTGAATTTACTTACTTTACATATATAGACAGATATATAGATAGCCTCTACTTAACTCTTAAACAGGCAGGAGTGGAAAATGAGATGTGAAAAAACATAATCCTAGTTATCTCATGTGCACCTAAGTAAAACATTCCCATAAATATATATTTTAAAGTTTTTTGTATATTTTGGATTTTTATGAGTTGTATTACCTCCAAGATACATTGTGCCTATTAAGGTATAAAAATGGTCATAATGATAAACAATCGAATGCTTTATTTGATAAAGAGAAGTGATATATTCTTGCTTACTCTGGTCATTAATGTCACAAATACTGTATTAGTTTCTAAACTGAGTTTTATCATTTCTATCAAAGTAAAGGCATACCACATACCTCAATTCTACTAATCTAGTCCTACCAATTCAAGGCACATACAATTGAACAACCACTTTAACCAGTCATGCTCTTAAGGTTAAGGAAAAAAATGGATTCAAACTTACTTTTTTCTGATAAATATCCATTTAGGAGGCTGACTGAGCTTTCCTAATGTATAAAGATCATGCAGTGTCTTATGTGAGTGCTGCCAAGTCTTCATTAGTTGATTATTCAAATCAGGTGTGAAAGCCTAGCTACAGGAAATGGATGTCTGGTAAGGCCACAATTTGACACAAAGTGAAAAAATAAAGACAAAAAAGAGTTGTTATAAATAAAATAAAAACAGCTCAAAATAGTAAACATTTGTTTTACTTTATTTAAAATCTAATCATTTTCTAATAAAACATTTTTTTATGAAAGGACAATGTCATTTGGTAGAACAAAAGAGACACATTTTTAGTCTTTCGCATTAGTACCATTAAGCAGTTTTGTAATACATTATTACATTTTCAGCAGCAGGAGATTCAACACAGATTTTTTAGGATTACCAAACTATTAGATTGTTTTCTTGGTTGTTGAAATCTAACCCAATAGAAATGTTTGTTTTTTTAAAACTCCACAACCTAATTTACTCTTGACCCCTTTTTAGCCTTGATGACACTAGGGGGAGTGTTGTTTGTGAGCCAGCATTTACCTTGGATTCCCGCTATTGCTTAATGCCAACTTCAGTTTGTCAGGGGACTTCATCCTGACCTGATAACAGCTGTGCATTAGCTTTTTTCTGTATAGGAAAAAATAATCCAGGATGCATAAACTTGACATTAATGGTAAAATATTCATAAATTAACCAGATCTTGAATTTCATTTACCAAGCAAAAATAATTTCAATGCAGTTTGGTCGCCTGTGAAAAAGGTTGAGCAAGCCAGGATGTTTGTTGACTTACCTGTTACACTGAGTGAACCTCCAGACAAACTTTATATCTGTGCTGAGAAAACAATTTTGGCCTCTGCTCAGTGTTGGGAACATATAACATCAATCTGGCTGTAGCCTGTAGAAAGACACTTATTGGCATAATAAACCTGCCATATTTCGCTGTGTCGAGTGATCATTTAAGAGTCATGAGTAGAGGTGTGAGAAATTACATTTTATAGACTGGAAATAACAGGAAAAATTGTCTGTATAACATTATATTTGTTATGTGGTGCTATGTTTGTGAATTGACGGACGACTAGTAAATATTGTGTTTAATAGGAAATCCTCATACTGTAAATCCAAAACCACTTTCTCATACTCCTACTTGTTTCATGTATTTGTAGCCAAAAATATTTACCAAAAGCCAAAAGTATTTGTTTGACAATCATAGCCATACCCATTTGATATTTTATACACCAATATTGTCTTTATTACAAAATATTCAATAACCCAACTTTACACTGTACAAGATACAACATAGTTTACAGCTTTTGGCTATTTACAAAAAGTATGATCTGCATATCAAAGTGAATATATCTAAAAAGGCAGGTTGCAATCACTGTAAGCTTATTGAGTAAGGCAAAAAACTTGAAACATGATGTATTTACACATTTGCAGATCAAGTGAAAGTTCTATATGCTGATAAATATATAGGCTATAAAGATATCTGAAGTGCCTCGTGTTTCAGAGACCGCGTCTGAGGCGTGCTAAAGCTAATACTGTCTGAGGAAAACTTAAAACATTTCTTAAATATAGCTGAAAGCCGGAATATAGTTATGTATGCCTGAAGGACGACAGTAGCCAGACGCTGCACCGAAATTTCTGTGGCCACTTGGAAGTGTGGGAATGTACATGGAGGCCAGAGGGAAAAGCACTAGGTTACACCTTTGTGCATTTGTAGAAGTTGTGTGCTAACTGCATGTGCTTAAATACTGTGCTGTTTTTTGTGCAGAATGAATACTTATGTGTCTGTATGCGAGTGTATTGGTCCTCTATGTGATGTATATGTCCAGAGTGCTTTGTGACTTTTCCAGTTTTGGCATTGACTAGTTTCCACAGCAGCACATGTCAAATTCCATGTACGCACCTTCCTCTGTCCTTCCTACTGCCTTCCCATCTATCAGTTCCACCTCTGCCTGTGTGTTTACACAACATCTGGCACTATTGTGAATAAGGGAAATGTATTGTATATATCAGGTATTGGTCAAAATACCTTTTTGAAACCATATTTAGTCTGCGCAGGGTTTTAAAAAAGACACATTTTAGATCTTCTGAAAGAGTCTGTGTGCCAAATAAATTCTGTCTTGTATGGTGAGGCAATATAACTGAAGATCTACAGAAAGCTCATTACTTTGGTTTTCATTCAACAGGAGTTACTATGGCTGTCAACTCTTAAGAAGTCATGCACTATATAACTGTGAATATGTCTCTTCATCCAGTGAGCTCTGAGAATTAAAAAAAAGTATTTTTGTGCTGTTTTGTTACAATTCAGAATTAATCACACATGCATACATACTCACAAGTACACACATGCATGCTTACATACACCAAAAAGAAACACAATTTCACACTGTAAATAATGCAATGTATCCTTGGCATAATCAGAGAGACAGTGCAAAAGCAAATAGCAAGATCAGTGTTTTTCTCAGTATCAATGCACACATACAGTATCCCCTTGTACTTGGAATATGTACTGTACATGTAAAACCAAGATGCATGTTATACCTGGATCTGAGGGAACCCAGGAACACCACAAATCTAATCATCTGATTAGAGATGTTAAAGAGGATTTGAGATTCTGGGTACCTGTCTTCTTCTTTCCACATTTTTTAAGTTCATCTCCAAAAAGTGGCAAGCAGTTCAAATTCCCTAAAAGCGAGTGTGATTGTCTGTATCATCATGTGATGACTCCGGAAGTTCATATCCGGAATGAGCATACTCTGGGTTTTCCCAGCAGCTCAGCATTTGGTGAAAATACCCGGACAGCCCTGTCTTCTCTAGGCCTCCAACCAGGTTTTTTCTTTAATTTTGCATGCAAGATTACAATCTTGTCTCTCCTTCTACACGGCTTCATCCTTAGCGGCTGCCACAGCCCCAATCTCAATCTCAGTCAACTCTATATCCTCCTCGTCCTCCTCACCCACTGCGGGCACGCATGGAGGGGGCAGACATGTTGCTTGGTTGTTGCTGCTATTGGCAGCGTTCATCTGAATGTTGCTGCCCATGCTGGCATGAGCAGTCAGACTGGCAGCTGAGGAGACACTACCCAGATTGGTTGGGACGCTCGTTTTGCCACAGGAGTGGATCCGTCGTGCCAGGCTGACAGAACGCATCACTGAAGAAGTGGTTACGGTGCCCAGGTCCTGAACCTTCCCTTCCAGGAAGTAGGTCAGCATCTCACCTTTACCCTTGACACTGACTTTACCACGGCACACTAGGTCATAGTTAGTATTCAGTAGACGATAAACCTCTTCAGTCACCTGGATTACAGAGACAGAGGAAATAAACATATGTACATTCAAATAAATTAATATAAGAAAACAGCCAGGTCCTTTTTGGAGTTAACCCAAGTTCAGTCTACTATAAAAATGTATTAGTAGTGTCATATTCATTGCTAATAAAAATAGAAACATGCCATCATCATGACACTACTGGGCATCTACTGTACTATTGAAATATTAATACCATTTAATATTTCCAAATTTAAAGAAAATAGGACAAAATGTAAACAAAATGCTTCGAATGAACCCATCCCCCACTTTTTATTAATCGAAATTAATCTATAGTTCGTTGTGCTTGTTCCAGCCACCTATTGTCAATTATCGATTGTGATATTTTTAAATAATACGGATAAAATCTTTTACATGTACACACCTCTCCTACAAAGCAATAGATAGATTAATGGGAAATTTGGCAGTAGTACTTCTACTGATGCAAAGGTAAAAAGGATTCTGTCAAAAGACAGCTTGATGATCAAAGGCAGCGGGTTACTGCTGTGAGCCAAACAGAGTGAACTGAAATCTCTTTGGTTTCTGTATTTAAAAAGCTCAATTCAATTTATGACCATCCTGGTCACCTAAACAGAAGATACTTTGAGCTGATGGGTCCTGGCAGCCACATTAGAGGGCCTCAACTAAACATGGGTGGGCTTTATTTTTACCTTAAATTGGGCTATGCAACATTTTTATCCTTGTAGAGTACCTATTTTACATCTTTTATTGCATTTTATCTAGTTATTATTATCTCCTGATATTAGTCTATTTATGCATGTGCAGTGACTGCTTGTAATAAGTTTAATGATTTCATGAAAAATGTCCCTTTTAAAACAGTTCCCAGTCCCATCTCTTAACCAAACCTCCCCTGTAATACAGTGATTTTTAAATACAGTTGGTAATAGAAAAGGCTTTGGATACCTGTATCTTTCCCGGTACTCCAGTGCTGTCCATCCGACTGGCTACATTGACCGTGTTCCCCCAGATGTCATACTGGGGCCGCCGTGCCCCGATCACCCCTGCAACCACTGGACCCACATTGATCCCTGAGCAAGCACAAGAAAATGTTAAAATGATATTGAACATTGTCACATTTTGATGTTTTTTGCAACAATTGGAATACAAGGGCAAACGTACCCACTCTCAAGACAAACTCATTATATGACTGATAGTTGATTTCATCCAGAACGTCAAACATCTCAATGGCATAGTCCGCTATTGTGCTCAGATGGTCATAAACAGATTTTTTGGCCTAAAGAGAGAAAGCAGAGGATGGCATAAGTATTGATTCATGACTTTTTCCTTCATAATTTGGTTAATTATAATGTATTAAATTCACATTCATGAGCAAATAGCAACACGCACCTTGTTGCCAATGGTGGGGACAAGACCCACAGCTGCCATGTATGTACTGCCAATGGTTTTTATTTTCTCTATTTCTTTGTAGCATTCCTTATCCATGAGCTGAAAAACATATTTTAAAAGCACACATACACACACACAGAAAGAGAGAGATTTCAAACCAACTCCAAACTCCCAGCGCTGTGAGTTCAAAGTCAAGAAAAACAAAATCAGCATCGCACCTCGTCGAAGTCAGCAATAATCTCATTCAGCAGTCTCAGGCACTCTACTCCCATGTTGTTGCCATCCAGTTCGATGTAGAAATCATTGAAGTTTGGGATGGAGGCAAACAAGACACCTACTTGTGCGTAGGACTGATAGTACAGATCCTTATGGATAAAGAAGGAATACAGTATAAAACATCTTCTCTGATGTCATTTCAGTTCATTTATTTTTCTTCTGTCTCATTATCTACCTGTTTGTCTTTCTGTATGTCTGCCTTACTATTAGCGAGGCTCACCATGTTCCTGGGGTTTGACATTAGGAAGTGTTGAGCCACATGTACGGGCAGAAGATTGAAGAGAATCCTCCTGTTGTCCAGTTTGACTTTTTCCATACCGTCCCTTTCTTCTTCCGCCTGACATAAAATAGCATACATTAAAAAACACATACTGCAGCTTGTTCCACATTGTCACCACATGGGGTCAGTAAAAACCTTATGAGCCTGCTGCCATATGTGTAGTTGGATTTTTAATGGTTTGGGTACATGAAATGGCTAAGGCTGCTAGTTAAATGGTTAAATTGTTTAAATTCAGATTTGCTTCCCACTATACAAAATAGCCCCTTTTTACACTTCTGATGCCAAATGAAACCAAGCCAAAACAAGCATAACACACATAACCTGATAGTTTACACATAACAATTCCCAAATGGCAGAATTTCTACAGTACACCTCTATGAAAACTGATATTATGATAATGAGATTTAATCCACAGCCTGTCTCACATGCACATACACATACAGACACACACTTCCTGACCTGCACAGCCCATAGGAAGTCCAAGCGTAGTTTGAGGTCAAGTTGCCTGGAGTGGAGGGCCAGGGCACTGACAAAGAGCAACAGAGACAGGATGGGCTCATAGCCCCGGATGTGGAAGGACCCCCCACTGTGGAAAAGACCAACACACAAGTCAGCACCGGACCGGACCACACAGAAAACTACACAGGAGGGTTGAACAGACCCCCCACAGTGTCAAGAGCGATCATGCGTAAAGTTATATGTGTGAAATAATGAAAATGTGGATTTTTTTGAGGGCCAACATCAAATGAAAGCATTAAATTTAGGAAAACGTACAAATGAAAGAGCTTTAAATGTGGTTGAGGATTTGAATCATAGAATATTCATCATCTATGGATGCACAAGTGGATATAAACAAAATTAGTTTTCAAAAGCAATCTTTAATAGCCTGACAAATTCATCATAATAATTTTTTGAGAGCACATTTATGATCTGAGCTCCAATAAAATTGGTCAGGTCCCTCGATGCTGGGGTGAAACAGCTAACGCTCTCCCATCATCCAGCCCACATCGTCCTTTCAGGCTTCTGATTTGGAACTAATGAGCACATGTGCTGCTTCAAAGGGTGGTAAATGAAAGAGTGTGTGGGCTGAAGACAAGCAAAGACTCCACACACATACTTCTCAGGACATGTGCTGTAAATGCTCTCTCTCTCTCCTGCTTATCTTTTTTTCTCTCTGGAACAAACAAACAAAAAAACTGCTGCTTGACATTCACAGCCAATCACTGATTCTGATGCTTCAATGATGCAAAATCACTGCACAATCTGGAGGCTTTTCTGATAGGATGTTTGTGTTGTTGTCATGTCATTTCAGGAAAACAGAAATAACATGTGCAAACAAGCTGAAGTGATTTGCATGACGGTTTTCATCTGATGGTCACGCTGCGCTGAGAAACCTCACCCTGCAGTCTTGCGAAAGCCACTGAGCTCCAACACGGTGACATACAGCACCCCCAGAATGAGCATTAGCGCCATCTTTGGCAGCCAGGAGATGCGCAGGAAAAGTGCCAGGGTGAGTGTGCCAACCACGCAAGACAGAAAGGCATAGTGGGCACCGTCACAAGGCAGCTCTGCCATGGTTTGGTTGACGCCGCTGTCCACATCAATGATGACAATGGAGCTGTTGGTATTGGCACTATCCCACAACCAGGGCATACAGCCCACCTATCAAAGGCAAACAGAAAGATTACCATAAAGATTGTAGGACAGTGAAGTCGAGAACAGTTCAGTGTTAGCCTTGCTTTACCAAAAGCATTCTTGCATTACCTGGTTTACATGGTAATTTTAAATTTTTGTCCATCACAAATAAACTGGGGATGGACTGTATTTCAAACTTTGAATGTTTGTTTGTCTATCAGAGCTCACACATTTGCAGACTTGAGAATATTGTCATAAATGTCTGTTGTTAACATGATGAATACCAACTATCTATGCTCATGATAAATTATTTATTTTAGCTTTTTTGGCTCCCTAACTCACTAAACCACCATCTCAAGCACAAACCATGCAATATTTATTAAACCCGTGACAATAATGCATTTTCCCACTGCAGTCTAGCATCTAAATCTGCCTTTATCAAACCAAAAGCTAATTACAATTAGTAGCTCAGAAAATTACAGCTGAAATCCATTTTTGGAGCTGTAAATAAAACAATGTATTGGTTGGCCAGAAGTTTGGGTCATTTGTGGCGGGTGACACTTTTACTGTTACGTTGCCTACTTACCACGCATGCCTGGGCCACAGCGTAGATTAAGAGCACTATGAGGATACAGAGAGCAGTGCGAATCTGAATGGTCAGGCACCCTGGAAAACACTGAGTGACAAAAAGAGAGAGAGAGAAAAGGAGAGATATTATGAGAGCAAATTAATTGATATATAGCCAAACACAGCAACATTGCAATTGGAGAAAGTGTTAATAGCTGTAAAAATATGAGTGGGAAAAAAAATCATATTTTAACTGGATATTGTGTTCACTCATATGAAGTGACAGTTGTACTTGTATGTTTTTTAAATGTATTTTTATTGTTATAACAATATTTATTCTGCTCTCTTGGCCAGGTCAAGAGAAGACTTTTACCTGGTTAAATAAAGAACATATGCACTTGCCACTTTAAGATTTTGATCCTACATTTAATGTATAATTATTGTGTATTGATGTGTATGTTGTGCCAGTGCCAAAGACAAACTTCCATTTTTTTGTAAATTCAATGGACAAAAAAGTAGTGGGAATCTGAAATACTGTGCAGATAGAGATTGTAGCATGAGGTAAGTAAGATGAGCAAAAAACAGAAAGAAAAAAGAAGGAGAAACGACAGTATATGAGCTTCAAAGTGTAAAATAAACTGTAAAACTGATGCGATTAGGAACTTCGAGGGAGACCATCAACCTCAACAAAAGCTGAAATTAATAGACTTGGACTTGCCATCTGAGTTTGAATTCAACATAGGGGCTTAGAAAGTAATCTCGAAGCCAATGAATATTGAATCACTATTACAAGGCTTTATGAAAAATACATTTACATATTTTCCTTTGGTCAGCAAAAGAATAATAATGAAGAAACTTTAACTTGCCAGCTCTGTTAAGCACCAGAACAGAGAAGATGAAAGTTGATGTGTGAATGAGAAGTGAATGAAGAAAAGCAGATGTGTATCCAGTAAAGTATAAGAAAGCAACTATATTTACCTGTAATCTAGTGATATGCAGGTACATGATACAAGCTACTAGGAAACAGATGCAGAAGACGAGAAGGACTAGTACCACTGTGCCCCTGAGAGGAAAAAAAAGAATAGGTGAAGAGAGTGAGATTAGTAAGAAAACTGGATGATAGTTGATTTAAGATATAAACAGAGAAAGAGACAGAAAAAGCAAAAGAGAAAAGAAGGAACAACAATGGAATCCGGTTGTACATACTGTGGTATGATGAGAAGATAGACAAGGCCAAACAAGGCAGCTAGGATCAGAGAAAGGACCACTGCACTGGTGAAATACTCATCAGGAACCTGGTGGTACTGTGTAATGCCAGAGACCACATAAGAGTGAGTAACATAGCAAAAAACATTCAGTCGGTGGCTTCATCACATTAAAGTTTGACATTTACAGCATCTCGCTGAATGCCCCTCACCCTCTGCTCGCGCTCAGAGCACTTATACATGAGTGTGAGGAAGTTGAGGTCAGCTGTGTCGGACTCGGTCTGGCGGGCCTCGATCAGCCGGCTGATGTAGCGGTTGACCCGTGTTCTGGGGCTGCTCTGGAGCAAGTTAGCCTGGTTAGCGTTAGGACGGTTCCTCAGCTTCTGCGGGGCGGTCCGCATGGCCCTCCGCTGGTGGGATAACAAAAAAACAGAAACTGAAAATGCAGAAGTTGTAAAGTAGTAGTGTGATACATAGGCTGCAATGCGGTGCCCTGTTTTCTATGCACTACTGGAATATTGTCATATTAGGAACAAGGGTGAATAACAGTCAACAATAAACACAGGCAACTTATTATACTTTCAAATCACGGCATTGTCTTCACACTTAACTTCATTACTGAATGCACCCCGCTGTGTCTAAGTGCCTTCTGCAGCCAAATTGAGCAGCTTTGCCAAACATTGGGCATTGGAGCAAAGCCAGTGAGTTAACATGGAAGAGTGGATGTTTGTGAGTGTGTAGGAGGGTGTGTGTGTATATGTAAGTGAGTGTGCTGGATGAATTGCACAGCTCAGAGGCGCAGTAGGGGGGACAAAGGGTGAGCACGGATCACCAGAGTTTTCATAAGTTCATGACATGACATGAATGCACACTGAGTTCTGTTTATTCTCCCTTACTTCCTGCTTTCCTTCCTTGCGCCTGTCTATTCTTCATTTGTTAGATTCTTCTTTTCTTTCCGCGAACCTGCCTGTTCTCTTTCCTTCCTTCGTTTCATCTCTTCCCTTTCTTTCTGTCTTTCTGCTTACTTGTTTTCTTTTTCCTGTGACTTCTCACCGTTTTTCCTTGATTCTCTGTTCTTCCTTACTTCCTTCTTTCCTTCCCTGCTTCCACTTTTTCTTACTTACATCACTATTTCCTTTCTTCCTTGCAGCATTTTTTCTTATTTCCCTCTTTCGTACTTCTACCCTTTCTGTCTCTCTGCTTGCATTCTTGCCTTCATTTGTTTTTCCATGCCTTCTTTCTGCTCTCTCTTTTCTTCTTTGCTTGTTTATTTCCATTCCTTTCTTTATGCCATCTGTTTTTCCTTCTTTCCTTCCTCCCTTTACTGTTTGCATCTATTCTTCTTTGCTTCCTTGCTTTTCCATGTCTTTTTCTCCATATTTTCCATCTCTTTTTTTGCACCTCCCTCACTTTGTTTTCATTTTAATCTTCCTCATGTTTCATATTGTGCACAGTGTAACACATCATAATCATGTAGCCATGTCTGCCACAACCAAAAATCATATTCATTCATCCCCTGTCCCTCATATTGCTTGTCTTCGTGCCTCGAATGCATATGTCGTTTGACACAGCTGAAGAGTGTCTGGTCTGAATGTGAAATTACCATTCAGGGGAAGGTGTGTGTACAACTTAACCTGCCTCCCTTATCCATTTGTCTGTTTCACACTAAGCTGCCTTCTGTCTATACAGTGAGGGTGTTGTCATTACTGGTAATATAGATATAAGGGTGGTAAAGATTTACTGGATGCAGCTACTGAAGGCAATGTAAGAAAAACAGGAAGATGATGCTTAGTTAAACTTTCATAACAAATGCTTGAAATCCTTGACATAAATGTGGGTCATGCACAAACACACATACAAATCTGCACCACTATACTTGTCTTGACATAAATTCATTTCCCCCTGACCTTTAACCAAAATTGCTACATGCCTAACCAACCCTTGCCTTAAAAGTTTGTCATTACCTACACCATTAAACCAAGTCTTCGCCCTGAAATAAAATATTTAACTTGTGGGGACTATTTTGGGGTAAAGAAAGTCCCTGTGTGTGAAATATAAGATAAATGCAATGACATAAATATATAGCACACACAAACACACCTACAAATTGGGATTAAAACAGCTGGTGCAAACATTTTACAGCTGCCAGGCCACAGGATTTCTTTCTAGGCACACAAGGTCAAATATGCTCTTTGACATTTTAGCCAGACTGCCAGTGTCACTGACAGTATATGGGGGTAAATTGGTATGTTGGTCTCTGGCAGCAGCAGCATGGTGAAGTCATTATAGCTGAAGGGGCACGAGCACTCACATCTCACCATAGCTCTCTATTTCCTTATGATATATTTATTCACTGACTACAATGTACAGTTGCAAGAACACATTTGTGAAGCATTTTGAATTACCTGGAATCCTTAATTATTTTATCCTAAACTGTGGTTTGGTCTTCAGTTGAATTATAAAACTAAATATTACCTAATTTACCTACAACATAACACACAAAAAACACTTTTCTTTCGTATGTATTCATTGAAAAAAAAAGTTTAGGCATTCAGTGAAGGCAAAGGAAAGTACTGCAAACCTTTAGGATAGCATACTGTATATAAATAGCACATGATAACACATGGTGTTGGAAGATATTGCCTGTTCTATAAAAACACAAAAATGATACCAACAGAGTCTACAATTCAGAGACTACAACAAAGATCTGTGGATGGGAAACACGCCCAGATTAAAATGACTACATATTGGTACAAGAGGACCTCTTGCGCATCATCAAACAGCCCTATAAGACTTTAGTCTGGCTACTACAAGGGTGCAATGTACAATGTCCAATGAGGTGACAAAAAAGATGAAAGTAACAGCTTTGGATATAAGAGCATCTGTGGCACATAATATCTGTGGCACATAATATCTACATTATGTCCAGTATGTTAATGAGTTCACATTAAGAAAGCCACTGAACCAGGGAGAACACACACAGATGCTCCTCTAATGTTTGCCAAAGCTCACTGAAATGCCTTTCTTGAAAGAAAACCACAGAATATAAATGTTTAACCTAAAGAAGAAAGGCTTCCTAACGGCTGTGCAGTGCTTCAGGAAACATTTGCATGAATAATATTATTGCTAGGAATTCAGGTAATTCAAACAAGAGTTCACTACATATTTTCACAAATAAGGGATTTCTAGGCACACAGACTGTACTGTATATCTCTTTTGTCTCTATTTACCAAAATCACAGCACGAACAAACACAGAAACGTGAACACAGACACTGAGAGTTAATACCTTATCACCGTCCTCGCAGTTCATGACATTGGAGAAGGGAATCTCAGCCTTGAACATCTTCCTGCAGTGCATAAGCTGCACTAGTAAGTAGCACACAGTTTTGAACTTCATCTTTTTGGCGGGCTTTATATCCGAAAGAATCAATCCTGGGAATATCTGTCACCAGATAAGAAATGGGAACAAGGATTAAATCATGATACCCCAACACAGTGATATATATCTTATGTAAGGGTCTGTAATTCATGCACAGGCACTGGACAGTATACATGTGCACCACATGCTCATGCACACACACGCATGCAATCATTATTATCAGGCTCAGGAATTTCAGTATAAAGTTGTTAAAATAATATAGGTCAATCAAACCCTTAGGGGTAGTTTAAGGACTTTAGGAACTGCCCTTGTTTCTCTTTCATGAGGCTATTTTAGAAAAAGCGATAAGATTCAAGAGTATCAAATGTGCCAATAGTAATAAATACATGGTTTGTTTTATACACAGAGTTGGATGTGTGTCACTAAACAGGAGTAATTAAAGGCACAATATAGAAGAGCGAGTTGCATCCTATCCAACACAGCTTAGTCAGGGCACATCTTTCTCTGAGCCATGTCTTTGATGAAGTCTAACCATCAGCTCTATTAAGAGGATTAACATAGTCTCCCGCATATCAAAAAAAATACACGCAACTGGGATGTTACAGGTTCAAATGAGGATGTAACCTATGTGCAAGTCTTATCTTGCATAACATGAAACCTGCTGTAAGAAATGATGATGATAGGAGAGGGAGAAGGGAGAAGACAGGGGCGTAGAGGAGAGAGAAGAGGAGAGGAGAGAAGAGGAGAGGAGAGGAGAGGAGAGGAGAGGAGAGGAGAGGAGAGGAGAGGAGAGGAGGCCTGTATAGAAACAAGACTGAAATTCCCTCTCCAGCTGCTTGTGGCACATCTGTTGTAGATGTGCGTGTTTACACCGCCACACACATATCTGTATGTTTGTTGGACTGTGTAGATTTGAGATGATAGACGCCACAGGCTGTTTTTTCCCTCTCTCTCTTTATAGCCCCAGTCCAATCTATTAGAGGCTGGAAGTAAGATCATCTCAACAACAAATGTGTGTGAGCTCCATCATAGGATGCTGGATGCTTTAGTCAACACTATATTTCTACTTGAAGGATGGTTCTTACTATAGATCTTGGCACAGAGGTAAGATAAGCCTGCTTTTGTAAGCCTGATTTACCAAGTAGGTCCATTAATATGGATTAACATACGACCTGTAGAAGCTTCGCTAATGTGTACAGTACACTTTCTACGTATTAAAAGGTTCACTGAAGGACAAGGTTTAATAGGGGTTGTCATCTAAAGATACAATTGATGCTGCACCTTAACCATTTTCCTCATACATTATAATGAATACAAGTTCCTCAGCATAGCATTATAACACAGTACCTTCCGTCGGTGAGATGGCACTATAAAGAAAGTTTCAATTTCATGTTTTTGGAGGAAGGTGTTCCTTTCGTGTCCGTTTCCAGGCTCCACCTCATAGTCTCCATTTAGGCACTCCAGCGTAGATTTGGTGATGTGGACTTTTCTGTAGAGTACAGGAAAAGATAGGGCAAAAAAAAAACACACAAAACAGCAGGTCTCATCTATTTTCTTCACCATTTACAGCTGTAACCATTAGATGCATTTGGCACATGCAACAGTAGCTCTGAGCAGGTAAAGTGTACAAGAGTTAAGCATTACAAGTGATTGTCAAAATCAGACTTGAAATCCTGCTCCTGAAGGCTTTTACAAACATGAGAGGATGACAAACTGATGAAAATAAGTTGTCCATAGTTGTTGAAGCTGGTATTCATAATGTCTTGTACTGACCCAGGTAGTCCTCCAGCTTCCATCACATTGGCCAGGGTCACATCATTTGACCACACATCATATTGCCATTTCCTGAGGCCCAGCACTCCACACAGCACCCGACCTGTATGTAGGCCCACACGCATGTTTAGGTTGACTTCTGTGGCCTCTGCTACTGACCTGCAGGGGCAAAACACATTGAATTACGCGGTGAGAGGTCCTAAGGTCATCTATATGTATATGTGCATGTTTGTATATATACATATATATATACATACATATATACATATATACATATATACACACACACACACACACACACACACACACACACACACACACACACACACACACACACACACACACACACACACACACACATATGTATATGTATATATATATATATATATATATATATGGAACAATTAGACAAACTGTGTGAGAAAATGTTTTCATGTCTTTCATGAGTTGATGAAGGAATATCATCTTTTTCATTTAATTTTTATGTACAAATCTCAAGAAAAAGCATTACTTTGAACAGCACTACTGTTATAACTAAATATTTTTTATTAAAATAGATCCCCATGTGTAATGATATAGGTGAACAGTGCATCTGAATTTCAGATTAATATCAAATCTGCAACTACAGGCATTCTTTATGAATAGAGAGGGAACAAACACTGTCCACAAAGTGCCCTTCTTTGTGCTAACATACCAAAACAGACTGTGGAACAAAAAAAGTGTGAGTTGAACACTTTTATTTAATCAGTGCTGAGAAGAAGTTCAATTTAATTGTCAGACTTATAATCAAGCCATGAACGCATCTGATTTAATCTGTTGCTGCATCTCAGTCTCTTACATTCTGATGTTCCTTTTGTCCTCTTTCAAACTGTGGAGGATACGCAAGCAGTTTTGAGCTCAGTAATGCAGCTAATTCTCCATCAACACTGAAGCCTTTTCTCGCCAGCAACTGTAGTTCCACTCTCTCAAATGTTCAGTGTTAGAATGCGCTCACAGCACACATGGCTAATCAGGCTGCTAATCTGGCTAATCTCTCATCATGGACTCATTTAAACAGTGTGCTTAAAATAAAATAAAGGTAAAGATTGAATTGGCTTCTATAGTTTTTGAACATTATAGGATGGATAGATGGATTCCAATAAATAAATGATAAATAAAGGTATTGATGTAAATGATCATCAATACATATACTTAAGTAATAGTGTGATTTCATTGACCACATGTGTAAAACATCCACTCACGTTATGGTGTCAATCATATCCAGACCCATCTCTACACAGCAGTGGGCGTGATCAGTTTTGGGTTGGGTCAGTCCAGACACACAGTAGTAACAATCTCCCAGGATCTTAATCCTGCGACAGTGGTTCTCCTGTCGATCAAAAAGGCAGAGCCGAGAAAGAAAAAAGTGATTCAGTGTCACCCAACAATGAAGATGACCCAATATGAGCCAGTCAGACAGAAAATGCATATTTAACTCTACATTTCATCAAATACAAACTGGCATTAAATATTTTAATGATGAGGGTAAGTTCAGTTAGTATTTAACCACCACAATAAAGCCAAAATGCAACTTTCTTCCAGTTTCACTAAAGTCACACCAAGCTGATGTCATTACAGTCTACCCATTACACTGATTGCACTGATTGATATCCGACAGTGTATTTTGTAGCTTCAAGCTACTCATCGCTGCAAGTTCCAAGGTCAGTTCACTTCTCAGTCCAGGAGTTATCACCTTTCAAACTTAAAAGGACTTTTTTAGAGCTTCATCATAATACTTTGAGGCTTAAACTATGTCAAAATATGTAATCCCTCAGCATTTTATACAAATTCAATTCATGATGTCTGAGATTTGTGTATGAATTTAAAATGTTATAATTAATTATAGTGCTCTCATAATAAGCCTAATATCAGTGTCAGGTTGCTACACTTGGTGTAGGAAAGAGTGTAACTTTTGACTCTAATAATAATAATAATCAATGTAGTACATTTAAATAGATTTCCAATTACCAATCTAAATTGTTGAAATTGGACCAGTGGTGTGGTGAAACATAACTTTTTTAATCTCTGTTTTTTGCATTGGATTAAATAAATTAGATGTAACATCTTCATTTGTGAACCTTAGAAGTGTTGGTAGTTTTTTTTTAAATTTATTTAGGTTTTATGGACAGAGCCAGGTTAGTTATTTCTACTTGTCTCCTGTTTTTTATGGTACTGTATATTATGTTTTATTATTTTTACCTAATTATTTCTACTGCTATTATCAATAAACAGTAATAAAATCTATCTGTATTTGTCTGTATCTGTCATATACATTACTCTAGAATATGGGGAAACTGCATAAATGGACATTTCTGCCTATGGCTCTAACTTAAAGTTAGTTATTCATGATATGTTTTCTACTTCTCTACACCCTGTTTCTACCTAAAAATCTGGTCTCTTTCTTGTGTTAAATTTTCCTGCTGGGGATCAAAAGGTGTTATTTTATCTTCCTTAAGATACAAAGAAAGTAAAAACTATGGACACTGGAATGATCTTAATGCTAAAATTAATACCCATGGCCTCAAAGTTATCATTGTTTTGTTTTCTTTTATTGAATGCATACCAAAATCAGAGAAATAATTTTGAGCTTTGAGCTTTTAATGTTTTAAAAATGACACCTTAGGGTGGGTGTCAAAAGCAAGGTGTAAGACACAAACAAACATTAATATGTTATTTTTGTGAAATAAAAATTTGGTTGGATCTTAATCTATTTACTTGTAAAACTGTTTTTGAAATTGAATTCTTACTAAATCATGCACTTTGCACTTACTTTCAGTGCCATACTCTATTTTTTTAACAATAAAAAGTTACTTTATGTTGTAATCGAGGCATTAGGTCTCTTTGGGGCAACGTACGTCATAGTGGATCAGTAACAGATGGCGCTACAGTGGGGCACGGCCACAGTTACAGGAAGCAGGGAAGGCCTTGGTACTTACAGATTCACCTACTCTGTACTTTTCCTGTGCTAATCTGCACTGTGGGCTTAGGAGCTGATTCAGACCCAAGCAGGATTACTACTGTCATGTGACTGAAGCATTGTGGGCAATCTGGGTGGTCATCAGCATAGAAGAAACATGGATGCAATATGTTGTATAGGGACTAGACGTTAACACCTAGTCACATTTTCTAAAAAGGCTCTTTTTGATCATCAATGTTGTATTTTAAGTGAGGTGATAATGAAAACATTCAACACTTCCACAGGTGTGCTGTAGTTGTATTAACAGGTGCCTTACATACAGTGTATCCATATGTGTACATTGATGCAAATTAGCAAACACTTCAGCACACCCAGACAAAGAGAACAAGACACACACACACACACACACACACACACGCACACACACACGCACACACGCACACACGCACACACGCACACACGCACACACGCACGCACACACACACACACACACACACACACACACACACACACACAAAGGTTGAGACACAGAGACAAATAACAGGGAAGGGGAACATTCAATGAATGATTATGAAGGAAAAGATAGGCCAGCTGAGAGTAGCAACAGGTCATTTCTTAAAAGTCCCCAAACACAAATCAGTATACACTGTGCTTTGTCTTTGCTACAAAGACAAAGGTCAGTGCTGTGTTCATATTGTTGATGGGGTTGAAGATAAGGGCTCCTGTAACTTTGGGGGAATTGAAAGCACACAAAACATAACGTGTGTTTGTCCCGCTAACTATCTCTGAATCTGTCCTCTGTGGACTTGAAATGTAAGAAATTGGAAAATCACTAGTTCCTGGCTGATACACATAACACTTTTTCTGAATCTTATTAGAAATAATCAAATTACATCAGGCCATTACGTACATTGACAAAACTAGCTATCTTCCATTCTACCTCGGCATGTTGAAGTATTTCATGCCAACATTTTATCAATATCTGCAGACAGTTATTCATTGAAAGCGCTCTGTGCTGGACAAAATCTTTAAGAGCACTGCAAATGCTTCCTCCACACCCCTTGCCTTTCTTCACCTCTGCCAGCATTCAGGCAGTGACTAAATATTTTCCTTTTGTCACCAGCTCTTATGTTGATTTAACTTAATGTACAATCATTTATGTGCAACAAGAAATTAATAATATATCAACACTTCCTCCACCCACGACTACCTGCTGGGTTGAAGCGAGCCGGTGCTGAAGTTCTGTGAAGTAAACCTATTTATAGATATGATGGACATGATAGATAACAAATGTTCAATGTTTTAAGAATATTTTCTTTACATAGATGGCACAGGTTTTTTTTAAACATTTGATAGAAACTGGAAACCAGGAGTATTATTTTCTTGGAACAGTTGAATGACTGCTGTTGTTTTATTTAAACAATATTTTTTAATAATTAAAATATACTTGGATGGCTGTCAATGTACTTGGGAGTGCTGCCAAAGAAACCTTTGTGTGTGAGAAACACTGCAAACACACAAACTGAATCTTGGAGGTTAATCTTTGATAAAAGAATATTGTTGTTAGCAAATTAAATTGAGACAGGACTAACTCGCAATATACATACTGAAATGAAAGAATACATCTCTATTAAGGTAAATGAAAAACATAATCTGTGACAGTTTAATCTTATTATATAGATAATGTCACTGTGATCAAATCAAACCGAAGCACTGTGTGAGAATACGCAAATAAGGAGATAATGTCAATTATAATTACATGAATTAAAATTGAATGACTGAATGTTTCTACTGAAAACCATTACTAAGTAACTCTTAACTGTGCGTGTTCTTATCTAGGGACATCTATTTAAAATTTGTTGCAAAATGCAAGTAAACATGTAAAAAAAAAAAGTGATTGCTGATGAATTTAACTAATTTGATGTATACATATGGGATCTTACAAAGCAAACTATATCCCTGAACCAACAAATAAAGGGAAAAAATTCCATATTGGAAAAAAATATTTGCTGGTAGACTGCACAACTTAATTCATTGGTTTTGTAGATCTAAAAATCATTTAATTTAGTTATTTTTCTAGCAACAGAAAAATGTCTTTTCTCTGACTCCTCTGTCAAAAACCCAAGCTGGCTTGTTTAGTTTTGGCTTAGCTTGAGTCCACAGTTTCTAGCACACAGGCGTCTGAGGGAAAACTGCAGGACTTGACAGTGATCCTTGCACCTGCTTGTGGGACAAACCCAAACAGGGTTATTTGAGTTGTGTTTACACCCAAATTTTTATATGGAGCTGATTTTTATATGCAGCTGTCACAGTGTGGGCAGTGAGCACACTTTGTGTTTAATTAAAAATATATTTTTTTAAACTGTTAGCATCATAAATGGTGAGATTTGTTTTGTGTTATATTTTTCTTGGCATAGGATTTTGTATTATATAAACCTCCAGATGTACAAATGATCACTACTGAATTTCCTTCAGGTTATAATTGTAAAAACAACTTCTTTCTCTATTTTGGACAAAGTGATCCTTCACAAAAACTAGCTTTCGAACAGATAATACACTCTCAGCTTACTCATGAGCAGATTAATTTGTTTTGTCAGTTCTTCCAGTGAATTAAGTGCTTATGTTTAATCAGGGGATAATAGTCCTGAAAATTGAACACCAGAAATGTGCCTTTTATTACTCTCGTCAAACATGATGAAAATAAAGTGAAAAACACATTGATTTAGGAAAACAAGTATGGAAATACATTTCAGTATGCATGTATGCGCTGTACACACGACATAAGCTATTCTGTAAGCCATCACAGCCTTATATGTGTGAATGAAAAGGGGATTCTGACTTGCCGTGAAAGTAAGAGACAGCAGACAGATATATCATTGAGCCATCCTAAAAATGGAAACACGAGAGAGGAAGGGAGTGCAGAGAACCACAGGGCATAAAAGACACAGTTGAGGGAAGTAGGCTGCTGCATGTCAATCAAAAGCTGAGAAACAAGGAGCGGAGGAGTCTGAAAGCTGTGATGCAGGGAGGTGTTGCAAGAGGAGAGAAAAGGGAGACTAGAATGAAAAGCTGTGTGAAACTCTGCCATGGAAACGGCAAACACAAACACACACACACGCATATAGACACAAAAGCAAATCCAGTCCAGGACTATTAATGTTATATGGCATCACAACAACCATAAATTAATCACAGAGTCCCTCTTGCAACAGAAACTGTTGTTTTGGGTGCCGGACAGACTGTAGGGAACTCAGCCAAGGAGAGGAAGTGTTTATATTTAGTGTATTTATCTCTTACAACTTTCAATTATCATGTGAACCATAGATGGACTTTTAGTGTTATATGTTTTCAATAAAACAAAAAAGTCAAAAATAGTCAAGTCTGGACTCCTTCTACTAACTACAAAAAATATGATGTTTTTTGTTTATTTGTTTTTTGTCATTGTATTCTTATGACAAACAAAACTGTGAGGTCTTTACTAAATGATCCCGCTATCTTCCTCTGACACCTCAGATACGCATCGGCTGATTATTGCAGCCCTGCACGTCAGTCTGGTGTTACAGCTTAACACCGGGAACACACCGAAGAGCGGCGAAAAGCGGCCTGTGGCGAGTTGCCATGCAATCTCTATGTAAACTCATGGTGGCAACACTTCGACAGCGTAACTGTTACAATTAAGGCAAAGTTGGTTAGTGAGATGGTTTCAAAGCTTTCCTGAGATTGTGCCTCTTGTCTTCACTCTCAGTTGTAGTTGGCAGTTTCTTGGCCTGGTGGTGAAGAGTTATAATTACCGATTATGATTATAATTACAAGCTTTTGTTCTTGTGGGTGGTGGGAGTCAAACAGCAAATACTGGTCAGTGTGAACAGGTTTCCTGTCAACTTCTAGTTTCCAGCTTCCACGGTTAAAGAAGGCAAGGGTTTAGTTGTCTTCTGATGTAAAGTTAATGCTGCAGTCCACAGTGAAGGCTGACACTCCTCTCCCATTACAAAGACATCGGCAACAGTGGAAGGCAGCTCTAAATTATTGTCTTTGTTGGTAGGAGTCATTCTTGTGCTTGTAGTAGGTGGGGTTGAAGCAAAGGTTAATAAGAGCGCTGACTTAATCAATACTCTAGGAGTAGACCTCCGTATGGGGCTAAAACCGAGACTCAAATCCAGCCTCTTTCTGAATCTGGTGCTGCCAAATTTAAAATCCAAACCTACCACTAGACTCAAGGTGTTTTGCTTTACTTCCCTCCTTACTAAATGTTACTAAACCCACACACTGACTTAACTCTGTTTCCCCCCCGGGCATTGTATATCTACTGGCAACACGACATTCATAATATTATATGTATTAACAATCCATCAAATGACTATGACAGGGAATTAACACATGACTCTTCAGCTCCCCATAACTCTATGGAGAGTTATAGCATCTTTCAGCTCATTGTTTTGGTTTTACAGCCTGTAATGTTACTGTTTTGGATCACTTTAGCCTCGCTAATCGACCTTTTGTCTGCTGCATCAGAACCTGCCAAATCAGTTTTATAAGGTGATAATAAGTCAGTTCTGTGTTTTCAGCTTGTTCTGCTGCCCCCAAATGGTCACAGATAGTTAAGAATGTTACAATTAATACTGCTTTAATAAATTACATTTGAATAAAACCTACCCTGACCCAAAGCCAGAGCAAACAAACAAACAAAAAACTAATGATTATGAGTGGTCCTAAAGGTTCAAACATAAAAATGTTCAATCAAGATTGTGTTGTGAGCTTGTGTTAAATTTGGAAACTGTTATAAATTGCTTTGCTACCTGAGGTCAACGGGAGGTCAGATGAGGGTGGAAGGTTTCTGATAAACCTGGGTTCATGTTTGCTGCCTTATCTTCATTTATACTGAACACTGAGCCAAATGGCTTCAGGAAAAGGAGAAGGAGAAGAAGAAGAAGAAGAAGAAGAAGAAGAAGAAGAAGAAGAAGAAGGAAGAGGAGAGGAGAGGAGAGAAGACTTGGTTTACTACATAAACAGCACTTTAGGAGAACACTGCGTTCCTGGCCAACTTCCCATGCAGCTTGACTAGTCCAAAGAGTGGACAGGTGGTGTGGGGATGGTGCTGGAATGGTATTATGCGATGATGCCCAGTGGCCATGTGGCATCGCCCGCTCTTCATATGGAACGAGAAGAGTCTGCGTGCCCACAGTGACCGCAGCTATGAGTCACTGGCACTGCCACTTCCTGCCAAAGTGGATCAGAATGAGTGGGGCTTTGGGTCAGGGCGAGGCTAAAACATTTGATGACAAGTTTCGTAGCTGGGGACAGCCTTTCAGTGTAACATGAGATTCCCTGCTAGCAGCCAAGTGGAGATCAGACCAATCCATTAAGTTGTAACTGAAAGAATGAGACTGCTCAAATCACAACAGCTAGAAAATTGACATTGTTCAAGATAGCATTTCTTCTAACGAATTAATTTGGGGGAGGAAAGTGAAAAGGTATCAATCTTTCAATCACTGAAGTGTGTGTGTGTGTGTGTGTGTGTGTGTGTGTGTGTGTGTGTGTGTGTGTGTGTGTGTGTGTGTGTGTGTGTGTGTGTGTGTGTGTGTGTGTGTGTAATGCATGGAGTCATTTTGTTTTCTAATAGGACGTCAGGGTAAAATGCAACTTTCCACAAGGTAAAGATGCAGCTGACAAAACAGCATGAGCCAGGTACAGCAGCCGATCCAAGATTAAATGGGAAGGCAATGATAATTATTTGACAATAACAATCAAATGAAAGGCACTCTCTTTTAGGTCATTTCTATTTTGTGCATGTAAACAAGCAAGTTATAAATAGAGCTCTCAATGTGGCCAAGAAAAAACCTTCTATGAAAGCAAAAAAGGTTAAGTTGTAATCCTGTGGATTAATGGATTTGACAAGGGCATGCGTCTAGTGTAAGTAATAGAGGCCAGATTACATGTAGATAAGGCTGTGGCAGGGTGATCTTCAGGGGCTCAGGGGCTCAACCTTCTCACAAAACAAAGATACTGTATGTGTCAGCCAAACTCAAACTGGACAAGAAGGAGCAATATTATACTTTACTGGAGGAGTATTGATTCTAAATACCTGTATTTCAAGTCTGCCTTAAAGGAGATGTATCATGCACATTTACAGGTCTATATTTATATTCTGGGGCTCTACTCGTATATCTTATATATCTTACAATGGTTCTATACGCAGCACAGTCTGAAACAGGCCATCTTAGCTCCTGTCTCTTTAAAGCCCCCTTCCAAGGAGCCCACTCTTTTCTGATTGGTCATCTTAGAAAAGCTGCCCCTCCCCCTTGAATTTTGCGAATATATCTGTACATGTTTGAGCCAAAATCCAATCCCAAATATGCAAGTGGACAATGGGAACATCCCATGGAACAACCATAACAACAACCTTGGCAACAAAGGCTATGGAATGGATGGCTGTTTGTGGGCATGAATGATCAATCTGACATCACACGAGGGGGAAGTAGAGTCGACACTGCAAACAAAATGTTCATAGAAGGCTGATGCCTGAGCTTTTGACTTTCAGGGAGCAATATTACATACAGTACTGATCAAATGTTTGGACACACTTTCTTATTTAAGTGAACAGGAAGGCTTTTCCAAATGTTTGACTGGTACTGTATGTAATATTGCTCCCTGAAAGTCAAAAGCTCAGGCATCAGTCTTCTCTGAACATTTTGTTTGCAGTGTCACCTCTACTTCCCCCTCGTGTGACCTCAAGGTTTTGAACTTTGATCAAGTTTAACATAGACATCTAACATCAAAAAAGTGTAAATAAGTGTAATATGTCCCCTTTAAAACTGTTCATACTTTCTGTGAACAGATTTCTTTCTAATGGAATTCCAATGTAAGAGATTGGGTACTAAAAAGAGTCCTTGTTCTGTGCAAAAATGTATTCCAAAGTCTGGCTTACACAAAGTTTGGGGTATCTCCCCAAGTTGTCTGGCTTACACAAAGTTTGGGGTATCTCCCCAAGTTACAGTATTTTGAGCAGAAAAATCACATCCATCACATTGGAAGTACATTAGAAAGGGATCTTTTAAAGGCCAGTGTGAACAGGAGGAATGATTACAGCAAGAAAAACGGTTTCAGTGTTCATATGGGCACATTTTAATACTGACTTAATACTTTAAATTGTGAACTCATCCCCCAAGCCACGTCACGGCATGGTATTTTGTAATACCAGCGCTGATAGCGACACATTTGAGAGTGACTAGATTAACCACAGCGGTCAAATTCACAGCAAAAGTTGAGCGGATTTTGAGCACTGAAATCACAAAGAGTGAAATATTGACAGATGGGAGAGCTGAAATCTTTTCCACATGCAAAACGAGAGAGATTGGGTACAAGTACAACTCAGTGGCCCCTTCATTTAGTTCATTCACACAAGTGGAGTGGAGACGAGGTTTAACTCGGGGTAAATCTGGCCTAGATTAAAGAGGTCTGTCAACTCTTCCTCAAATGAAGCACTGGATAATCATATTAACCATCATATGGGCTTCCAGTATTCACTGTGACATCATGCTAAGCTGGTACAATAGTGGCATGTGCCAACAGCCGGTGGCCAATGCAGTACACACAAACATACTTGCTGTGTCAAACTCTGGCTGAAGTGTATACACAGAGAAAAAGAGCAGCCTTTATGCCACAAGTGACTGTAATTGAGGGATATGTGCTCAGGGAAGGGAAACAGACTCACCGTGGCAAGCTCATCAAATTTTCCAAACAGCTCATTTAGCAGTTTAACCAGTTCCTGGGCTGTACACTGGGAGGCCAGGCTGGTGAAACCTACTATGTCTGCAAACAGGATGCTGTAACAGAGACAAAGAGAGAACAAATAAGTATTTGAGTCAATGCAGGTTATTTATAGCTTCAAGTTACACTGTATCAAGGAAACAAGAATGTTGGCTGCCTGATCTCTTGAGTTCTTATGTTTAAACAGACATTAAGGAAGCCTCAACCAAAGTCAATTTGAACATTCTCTGTGGATAATGTGTTCACAGCAAAGTAATCAAACATTCAAATGAAGGGCCTGCAGCAGCAAAAGAAAAAATAAAGAGAGAGAGAGAGAGAGAGAGAGAGAGAGAGAGAGAGAGAGAGAGAGAGAGAGAGAGAGAGAGAGAGAGAGAGTGAGAGAGAGAGAGAGAGAGAGAGAGAGAGAGAGAGAGACAGAGAGAGAGAGAAAGCCTGCTCTCCAGTTCTCAAACGGACCGGCAGCGCAGTCAAGCACAGTGACTCAAAATAGAAGCGAGAGCATTCTCACGGGGATCAAGGTGGAGTCATGTCCTGTTAGGAGATGGAGAGAAGCCATTCTAAGATATAATGCAACCATCAAGGTGCTGTCACAGTCTCCAGGTGAACTTGTATTCCCTTTTGACAGCTGGTATACAGGACTGAAAGTGCTTGAGGTTTAAACTTTGCGTTCTAAGGGTGGCTGAGTTTTTTTTCTCACTGTTATATATATGTATATAAATCCTAAATCTTTTTCTGTGCCATTTGTGATTTTTGCAGATTACCTTATTCATCATGGGCAATGGCCCCGGTGTAAAGGTTACTTGTGTTGCTGTATCTTAAAATGAGACACTACTCATTATCAATCTGCATCAGAGCAGAACAGGAACTTTTCTCATGAAAGATTTGCGCTGAGTGTTGTTTGGCAAAGGGGTGTGTGAAAGGGGAATTAGTCATCAAACTCTGACTGTCCTGCGGCTCGTATACTGACAGCAGACTGTCTTCATGTGGGCTGGAGTTTTCACAATGTGACAGGGTGATGGATCTCTAAGAGTGAGCTGCTAAATGTCATTGTGTTGTCTCAAAGATGCCACCATAATGAGGAGCAATGGATTCAGTTTGTGTGAATGTTTTATTTGGCAACCTTCTGTGGCTGACAAATATTTGGAATATTAAATAAAAGCTCAGAAAAGGACCAAACTGATGCAATTAAGTGTCTTGGATCAGTGGGCACCCTAATTGCAGTATGGATGCATACAAAGCAGCTTTGATGTGTACAATGATTTGGTCAACAATAAAACAAAGGGCTGGATAAAAATCTAATTGATTTAAAAAAAAATTTGATCAGTTACAGAACACATGCCCAGTTATTTAATCCCTCAAATAGGCACAACAAATTCATGCCTGCTATGGACTCCAAGCCAAAACAATATGAATTCCTCCAGTAAAGTGAGCCATTTTTATTTTAAGTTAAATTGCTGATTAAAAACTTCCCCCAAAACATCTCCAGCCTTCTGAGATTCTCTTTAGAGGGCTGAAATGCAAACTGAGACAAGCTGATTGTAATTAATTAAAAATTCATCAGCTCCACCTGCAGCAATCATGTATTCAAAAGCCAGTCAGTATTGTAGTCTTTAATCCAACCAACCTCTCATGAGAAAATGTTTTACTTTTTCTGAAACACAAATAATGAGGACGATGAGGATGAATTCAAAGAGGACGGCTGCAAACAATACTGTGAAATCACCATTTTCACATAGACAAAGTCAGCTGGCTACTAACTAGATTTAGAGAGTAGATAGCTGACTTTGTGGAGAACATGTGCAAATCATCTTGGAGTCCTGCTTTTGAGGAAAACTTTAACTGGGGTAGCCTATATTAATACATCTGATATTAATAAGACAAGAAAATTGCCTTCCACACACATTTTCAGGATGTTCCCAAGTAAGCTAAAATACTTCTGCAGTCTCCATTAAATGTTTGGTTCATGTGTGGCTTTACACATGGGAGCAGCAGACTGTTGCATTTATCTATTTTATAATTCTCATGATGACCCCATTTTCAATATCATATATGGTCAACATTTTTCCAGCAATAGCCATTCAGTGAATCCTTCTGGACTCAAATTGCATGACTGTAATCCAGAGTTACTATTTCTATGTCAGCCTCACTGTTTACTGTTAGCGCTTCTAACGCCATATAGTGTAAGAGTTGTCTTAAGTCATTGTTAATTCAAACATTTCTTACTTTAATTCAAAGCATTCAACTAGTGAAATACAGTGACACTGCATTCAACTAGTGAAATATAGAGTGACTTTCATTGTGAAGCAGTCACAATGTCATTTTCTGGATTCTTTTGTCAGTGGATCTTTTTTTTTTTTAAATTACAGGCTAAGCAATGTTTCCTCGCATTCTGTACTGTACTGTACTGTACTGTACTGTACTGTACTGTACTGTACTGCCAATACTAGACTGGATACTTATTAATAGGTTATGTGGAAAAACCTACATAATTTTAGCCCAAAGCATGCTTTTCAGTGAGTAGTTTGGTTATTGTTTAGGGAGAAATTTGCCCTTAAGTGCCTAAAAGATTTGGGGATTTTTCAGAAAAGGAGCTTGAAGAATCTGCAGCTCCCACATGCCTGGCTGTAGTGTGCATAAAGCATAAACCATGACATGGTACAGAGACATCCCATTGATTGCATTGTCCCGATATCTCATGACCTCATGTGACTGTAGACTGTGTTTACCTCATTTCAACCACACGCACACCATTGTCTTTACTTTTATCTAAAGCATGCACAAAGCATGAGCACTCTGTTCCATTGAAGTACAGTACAGGTCAGGAATCATGAAGTTCTACCATTGAGGATACAGCCCTTTAAATACAAATGCTCAGCAGTACACAAGATTTCTTAGTTCCAGGTTTACAGAGATACAAAAATGCATTGTCGTGTAATCATGGTGGCACGTACTTTAAATACCATACGATCATGAATAGAAATAAGGATGTAATATAGGTCAGGGGATGCTGAAATGTTTAATTTAAGCAGATGTTTCACTTAGCACATCATGAAAGGGTACATAAATCCAGCGATATACTGTATATTACACAGGGGAACACATAAACTCATTCTGTAATTAGTAACAGTTCCCACATGTAGTATGACAGGCAAACTAAATAAAAAAGACAAATCTAAATATGAGTATGGGGTGTGTGCAGAGCTGCGGTTCATATCACAAACATCTGTGGCTTATTTTTGACTATACAGCTTATACAGTAAGCAGTATGTGTGCAATTTTCAGCAATATGTGATTTTATAGGCATATAGAAAATGGTTACATGTTTAAAAATGACGTGTCAAATTGCAAGCTTATTATAAGTTGGCACAAATATTTCAGAATTTGCAGCTGTGTGAAGAATAATTTCCTTTAAGCAGATTTAACTCTTCAGGGCACTGTTTTTAATAATTTGCGCACAGAGGCTGCTGATTGCAGATTTTAACTGGCAACATCTGTATCTGATTTTGAATGTGTTCTGAAAACCATGCCAGCAAACTCTGCAATTCTCTTGGTGTGCTGTTCTAACTTCGGCCTTTGCCTACCAAACAAGAAACTCTACACTATATCATACTCAAGGTCAAAACCCAACTCAAGGTTCTGACTCAGTACACTCTATCTCCTACAGAAGGCAAATCGCTACAATTCAAATGATTACGCTACATAATTCATATATGATTATATCCGTGGTAACCATAATCTTCTGTTATCTAATATTGTCTAATACAACCATCCTTACACCCTCATCCATCATCTCCTCTCCAATGGCACATATTCAAGGAGAGTTATTCCCCCAATTATGCTAATCTCTTGGTTCCCTCAGTGTGAGGCATTACTGTAGCCATTTTGGCAGTTAAAATTTCAATTTAATATCAGATCATAGCAGAAGACACAAGCCACGTGCCAACTTAAGGGTTAACTGTGAATGGGTCCCTCTGGAGCTATAGTATGTTGCCAGTGCATGTGCTGACACTGGGCCAATAAAGGAGGTGACACAGAGGAGTATATGCAATAATTTGGAGTGCAGGATGCCAACAACAGGAGAATAAATTGTGTCTGTATGTGTGATTGTGAACATAAAACAAAACCTCCTTTCAGTTGTTTATTATTTTTCTCTCAATGAACTCTCTTTTTTGCAGGTATCCTGACCTCATCTCTTTCTTTGCAGAAACTGTTCTTTTAACTAATGTATTAAAAGACTTAAGTCTGTCACTTTATACTTGATTCAATGTACTGTCTGTTTTATCAAGAGGAAGCCTTTAAATTGAGAGTGATTGCCTTTATGTATTTATTTAATGTACGTGTGGGGGTGGAATTACATGTTATTTATAGACATGGCAGACATGTTGGGTAGAGGGAGTGCTAAATTATAAGGTGATGTGATAATTCTGAAAGCTCTTTAATTAAAAGAGAAATATGATTTTAAACAGTCTATGCTCATAATTTAGCAGTTTTTGCCTTATTTATATGATAAATGATACACATACAATATATTTTATTAAAGGTGAAAACAATTGAATTACTGGTGGTTTAAAAATGTCTTTTCCTTACAGTAATCATTTATAATGTCCATTTTTTAATCATATAAGTTACAATACTTCAACCCCTAAATGTTATTAAACCAGCCAGATTGTAATCAGATCGAACACAGCCCACAGTCTCAGAACATAATGATGTAAACTCCAAAAATTCAAGTAAATTGTGCTGCACACTGTTTACTTTGCTGTCCACCCAAATCATATAAATCATGACTGCATTCAGTTTAGATCACTCTCACAGGCTGGTGCTAACTGAAGGAGTTCAAGGCACAAAAGTAATCAGCAGAGCTCCACTGAGATGAGTCCATATTTAACCACAGCATGCGCACAAACACACACACACACACACACACACACACACACACACACACACACACACACACACACACACAGTGCATAACACAGCGTTATGCAACAAGAATTTAGTCTCCATTGCATTTAATCCCCGGCAGCAACTTAATCCTGGGGCTAAGCAAACTCTGCTCCTCAAGCCTCCCTGCTGCTCCAAGAACACAGAGGAAAGGAGGAAGAGGAAATTATAAGAAATGCTGGAGAATGATAAGACTTAACATTACAATAAGAAACGCAGATTTAAGTGGATGAAAAGGAGAATATAAAAAATAATAATCTTTGAATTTGCAGACAATGGAGCAGTAAACATCAGGTTTTCAGACATACTGTTCACATTTTTTCTGACAAAGGTTTAAAAGGTCAAACACAGCCAACTACAGCTGCAGGGGTCAAGAGGGAAAGTGCAAGAGTCATATTTGCATTGATGGATTGTAACCGACTAAGCACTCTGGTACAAACTTGTGGTACTTAACTTGGGTATTTCTATTTGATGTTACTTTATACTTTAACTCCACTATATTTTAGCAGCAAATGTTGTACTATTTACTCCATTGCATTTACTTCATATGATACATTGCTAGGTTGATTTTGAACAACCCAACAGTATTAAAGTAGTGAAAATCAGCTCCTCTTCCACCAGCTGTGACATTAAAATGCTGCATACGTATTAATTTATCAGTAATAATAATCTAGTAATATAATAAAAAATATTATGATGCTGAAAGGAGAAATGATGTTCCTGAGTACTTTTACTTTTGAGTATATAATCAAAATAATCAAAAATACTCCTGCACAGCATTTTGAATTCAAAGAGAGACACTGGAACAGATAGACAGAGATATAATATTTATGAACTGCCTTTTACAGCAAGGAAATACACTGTACCCACTGTTAGATCATTTGTATGCCAGTTTTTGAGACCTATTAGCCATCAACCTGTAGCAAAGGGTAATGATCTTAAGACAGCATACAGCCGGGAGCTTGGCAAATGTGTAGCACATTACATAAGCGCCAGAGGAAACTCCTCTTCAGTAAGCATTGCTTAATCTGCCTTTCTGTTTCCCCAGTGAGAACCCTAACACTTGTTTCCCTGGGAGGTTGCTGAGGTTTGATGGCCCTGAAGTTGGCATACGCGCCACTGGCAAACTATCCTTAGCCCTGTGAAAATGAGTACAGATTTTGATCTTGACATCAGTGGATGTTGGGTAAGTTCCTTGTAGCCCTCATTACATTTCTTTGCTCCAAAACACAACAACAATAATAAACAACTGGAAGGTGCAATCTCAAGTCTTTGCTATGATTCCAGTGATATATTGACTAATAATAAATGAGTGAATCAGATGTTAAGCGTGAAGAATGAGACATTTTGTTTTTTGAAGCCTGGGGAATGATAATGTTTTAGGAAAATGTTGGGTCAGATCACACTACATTGTGTAGCCATCAGTTTTATTTCCAGAGGACATGTTTGTTCAAGATATTCAGTTAAATTTTAGCATGTGCTTTAATGCACTGAGACAGTATTTATTCCACTATTTCAGCTGGAAATTATTTCATGAGGAGGATATAGTATCTCCAAATGCCACTGTTAAAAGTTGAATTAGTAAAGTAAATTCCCTGCTGGGTTTAAATATCATTGTGATCAGTTCACACCACAGTTGGGGATGATATGAGGGTCCTACCTGACATTGTCATGGCGCTGGATGTAGATTTTGTGAAAGATCCTTTCAGGGGGCTTCAGGAAATCCTCTTTCATCTCCATAGCTACGTTCCTGGGCAACAGACTCATTAACAGGCGCTCCTGAGTGTGTGTGTGTGTGTGTGTGTGTGTGTGTGTGTGTGTGTGTGTGTGTGTGTGTGTGTGTGTGTGTGTGTGTGTGTGTGTGTGTGTAAAAGAGACAGTGAGAAAGAGAAAGAGAGACAGAAAGACAGAGAGAGAGAGAGGGAGATGGGGAGAGAAAAGATAAAGTATGTTTAAATATACATTTTTGTACAGTCAAACGCAGCAAAGTTATCACAGGACAGAGTGTTAGTAGCGATAAGAAATGTGCAAGATAAAAAGAACGGAAAGAAATAATGTGTCGAAATGACTCATGACACAAGTAAGAAAGAGAGAAAATGAGAGAGAAAAAAATGGAAGGGAAGGGAAAAGAAAACATGTACACATATTGTCAGCAGAATACAGGTGCCTGTACCTGTTTCTCATTCTCGTCCTCCATGCGGAGTCGCTCTTCAATGCAGCTGCGAGCCTGCAGGAAGGCCTTCCTCTGGGCTCGTTCTGTCAGGATGCGCACAAACAGCCCTGACAGGTTGACACTGGTGAACAACACTGTGTTGGCAACCAACTGCAAAAAACAAAACAAAACATAAAAGACTGTCTACATTGTTTAGTACAGTTTAAACATACCTAAACATAGTATTAGGACTATGTAAGTACAATAATTGTTGTTATGTGTGTGTCCTATTTGTCAGTGTATGTAAATCCATGCAAGTCAACTTAAAATTAATGTGTTTTTCCAAATGTGTAACAACCTTAAAAATCTGGTTATATAATTGTATCTATATAGTATGGATATATTTGTCTGTATATATTTCAGTATCCAGACTACATAATGATATATACACATAAGCGTGTACATATGCATATTTTAAAGTGTGTTCCTAACATTTCTGAAACTGCTTAAATATCCCCTAGAGAGGTATATAGGGGAGTTTTGTAGAATTTCATTTATAAAAAATAAGTTGATTGGAAGAATATTCTATATGTAGACTGTACAATGCCTATTTTGGTGTAGTATAATTGATATCAAGAATAATAAAAGTCCTCCCATACCAGCACATTATATCTACTATATCTCTGTTTCGGAAGCTGTGACATTAAAACGTTAGAGAATCTTGGTGCTGTTTCATCCATCACTGCAGAACAGCATGACTGCTTTCAACCTTGCGCAGGACACAAATAAAGGTTTTTTTTTTTTACTTGACTGAGGTTGGCTGACTTTGTACACAAATCAAACAAGGTCTAATATTCACTTCTAGAGTGTATAGCAAGCTGTTACCCTGGGAAATAATTGTAAGGAATTCATTCTCTCCATATCTTAAGTCATTCATCATTTGTGTTTTCCCTAACAGGAGTCGATGATGGAGAATAGGTGACCTTAAGAAAAGCTAAAACAAATTAATTATGCTTTACTTCTTAGAATGAGTGTCATTTCAGAGCACTTTCGTTCCGAAGACCATCATAAACACGCTGTTGAAAGCTTCATATGATATGTTCACAACTTCTTAAATTTAATAAACTTCCAACACCACAAACAGGCATGTTTCCCAGTCCAAAGAATAATAGAGTACCTTGAAAAGACTGTTTTTGGCAGAGGCAGTCTGTCTTTGTGCTTGGCAGCCGTGCGGGCAAGCATCGACATGTTCAAATGAAGCTCAAGTTACTTCAGAGCTGCCAGTGAGTAAAAGTGAACGTTGGAGTTAAGTGGTATAGAATATTCACTCTCGTGCTTATCTGTGGCGATAACCCCAAATTGCCTTGTTATGGCAATGATTGACCTTATTGCACTGCACTCACTCCTGCAGCTATTTCATCCATTCACTGTCAGAGAAATAGATCCTTACAGTCTTTCACAGTGAAGCAATTATAACCTTTACATCATCTGATTCTGTATAACTTTCATGGTGTATTAAGGTGGTGAAGTATAACTGTTACAATTTATTGTACAATAGTGTTTGATAATACAGGGCTTTCATTTAATATGCACATTATCACTGTTGTACTTGATGTTAGTGAAGATTATTACAAACACAAACTCTCTGGGACTGGATACTATGTTTTTGTTATAGTAGTCATTGTAGTTAGATGGGGGATTTGCTTTGGTTTGGGGTCTAAGTTTTCAGTTTGTTCAGCATTTAGGTTTTCTGTGCAATCCAAGCGCTATCTGGAAATGCAAGATTGTAAACTTATGACATATAGCAATTTATCACTCCCAACTCTCTGATGAGTCAATATAATGTGGCACTAAAAGAATAAAGATCTTGTCTTTATTCTTGACACACAACGTTTAAAGTGTTATTGCAGAATATGTCAAGACAGACACACAGCTGAAGAGCAGGGAGCCAGTAATAAACTAGGTTTGAAATGAGAGTGCTCACCTATTGCTTCAGAAATAATATTTCAGGTAGAATGAGCTGTGAAGCAGAAGGTACTGTAGGCTCAGTGCCTGGGACCTAGGTGGGTGGTTGGCGCGAGCCTGGGCTGTGTGGGGTCATGCCACACAGCTCATCTCTAAGCTTAATGGATTAGCTATCTCTGGTCGAACAGCTAACACTGTCCTTCACATGGCTACGTACGTAGGTATCTCATAGCCCACATACAGGAAAACAATCTCCTCTGCAAATACGCTGTCATCATCCAAGGACATGATGAACTGATCAAATCTCAATTTTGTTTCCAAGAAATGCACAATCTTCATGTCATATGTTGCACTAGGGCAGAAATGTTCCATTACTCCTGGAGGGGTTTGACTGATGTGACATATCTTCTTTCCCCACAGCTGATGACAGTCAGAAATGTGAGTGTATGTATGCCTCATTGTGACAGACGGTACAAAGATATAAAGGTATAGAGAGTGGTGTACCAATTCCTATTTTAGCTCTAAAATTACATGCATGACTTTGCCCTATTTTTCACAACTGAAGCATTTACTGTAGTGTGGTGAAAGTGTGTGTGTGTGTGTGTGTGTGTGTGTGTGTGTGTGTGTGTGTGTGTGTGTGTGTGTGTGTGTGTGTGTGTGTGTGTGTGTGTGTGTGTGTGTGTGTGTGTGTGTGTGTGTGTGTGTGTGTGTGCATTTGACTGTGGTTCCTCATTCCCAGCCCGAAACAGTCATGGTCATACACACTGCTTCACTCATTCATTTTTTCCTCTTTGTTTGCCCACAGGTATGCATCACCATATCTATGGCCTGCACAGTACTGTTCTGTAGTTCTCCATTACTTAACCACTGTAAATATGTCAAATCACTTCAAGGCCTGTATCTCAGAGTACCATGAGAGGAGGGGGAAAATGTGCCCACAAATATCCACACAGACTTACTTTGTGTTTGTCCATCACATGCCACAAGAAGTTAACATCAAGCTTTTCATCTAAAATTCTCCTTCATGGCTAACAGTTTTACTGCTGCGTGTCCAGTGGGTGTGCTGACATGAACTAGGTTGTCTTTTTTTGAAACCTAAACAGGTCATGGCAGAATTACACTTTGTCAAATTTGATCAAAGCCTGAGCAAATCCCATCCAGTCTAACCACAGGGAGCTGTCCTTAGTGCTGAACTCCAGTCTTAACTATCTCTTTCTGCATGGGTCTTAGTTATATTACACTGTTTGGACGATGCTGAAATGATGGTGATGGTGATGACTGTAGGCCTACTAAAAGATAAGTATCTACAAACCACCAAAGGTGCCATAATCGATGGGTGCATGTGGACGTCTATACTTACCGTTCTCCATAGTTTCTGTGTTTTCACTGTGACGGATGTGGCGGTCACAATTAAATGAGAGATGGAGACCATTATTCCAAACACAACAGCCAACAGTGTCCGCACAGGTAGGAGCGCGTAGGCGACGAAGGTGACCAAGATGAGCTGCCACATGCCTTGCTCGGGGGAAGTCGGGGGCTCCATCCCCATCGCGCCCAGGGAGAAGGGACAGCAGAGGAAAGAGAAAGTGAAGCCGAAGAGCAGCGTCAGGTTCACAATCTGCTGGAGCTGTGTCACTTGCAGGTACTTGACGTTAGTTACAATGAACAAGGAGACGAAGATGACACAGTGGACTGGATGGGACCCCTTGGAGATGGTGAGACTGGGGCCGGAGAGCAACTCCACTAAGGCCAGCGTCGAGGACATGAAGATGAGGACAGCCAGGGCTTTCAGGGTGGACGTCTGCTCCAGCTTCAGGTTGTAGTTTTGGAAGAGAGACTCGAGCTCCTTGCAGTCGAACTCGTCCTCGCACACGATGGTGGTCAAAGGGACGCCCGGTGGACAGTGACTTCTCTTCCGCCTGGTTTTGACTTTCTGAAACGGTATTTCCTCCATGTCAGTGCCATTCATAAACTGAATACCTGCTCACAGCTTATGTCAAACGGAACACCGGATCCCTCGCCGACACAGACCGGAGCCAACTAAGACGCGCGCAGCAGGCTGGAGGCAGAGCGTCCCAGATAGCGGAGACTGGCCGGTCGCCACAGACGCGCTCCACACTATCCACAGGTTGAACTGTGCCGTTCGGAAAGACCAGCAACCAAAGAAACCTTCATTTCCTGGCTCCCCACCCTTTTTTCTTTGACAACGACGATCTGCAAAATAACATGTATCAAAATTTCAGCATCGGCTTGGGCGCTACATGAAGAGCAGCGCACACGACGTCTAGTTCGGATGGTAACAGCTTTTTGCGGGGCTCAGATAGGATCACGCCTGCGCATTATGAGGTGAAGATAAGACGGGTCTCAGCTACTCAACACACAGTCAAGACGATTTGACTGGTGCGATTGCAGAGCTTCCCTCACCAAGCCGACAGTACACCATCCACAGTGTCCTTTTGCTTTCCCACCTACACTGTTTCCATCATTATACCCTGTGCAATCTAATTATTTATTTTTTTAACATTAATTTATGCTCTTCCTTTTCCTGTTATCCTCACTCACACAGATGGATTCACAGATGCACATAAATAGGAGAGAGAGGAAAGCAGAATTAATAGATTTCTTGTGTATCAATGTTTTCAGACTATGATGAAATCCTCATCTCAGAGATAGTGCTAACTGGTAGCTATGGTTGGCACAGACATGGGGCAACATGCTTGCATACCACTCATTGTATGATATATGTGATGCCAATGAGGCAGCCACCCTCACCATCAGCACCCTTTTGGCATTCAGGGGGTGGTGTCTCATTCATTACTAGGGGAAGATTAGTCATCCATCACAGGCTGCCGTTACCATGAACCGTCAGTGCCAGGCAGGGTGTAAGAAAGTGACAGATGGATGGCCCATGCCAAAGTCCAGCACTCTACCATGCTACCAGGACTCTCTCATGGCCTCTGTCCCCCTCCCCCTCAGCTGTTTGTATTCTAGCTTTCACTGATCTAACTCAGTGTATAAAGTGTGACAGGTAAACAAAGAGTGATAGAAATGGATGGGGTTAGCTAAATAAAACACTACAGCCTGCTCAAGGAGAAACATCCAAACAAGTGTTTTATGATTGTAATTTGCAAACTTTTCGCTTCTCTGTGCACAAACGGCTCAAGTGAGTTGATATTAAAGCTGAAATGATTGGTCCATTAACCAATTAGTCAATCGACAGAAAATTAATGTGCAACAATTTTGATAATTATTCAAGTCAATTATCAAGCAAAAATGCCAAACATTGTTCAGTTACAGCTTCTAAAATGTGAGGTTTTGCAGATTTTCTTAGTTTAATATAATTGTAAATTGAATATAATTGGTTTCTGAAATGTAGGTGGGACAAAACAAGCATTCTGTAGATGTTACTTTTGGCTCTTGGAAATTGTGATTTATCTATTTTAGTATATTAAAATAAAATAAACAATAAAAAATAGGTTATAAATTAATTAATAATGAAAGTAATCTTCAATTTGCAGGCCTAGTTGATATTATTTCTGAAATCTTGTGAGATGTGTGAAATTGTCGCTGTCACACTAAATGTTCGGCCAAGCTACAGCTCTATTGCTGTGTCCATCCAAGGCCCTTACCTATCCCTCTCGCCTGCCTGCCAGTCTCACTTTTCTGTGTTATCTATCCCTTCTCTTCTCCCCTGAGAGAAAGATGTGGGGCGCAGGATGTAGGACACATTGCTTTTAGGCTGATATTATGTCTCATCCACAAGGTTTTTACACTGAGAAAACACTGATATGTGCGTGCAAAGGTGACATGCAAATGAACCAAAAAACAGTGTCATCATTTATAGTCTGCTGACCAGTGTGTAATAAATCTGGCATTGATTTACTGTCATCGCCTTAATCAATATTTCAATATTCCTTGTTTAGCAGCTCCCCACTTAATCTCAATAATGAACGCTGCTGTTTTTCCGTTTCGTGAGACATTTCACATTCTTTTGAAGCAAATGTCAAACTGTGCATTCAAACAAGATGAAAATCTGACATTCAGATTGCCATTTATGTATCTGCACATGCAGGTTTGTACTTTTTTGACTGTTGCTGATTGACAGCTGGTTTCTTTGCATTTGTGTGAAGGCGTGCAGTATACCCACGAGGACCTCTTGGCCTGTTTGTGACCAGGAACATTGGGGGCAATGAGAGCAGAGGCATTGTACAGTACAAAAGTGTTATTCCCTCTGCTTTTTGATGGCTTCAGGTATAAGTGCATGGTCACACTCTGCCAGGCCTCATCTTCTGAGAACAAAGAGAGGTCTTATGGGAGTTCACACACCAAAGCTGCACTCCAAGGGCATCGGGCAAGGAGACAGCAGCCTGCTTCCTGCTGCGTGCCTCTCCACTAAAAAATCGTCTCCACTTCCTCTGTCTGTCGTTCTATTCCTGTCTCTTGCTCTTTCATCTCACAAAAAAATCCTCTCACACTGAAAGACATGAAACAGCTGAGCATCTGAAATGATGTAAAAACAGCTGATTATGTATCTGACATATTTACATTGCAAAATCGTTATTTGAATAACAGCTTGATGACTCAACAGCTTGAGCTCTCCAGCAATTAAAATCTTCTCCGCCACATGTCAGTTGTATAGCCTCTTTCCAAAAGCTGATCTATAACATTTAGGAGATCTTACAGTAGCAAATGCTTGCTATCAAATTTGTTTCTTATAGAGCCTTTGGTCAATATCTCAAATGTTTTCTTGTGAATTGAGCACTGAGAAATATCACCCTCTCCCCTCTCCCCTCCCTCAAAAATGCTTCAAAAAGATTTTCACAGCCCCTAATTCTCCAACCAGCAGGGTGTTTTTGAATCTGGAAACAGATAGCTTGCACGCTATTGCTCTGGGATGAAAAGGATAAAAAGTGGATGAATGAAAACAGCTGAGCACATCCAAAAGAATGTTCAGAGCTGCTACCTCTCTCTAAATAGTGCTTTACACTGTCATCAAGTGATGATCTGTAATGATAGCCCAGCAGCTGGCAAGTCCCACCAGTGTCCAGATGTGGTTGAAGCATTGCTGGTCTTATAATCACAGACACATTGGCTCAACACCAGCAAATGAAACAGCCAAGCCAGACCCCAGAGGAACTGGCAATGTGTGTTGTGAATTAGCTAATGTCAGCCTTAATTAAAAAGTGCTAAGGAAAAACATTTTTCCACAGCAGTCAGGTGTGCTGCTCCTCTTTCCTTAGAGAAACAGCCACATCTTGGAATGGTGGAGAACTCTGCAAGAATATGGGCTTTATATACATATTACATTGTGTTTCTTTCACTATATAGTGATCGATCTAGTTCTTTTCTTTTGCTCATGAAATAGAAGAGAAAGTATAAATTAAATGTAGCCACAAGTTAGAAATTTTTCGAATAAACTTAAAAAGAAATGAGTCTGAATCCAGCCTTGAGCAGCAACCTGCAGAACTCCATTTGTCATGGCTGAAAACATAATGCACACATAATTACCAAATCAAAACTGGACGCAGGGGGAAAAAATCCACAAGCTTATCCTTCATTCCTCCTCAAAACACCTCCCGTATACAGTCACAACAGATAAATGTAGAAGCTATATTATATCCCAGATTCCATCATGATTTAGATGTAATTCATCTTTTGATGGACCCTTTGATGACAGCAAGGTCACCAAATGTTTGGACTGCATTTTGTATGTTTTTTTATTTAGCAACAAAAAAACACAGTTCATTCTTGTCAGGTAAGTATTGCTGAAAAATGTGTTGGTCACAGACACATTCTCAAGTAGACAGGCGATGGCACAAAACGTTAACAGCTTGTTGTTACTGTTTTGCTTTCAGGATCCTGTCCTGTAAAAAGCATCAACACTGTGTAATAACTGCAGATATGCAGCAAGTGTTACTTTTGAATTGTGATCCAGGAAGCAGCATTGTTTAGTAACACTTTTTATGTAAAATATTCAATAATGCAATGTTTTTTCATTTTGTTTTTGATGTCAGCGCCCCAATCTCCTTCCAGGAAATGATTTTGGGTGTCACAGGACAATTTCTGAAATATGCAAATATATATTTTTTAACATATAAATAAAATGATCTTAGATGTATGAGAATTTTGCATTCCTTCTTTCAATAATAATGTGTGAAAGGTTAAACAGTTGTGGCCTGCTGGAAGGCAAAACCTGCATGAAATATTAAATATTTAAAAATAGCACAAGTAAAATTCAATATTTGTGTCAACATTTGTTGTCTTGCATTTTACATCTTCAACATGAGGCTGGTTCTATCTTCATCTACTCCCTTTTTAGCAGCTGTTAATGTGAAAAGGTTGCTAACCACTGACACAGTCTACATTTTTGTATTTTAACTGAGAGGGAAATGTAGGTCAAACCTGGCTTTCTTAAAAATTGCACTTAATGCATCACCATCAAACGTAATCCTGGTGCAGTGTCTCCCTATCCCTAAACAATACACACAATATTATCATGACATGACAGCTTGCTGATTGCAACCTTTTGCTTATCAACATACATGTTTGTGGGACGCATTCTGTGTCTCCTCCATTACAGACAGCTCTACCCTCCTAATCTTCCACTCACATCAGCATTGCTAATGAGCCCAACAGCGAGAGTGTACTCTTTATGGAGAGATTTATTTCATTGGCAACCTCTGCTGGAACCACAATTTGTGTAAAAAAAGTTTAATGCTCAGGATTTTACTTTTACTATTCTCCTTTAATAAGATGTGGATTACTGTTTGGACGCTTCCTGTACAACAACTCAAACTTGTGAGTCGGTCAGATTAATACTAAGCTGTTTTAATGTATTGTGCTGTAGGCCTGAATTCAATTCTACAAAGTAGAACAGAGTAGAACTTCTGATGACACTGAGCACTGAAAAATGAAGACAAAATGTCAGAAGCTTGTTGTTAATGACAAGAGGTAACAACTGTGCCCATTTCACATGTGCATCTGTGTGCACGCTTTAGAATGGATCAATAGCCATCAGGTGCATGAGATTCAAGTGCAGCACCCTCCCATTGTGAAATCCTCTTAAAGCTTCTGATAGTTCAAGTAATCTGGGAGAGGCAATGTGTGAGTGTATGTGTGTGCGTGTGTGCGTGTGTTTGTCTGTGTGTATTTGTGTCCAGTCCATGTGCCTCAAACCCCTCCCACTATGGCTGTCTACCAAAGTATCACGTGCCACACTGAATCTGTGCGCCTCAGTGTAGGGTCAGTATTCACTGTGCAGCACATGAGGTAGGAGAGAAAGACAGAGAAAAAAAATAGGTAGTGTGAAATGCAACACCGCACCAACCTGACCATTGAAATCAACTGTACTGCTTTCATTTTAACATTTAACCAGGCTGTTCAGGCTATCAAAAGTGCTATTAAATCAAGATTCCAACTCTGGCCTTACTTAGTTGTTTAATGTTTAATGGCCATTATCTCTGTCAGTTCTGATGAAATCTTAGTTACCAGTAATTGCTGAGAACATAGTGGGAACATAGTGACTTCACCACAGCAAATTGCAATTAGGCAAGAAACACAAGCACTCAGACAATCAGACGGGTTGGAAACAAGCTAACAGCTTTAGCTATAAACCACTTTATTTGGTGGTGAAGTGAGCAAACCTCAACAACTATGGTATGTTTTTACCATTCACCTTCTTTTAAATATTCTATTTGGCTAAATGTGGAGAAATGTGTTATTATCTTATGTTTTTGTCTTTGTCTCATCCTACTTTAAAATAATGTTGCAACATTCCCAGATCTTACCAATTAACATGAGTACTATTAATACAGGTAGGTAACTACAAAAATAAGACGCAAGTTGTATGACACCAAAATGTGTCTGTAAAGCTGCTCTAACCAAAAAATAACTAAATATAATGTGGAAGGCTTTGCCTATAGAACCCACAGAGTAAATACCTAATTCTGCAATTCCTTTTAGCATTTTTCAGCTCATTATTTTGATTTTAACAACCTTGTGTACAGTCACAGCTGCTGTTTTCAATGAAAAAGCTCTGATAAATCCTCTGTACGCTATGAGCTCAGCACCAATTGGCACAGAGATAAAGTTAGCAACCAGCTGGTGACCATAGTATAGGGAGTCTACCAGCTCAGGCTAGTTGATGGAGACCAAAACAGAGCTACAATGACAGTTAATGTTAGTCTTACATTAGTCACGTAGGCAAAACCATGATTCAAAATAAATCCTAATGTTGCTCCATGTCTACTGGATGTGTAATTTAACAACTTACTTCTAATACAGTTGCCATATCAACATTATAAGGGGATGACATCTAAATTTGGTTTGAATTATTCACTTTCATTATTAGGCCAATCTGGGACAAATGTTTGATTTTTGAGAGAACAAAAGTTCTTTATATTGGGTCAGAGATTTGTCCTTCACAGTGACATTAAATAACAGTCATTTAAAATTGGTATTATGTAAATTTATATAATTAAAAAACAAATTAGCTGTAAATATCATCATGCCAAGCACATGTCCAAAGAGTCTATAATGTTTTTGGCTAGTAGCAACCTGACTTTGTAGAAATCATACTACTTTGGAAGTACTCTGTCACTTAAGGTTACTTCAGCTGAATTGAAATGAGAAAGAGAGAAAGTGAAAGAGAGACAGGGGCAGACATGAAAAGTGTGAAATCTAGAGACAGAAAGAGATGCGAGCACTGCTGGTTAACAGACACCTATACAATGAATATTGAGTGGGTCAGATGAGGTCAGTTGGAGACTACTGATCAAGGAAACCGGCACAAACAGGGCCGGCTGATTGGAAGCCTAACCAATGCGACTCAACAACACTTGGAAAGGCCTGATGTTAAATAGGAAGTGAATATTGAATTTCAAAGACACAAACAAGATTCAGCAAGCAGGGTGGGGAGAGCTCCCTCCTATGTGTGCCTCTCATAGGAGCCAAATACTTCTCTAAGCGAGATGGGGCCTGGTGATCAATAACCAAGAGAAAGTGGCTGCTAGCCTCGATCCTAATTAGTGCAGGGTTAGAGCAGATTAACTTGCACCTGATCCCCCATCTTAGCCTTTCTCAAACAACAAGTCTCTTCCAATCCGGCTACATAGATGCACCAGTATAATTCAGGGATATGCTGTGACAAAGGCAATGATACTTCAGTCGGTATATGAAAACTGGCTTTTGGCTCTTTTCCTCACCTCAATCTGACTGTTATTAATTGTTGGCTGTTCATCTCATTGTGAGAATATGAAGCTTTCATCACAGAGGTTCAAACATAAGGGGGGTGGGGGGTTTATAATGGCAATGAAAGGATTAACTGTAAAGCTTTGTTATCACAGCCAAGACTGTTAAACACACATAGTTCAGGGAAAGGTTAGAAAGAGGAGACTGTGAGGAGATTAGTATGTGTTGCTAGCACTGTATATGTGCGTGTATCTGTATGAAGGTGTGTGAGTTTGCATGTGAGACAAGCCCTGCAGTGTTGTGAATTGACAGTTGCTATAAATAGAAAATACCTAGGCCTTCTTAAGCTGCTGCCATTCGGTTTTCTCTGAACTATACAGCTGGTTCTAAATATCGTCAGGTTATTTTTAAAAATATTTATCTATTTTGAAAGCTCATCAAGGGATAAAGCATGTCTGTAACATACGGTCTGGTTATATTCTGTCATAAACAACACATTATACACAGTCTATTCACACAAAAAAGAAGAGAACAAAAACAAAAGACAGACATTCAATCTAATACGGATCTGAACATACAAGACCAAAAATATAACATGGAGTGCAATAAAACAAACTATAAATAGTTTAGAACACAAATAACTTATTTCCATAGTCAAAAATCATGATGACAACAAAGACTACTGCTACATTACAGACTTACCTTCAAGTTGTGATATGCCAGTTTAATTATGGATATTATTCATTATACAAATGTTTTACTAAAATACTAAGCACATTCACCCATCTCTCCTTGTTTTATTTATACTAATTAATAATAGATTCATCAACATCTCACATCATATAGATTTTGAACTAATTTGCTAGTGTCATGCTTATATGTTGGTCTCTAGTACAGTCGAACACATGTAAACCCCTGGTGCCTTGCCATTTAGTTATTTATACACGACTTGCTACTAAATACTGAACCCTAATGGCAATTTTAATGATTTTTTTTAGTAATCAAAATGTAACGTATCATCTTTTGTCATATGATTACTTAGGTTAAGATTTAAACCAACTAACTACAAGGATATCAGATCTATTTTATAAACAGTCTATGTCTATAACCCTGTTATTTCTTGCATAAAATTATTTACTGTATCAAATGTCCTTTGAAGGTCAATTAGGACCATGCCTGTACAGTATATAACCTATTGTCCTATCAGTCAGGTGAACATGGACTGGCTGTGGAACATCTTCTGAACCCGGACTGGTATTAAAAATATTGTATTAACTTAAATAAGCACCAAGCTAGTTATTAACCAATTTTCAATTTTTTTTTTTGATGCCACAGGGAGGATTGAAACAGATCAGTAACACCTTTTCCTCCAACAGAACAACTTTGACCTGCTTAAATGCCCTGGCAACAGTAACCTGGCTGACAAATCAAAAAATATGAGTATGTGATGATATAGCAGCCATCTATGCAATGTTATCAATCTCATTAGCTTTATACACAATGTGTTATCCATCCTTTAAAATGTAGTTCAAATGTAAAAGTTGTTATTTTAGACTTGCTCCAGTAACAGCATTAGTATTTTAACAAAATGCCTCAGTTTCAAAACACAGATTTTGTACTCCTGAATAGACAGAGTGATCCATGCCATGCCTAACGGACATTGACAAGCTCTGTGTAACTGTAAAACTACAGTATGTGTATCTGTGTAATGTTCACAGCTACTCAACCAGCCTGACCTGGTTTGGGCTGACACTTCTGCCAGTCTGCATACAGAGAAAAAAAATCATACCAGTGCACATACAGGGCAAACACACACACATTCTTCCCTCTGGTGCAAGTACACACACAAACACACACTCATCCAACTCCATCAGATACCACTCTCAGCTTTTTTTTTTCAAACAGAGACTCCAACAAGATAAGTCATGAAGTCAATCAAACATACACAGACACTCACATTAAAACCAATATATGCCTCCACACAGACACACACACTCATGCCATCTCCCGGTCAATTTGCCTCCTCATTCATAGAGACAGAGCGATATTTGCAGGGCTGCCACCAATGATGATGAGTCTATTAACCCCAAGGCTTTCGGGTCAGACAAGAACCTTTCCACTTGCACTTTTTCATCCCTCTGCGCTACATTCATGAATGAGCTGCAGGATTTGGGAGCAGAGTTGGCTGCTCTCTGACAGCCTTGTTCACAACAGAGCAGAAATGACTGTATCAGATGGTTGAGATTTCTCATTAGTGCCTCTCCATGTACTTTTTCTTCTGATGAAAAATGGGACTTGGCCTTACCTCTCCTTGAAGGGAAGCAGCAGTAATAGAAGAGGAAATGAGGAAATCTAATCATGGCAATGATGATAATGATGATATACATTAACAGTTGGTGATACTCAACAGAGGGATTTGATTTGGATACTAATTGTTGAGCAGAGAAAGCAAGTGGTGAGGCGCCACAGTGGAGAGGGAATAGCACTTCAGTGGAAATAGTACAGGGTATTTTCGCAGCACATGTGCTGTTTCACCAATGTGGAACAACTGTGGCATGTTTGTGGTGCTGCAATGCTGTGTGGACAAAAACGTTATTATGAGAGTGCTGAAACTACAGTGGGCATGAAATGAACTAACCCTGAGTGACTCCCGAGATATCAAAGTTGCATTATGTACCTGTGTATGCTCACTTGCACCATTCCCTCTTTCTCACACACTATAGCTCTCTTGAGATAACTCCGTTATGACTGTCATTACATTATCATAACACTGTCTAATGAACACAACCTTCCACAACTAATTTAAATGACTCCTAGCCCTCTGTCTCTCTCATTTCCACTGAATGGCTTAACCATATTATTCCAGTCAGTTAATGAAGATGAACCCCCCCCCCCCCCCCCCCCCCAATGCACTAAACCACAATCTAAGGGCCTTCCTTAGCCCTACACAAAGAAAGAGAGAAATTGAAGGAAACCCCTCAGCTGAAGACTGTTTTCTGCAAGCAATCATTTCAATTAAAGATTTCAACAACAACAAAAAATCCTCAATAATACTATAAAAAAATAAAAAATAAGAAATAAAAAATAAGGATATCTGTAGATCAACTGGGACAACAGGGGCCACCTTGTGGTACACACTGCTTTACACTTCAAACTGTTCCCATTTTCAGCAGCATTATGACACTGTTTTCTAAACTTGGATCAGCCTTAATGTTGAAGCATGCGTTTCCTTTCACTCATGCATACTAAGAGAAGAATCTAAATGGATACAAGGATGTTGTGTTCCTCTCAGAGCAGAGTTATATGTTACTATATACTCTACATTTGGGTTAGAAAGGTAGATGCTGGCATCTACTGTTCATTTTCAGCACATACAGTATACTCCACTGTGGGTCAACAAAAGCCTTGAATAATGCAGAAAATAATCCACAAAACCAGTAAATATACATTTAGTGTTTTAATTATTGCATTTGGCGTCATTGCAATGGCAATTTTAATAAAGTACATTTTAAGCAAATATGTAAAGAAAAAAGATCATCTTTAATTAAATATTGTATGATTGCTTTCATTTTTTTAAACAATGTACATCTACAGTGACTGAACACATTTTGTTCAAAAACAGGCATTTAAATGTTTAAAAAATATATCAAATGTATCACGAATAATCCATGACATGTAACCTTACTGACAGACTAATAAACAACCAAAGAGCACAAGGAGGGAATAATGCTGATTCGGGCTATGCTTGAAAATATATTTCCATCTCTCTATCCTCTCTGTCCTTGGTCAACAGCAAAACTCTCTACACTAAATCTCTGTAACAGCGGTTGATTTGCACTTGAGGTTTAAAGCGAGCATTTGGTCAAGGTTGTGTAAACAGCATGAAAGGCACAAGATTATGTTATGGTCTGTACATCTGTTCATTCAGTGGAAAGAATGAGGAGGAATATACTCCACTTGCACCGGAAGTAGTATGTTGTTCCATTGTACTGCCTAATTTTAGAGCATAGTATATCCAAAATATAGCAAATCCCCACCAGCAGTGACTAGTATTATATGTAAAGAATAGCAATACCTTCTGTTATGAAGAGATAGCTTCCTATGCAATTAACTACATACATAGCGCATTCCCTTTGTTATATCAAGCTGCTTAATTCCTGCATAAAATCTACACAGCAAATATGTAAAACATACAATATCCCATTTTCAGTTTAGTGAACTATATATTCAAGTATTGACAGATCTAAAAAGACAACTTACATTCAAGCCTCCCTCTGCCAAGCTAAAGTAGTTTTAAGGTAAACATTTGGACTGACAAAAATGCCATGAAATATTACAGCTTTGGCTTGCTTTAAACTGTAGAAGAAGCCACTGATGGTTGTCTGTTAAATCAGTCCCACGGGGCTTAAATAACCTCTGACTCATGTCGTGTCAAGGCAGGAGGCAGTGTAGTTCCACATGGACCCTGGAAATGGTACCTGTGCCACATCGTAGATAAATTGAAAGACAAAGAGATACTTAAAATTAGAACATTTGAAAGGGCTAGCTTTGCAGTCATGCTAGGAGTTAGAAGAACCTAGTGACTGATTCAAGATGACAAATACTGTGAAGTGGACTCGATGTGCCTCTGCTGCTACTGAATCTCACGAATAATGGGTATGTGCATGGATCATTAGCTGATCTAGTTTCACTTTCCATGAACATTTTTTCATGCTACCCTCATTCATTATAGACCCAAATAAGTGGCATAGTTGAATCACTTGATTAACTTACGTGAAGTACTCAGTTTTTGGTGTTGTGTCCGTGTTAAATTCCGCCACTGGGACGCCTCTGGATGCAACCCGCGGCCCAAACATGGCTGCTGGGTAAACGATTGAAGACGTGCCCACCTACAGGTTAACAACGGGGGACAATGACACTTAGTTTATCTTGAAATTCTCGTCAAAACATTGCATTTTCTGAACAAATACTGTGTTATATAATGGTATTACACAAGAATGGTATAGGGCATGTACGTACGTAAAGATGAAGATAACTCACCACCAGACAGAGATCACAGATTTCCAGTTCTTTTTCCACTTTGGTCAGGGTATGAGAGTCCAGAGTCTCCCCGAAAAACACAACGTTAGGCCTCAGCAGACCGTGGCAGTCATTGTCGTCACACCTTGATACAGCAGCATCAAACAGTCCTTACTTGATTAATTATGTGTGTCACGGTCCATAGATGGCCTAAGAAGTTGACATATTCATAGCACACCACTGCCCCCAAGTGGATGTCCTAACTTCACTATTAACACATGGGGATCAAGTAAAGCATAAGGACCCCCGGTTTCCCCAAACCATAATGAAAACACTTGTACAGACTTGTAAGTGAGAGATTGGAATTAGATGAGGCTGAGAAGACCAAGTGAAAATCCAGCCAGAGTTAAGTACTTGAATCAGAGGGCAAATTTGCACTGGACTTTTCATTTAATTTGTGCTGAAACTGATTTAATAAGACAGCAGCTCGTTACACAACCAGGCTACAATCTGTAAGTGAAGGAGAACACAGCGGGCACAGTTCAGTGGTTGGATTTGTCTGAGATCACTACATTTTAAAATTATAATGTAGTGATGCTGCACAGAAACTCTCATTAAGTAACAATAATCCAAGGCATTTATCTAGATTAATTCAATTTCTTATTAAATTGTGTTATAATCTGCAGCCTAATTTGCAGGTCAACTTATATTAAGATATATTAAGATTCTAACAAATACAATACATATGCAAGTCTCTGCAAGAGATGGCGAGAGAAAGAAACAGAGAGCAGAGCAGGAAGGAGCAGCAGGTCCAACAGAAGCTAAAAGTGGAGCAGGTGGAGGGTGGAGACAGTGGCTAATACGACTGATGTCTCAAAAGAAAACTAGAAAACTAAAATAACACTCAAAATGTTGCTGGTACAACTCCCCGGTAACATTTTAGTTTTTAGTGTTATTGAGTATTCAGTTATTGTGTTTATTTGTTATTATTGTGTCAATCTTTTTCCGCTGCCATTGTGAGTTTTCTATAATTCTTACCCATCACAACCCTCCTTTTAATATTTCCTTTTTAAAACACTTGCATATGCTCTTCATAGATAGAACTGCTTAATTAAGCAGGTCTTGAAGGACCAGTGTGTAGGATTTAGTGGCATCTAGTGGTGAGCTTGCAGATTGCAACTAATTGAATACCCCTCCGTTTCCAAGTGTGCAAGACAATCTAAGGTGGGTGCAAAACTCACAAAGGCAAAAGGCCCTCTCTAGATCCAGTGTTTGGGCTGTCTGTTCTGGGTTACTGTTGAAACATGGCGGTGAAACAACAGTGGTCTCTGTGGAGGGGGACCCACTCCTTATTTAGATATAAAGGGCTTATTCTGAGGACTCAATCTAATTAAAACATTAGCTTAATTATATTGAATTACATTATTATGAATATTATATTCAATTTAGCCAAGTTCATCCTGCTAGATGCCACTAACTTCTACACACTGCACCTTTAATATGTAAATCTGAAGGAATGCACAATCAGCATCACTTATTTATATATTTATATATTATAAAAGTATAAAAGGCTTAGTAAATCTGGTGCTCAATGTCACTAACATGAAATGAAAGTATTCCCACCTTGGCAGTTTATCCACAGGAATCTGGGCATCAGCAATATCTGGTCCAGGTGCTCTGTACATGCAGAGAGCAAACACAGTGGATTAAATGGCACTTTACACACATCAGTGTCAACTTTATCCACACAGAGGTCAAGCTGAAGTGATCAGGTTACAAATCTTGTGTGTTTATCAATGTGTGTGTATGTGTGTGCGTGCATGTATACTCCAGAGTTGCTGCCTCTTACCCTTTGTCCTTAAGGGCAGCACATATGGGGCTTTGCTTGTTCATGGTCACATGTGTACAACTCACACAGCGTGTCTCCATCAGACTGCCTGCAGTTACACACAGAAAACACAGCGGTTTTTCATTTGGACCCTGTGGAGTCACAGAAACATCTCCTTCTCCACAGAATTTTTTGACAACACTAGTTTCATGTCTTGAATCATACTTAATTAAAGCAAGTCTTTTGTAAAGAAATTATTAAGTACTCATTTTAAGACGATTTTGCCATAATGTTGGAATAATCATGTAGAGGTGAAAACCACTCTACAACAAAGTGAAGTGAATTGCTGCTTAAACTCATTTTACCACAACACTCTCTGGAGTTGGTCCACTGACATTAAGTAAGAAAATAACTGTGGGTCCATGTGGTGTTTGTTTGAGAGACTAACAAATGTTCCACATCCCAAAAGAACCACAATGCCGCTGTCAAACTTTCCATTAGTCAGCAACTGTGGAGCAGCAGATTTATACATTATTGAGTTATATTTTATTTTTCCCCAACTATTTATTCAAAACTGAGTGGTATGTTATTCAAAATATGTGAATTTTATTTAGCATTAATTTTAGTATATGGCCTTTCCAATAAAATAATTCTACAATTATTACAATCATGACTGTGATGTTCTGTCTCTGCCTCTCACCATGAATCTTTAGCACATGTTTGGACCCCGCGTGTCGGTGCAGGTCGTCAATGCACTGCGTGATGACGACCACAGAGCGTCCCTGTTTTCTCAGCCGGGCCTCACACTCTGCTATAGCCAGATGAACAGCACTGGGCTTTTTGCTCAACGCAAGCTCCCTTCTGTAATGGTAGAACTCCCAGACTCGTGATGGGTTGCGAGAGAAGGCCTCTGGAGTAGCCAGGTCCTGGGAAAGCATCCACATAGGCATGTTTTTAGGTCAAAGCTCAAAGGCTAAGAAGGCAGCATTCAAAAGTGTGGCAAGAATTAAACAGATGATGAAATGCAATGTATATTAGGTTTAAACACCTCAATTAGGGAGATAGATTATAACTTTTTGAATGAAAGACAATTTTTAAATTTTAAAGAGAAATATTGCTGCAACCCACGACATGAATCCATATTATGCAACCATTAAGATAAATCCACTGAGCTGCGAGGAGGTATTATGTAAACATAAAATACACCTACTCCACAGCAACAACTCTCCACAGCTGAAAATGAGACCAAATACAAAACTTTGACCAAAATAAAAGCACAATAAATTAATTAAATACAGGTTTGTAAGAGTATATGCACCTGTTCTGATTTTTTTTGGAAATTACCTGTGACTGCCACTTCCTCCATTTCTCATTTTCTCCCCTGAAGGTTGGTACTCCACTTTCTGCACCCACGCCTGCTCCTGTGATGATTGCTATGTGCCTGGCTTTGGAAAAGACCTTGCGGAACTCATACATGTCTAAGAAAGTAAGAGGAAAAACTAGGTTTGAATAATATAACCTCCATATTGATACCAATCAAAGTAAGACAAGTAACAGTTGAGGCAGCCAAAAGCCATACACTACGTCTATTATTTATAGATATAATATTATATCTAATATTTGAGAACAATTTTTAGCTTTTAAAAACACAATCAGTACTTACTGATACTGTTATAATCAGAAGTATTACAATTTATTATTTACTATTTATACAGTATATCATACAATTCTTGGTGCTTCTCCCACAGACATTGCTAGAGCTGCAATGAGTTAATTATTATATCTGCCAACAATTAAATTCATTGCCAGCTATTGAGATAATCGACTTATCAAAATTCTCTCATTCTAGATTGTTAAAAGTAAATATTTTCTAGTTTCTATGGTAGTAAACTTACTATCTTTGATTTATGGACTCAAGAATACTTTTGAGGACGTCATTTTGGGCTTTGGGAAACAGTGACCAACATTTATCACCATTTTCTGACATATTATGAGCCAAACAACTAATTGATTAATTGAGATATCAGTGAAGAGATTAATCGATAATGAAAAACTATTGTTGCAACTCTAGACTTTGATTTAGCAGAATCAGGCATGATTGATTAAGAGTGGTCAGTAACATATGTTCTTCATGCAGTTATTTGGGAACTAACTGTATTTTTCCTTTGTTAATTAGTCATACTATATTTTCACATGTAACGTTTCTTTAAGGAAAGATGACCCACATGGCTGATATTCAAAGTTTTAAACGGGGCCAGAACTGACCTGACACACCAGCAAAGCTATATAAATATGAACCTGGAATCTAACAATTTTCATTTTACCAGAGCTAGGTCTTGCTGCCTCCATCAAAGGTCCTCCCGTCACATGCGTAGAGCACATGCGAAGACCAAATGCAATGACAGCTCTATGTTGGAGCAACATTGTCACTATTGAATAGAAAAAAAATGACAGAGAGTAAAAAATGAGTATGAAATGACTGAAAAGTTGTAGGATACATTTACAAAATGATCCACAAGACTTGTAGAAATATCTGTGTTTGATGAAAAGTGCACCCATAAAGGCAGTGTTTTCAGTTATGACTATTAAACTTAAAGCTACAATAAAGTGTTGGAACATTTAGGGATGGGTGCTATGGACAAAATCAGATATCACAATATTTTTGACCAAATACCTCAACATTGATATCACAACAATATTGTAGGGATGACTACTGGTGCTTTCACAAAATGTTTACTCAATGACAGTTTTGATAAATAATCATCATTAATGTGGATATAATGACCAAGTGTGTAAAGACAAATAATAGAACAGGTAGAACAATCTGTTCATCACTTTACTGTAATGCAGCCTTTAAACCTGGAAAACTATGTTATGTACTACAGTATGTAAAAATGTGCTGTTAAGTATGGCACTTCAGGATTGACTTAAGTAGAAAGAAAAGCGAGCCTGTGTTTGTGCAATTGACTGTGCAAAGTCTTCCTTCACACAGCACAACTTCAACATATTAACATGAAAGCACAAGCTGCAAGAATGTGGTTGTGCAATCATAGCAGTGAGATTGTTCTCCTGTTTAATGTAGGCTACACTAGCTACAAAAAGTAAGGCAGCCTGGATTTTGGCACCGATTAAATGCATAAAAATGAATAGGTGTACAGTAAAAGTAAAGAGCAGCTTTTAAAACAAACTATAACCAACACACTTGGGCGCACCCTGCAAACCAATACAAGTACAGTTCGTGTCGAAACAGGTTTTCCAGGTTGATCAACTTAGTAAAACCTCCAAATGACAACAGCTTTGAGTCCAAGTGCCGTGCAACTAAAGTCATTTGCACAAGTTACACTCACCATTACAGCTGTTTGTTGATCACCCAGGATAGCCCCCCTCCCAAAGCAACCAACCAGCCGCATAACTTAAACTAAAGGAAGATATCTCCAATAAAAATGTGAACGTTAACTTAAGCGGACATTATCCTTCATAAAACTCCTCACAAACGGTTGCTCGTAAGGTTACTCGTGAACTACTGTTAGCTTGTTGTGCTCGCTGTCACATAAAAAAAGGAACAAACGTGCACATAGAAACGTATTTTTCCAGATACACTGAACGAAAATTGACCAGTATGAGAGTACTTGCCTTTCTGACTTGCTCAGACTTTTCTTGCTGGGTAATGCTCGCACTTTGTGGTCGGAGAGCGTCGTAGAGTTTGCTTGTTTACCTCTGTCACTGCAATTAACTGGATAGGTCGTAAACATGCCACACTGTCGTAAATAGCACGTTAGAAAAAAAGCTGAGAAGCTGAAGTACAAATGGAGGAAAGAGGAACAACTGTGTAATTTAGGCGAGCCATCTGGTGGTGGACTGCAGTACGTGTGATGCATTCATTCTCAAGTCATTGTCAGTTTTTAGGGACCGAAAGGCAAGAGGGCGAGGACTCCAGAGGAGTACCCTATTGTTATTGTGTCGTTTTTTAATTTTTTTTTTTATTATTCTACCGCCTCTTTGAGCCTCAATTTGACCCCCTAAACCTGCTCAAATTTGGCAAGCACATCAGGGGGGTATTCCAGAAAGCGGGTTATGTGAAAACTCAGAGTAAGTTAACCCTGAGATGAGGGAAACTCCGTGTTATCCGTTCCAGAAAGAAAGGTAACTGAAACTCTGAGTCAGTCACCATGGTAACTGACTCTGTGAACATAACCTGCTCGCTGGCAGGTTTTCTGTAAGAAACCCGGAGTTTCTACCTGTCTCCTCCCACCTGCCAGACAGCAAGCTGCCAGGCATGGGTTGTCCGTTTCTTCGCAATCCGATAGATATCGAGGCATAATTATTTTCGCAATGCCTTATGTCGGGAGATGTACTCAGGGCTCAATTGGATGTGCTTTCATTCCGAGATGAATATCTGTTAGAACGCACTGTTCATTACACTCAATCCTTTCTTCATTGTCCGGCCATATCTGCCTTCTTGTTAATCTAATTTTTAGGAAGTATTTTATTTAATATTCATGTAGGGCCTACACATCGTCACATGCTAGTCTTATAATCAATGACTCCAATATGTATTATATGTAAAATTGTGTTAAATAAAAGTGTTAAAATAGTGTAAAATGTTAATCTACTAAGCAGGATATTAGATGAGAGGACATATGTGTTAAGCAGCTTTCTGTTTGAGGTTTAAATTACTACATGTTGAAGTAGCCACTGAATTAATATTTACTTTGTTTAATACCCTACGTCAACTATGAATAAAATCAAAGCGAGGTACAATCATAGCCCAGCAAAATGTGCCTTACTTTTCTGAATTATGTTTTTTTATTTTATTTTTAGCTGCTTCCAAATACATTACACCACTTTTTCACCTGTATGCTACAATTTTAAGTGAGGTAAGTTAAGTCAGTGGAGTGGTGCATTAAAACTGAAGCATTGACTCGGGCAGCAATTTTCTCCCATGCCGCTTCTCTCTCCTTAGCGTCTGCAGCGGTGTTACTTTTTGTGAAATATATGATCATATTCGCCACAGGTCTGCAGGGGGAGCTCCAGTTACAGTGAGGTGACGTAACTCGAGCTTTTTTTCTCAGTAGTTGCCATGGTGAATCAAGGTATCGGGGCTCCATTGATGATGGCTTTGTATAGTGGTCGCGCACGCGCTAAACTCAAGGTTAACATACTCAGAGTTGATTTACCTAATTCAGATCAGCTGTTCTGGAACCGGATACTCAGAGTTTCCCATCTCAGAGTAAGTCAACTCAGAGTTCTGGGTTAGACTAAGAGTGTGTTGAACCTCCTACCTGGAATACCCCCCTGGTCTGGCGAAAAATTCGATAAAATGGAAAAACAACAACGTCAAACTCTCTAGCGCCACCTAGAAACACTAAAACGGCCACTACGCCTGATAGGAATATCATAGAAAGATCAAACCAAAACTATTTTTTTTTCTTATCAAGACCTACAAATCACGCGCTGAAATCCCTGACCTAAATCCAACCGGAAGTGCACAACTTGCTGTTACATGTGAGATTTTCAACGTTTTTTACAAACAACATCTTGTCCGAGGGCGTTTATCGTGCCGGCTTCAAACTTAAATAGCTGACTTAGCACACCCTGCTGAACAAAACTTCTGAACAACTTTTTCATTAGTTGTCCGGTTTGGATTTTAGAAGCCCTCAAAGGTCAAGTGCCCAAAAACCCTTGCCAAAAAGCTCCCATAGACAATGAATGGGAGGAGAGTCTATCACCACTTTGACCCTAAATTTGAGCACCTAAACATGCTCCAGAACTGACCAAATTTACGACGCACATCAGGTCTGCCCATAAATTTGATAAAATGAATTTAATTAACCCCAAAAGTGCCAACATGTGCTCTCTAGCGTCACCTATAAACACTAAAACGGCCACTACGTCTGATAAGAATGTCGTAGAAAGATTGAAGAAAGATTTGTCTTATCAAGACCTACAAATCACGTGCTGACACCTCTGACCCCAATCAAACAGGAAGTGCACAACTTGCCTTTAAATGTAGGATTATCGCCGATTTCTTTCAAAATATATACACCATTCCTGCATAATTTCAGCTATAGACTCCATTCAAAATGTCAAAATGTAGCCACAAGTATCATCTATACATGTGTGTAATTTGGTCTTTCTATGTTTTATACTTTTTGATCTGCGGACCCACATGTGCAACCTATTCCTCTCTCATTCAATCCTGAATCTACCTGCTGCCTCTGCCTGTTCTCTCTGTTGTCATGCTCTCCAGTTATTAACTACCATGGCAACGCCTGTGTGTGTGCAGCTGGCACAAGTTGAAGCACTGAATTCTTTTACCACAGTCTATGGCTGTAACCTAGAGAAATATATTTGTGTTTCTAATTTTGACCATGTTTACTTCTATACCTATTTCTGTGTCATCTTGTTGAATAGTTTGTTATAACAAGTTACAGTTTCAGAGGATTGCAGTAGATTAATGAAGTCAAGCAGTCATCCAGATTCATTTGTGCTCTGAAGTCATCCAGATTAATTTGTGCTCTGCTGTCATCCAGATTCATTTGTGGTCTTAGTGTGCCACCTAATGGAGAAAACTTGTATTGATTCAGGATATCTGATAAGGAAAAGGTGCCTCAGTTTTCTGTTTCTAGTTTAAGTTTATTGATTATTATTATGTTTTTAGATATCTGTGCAGTCTGTCAACTATTTCACTGACATTGCTGTCAAAGTCTAGATCAAACAGGAATTACAAGAGCATGACCTACAAACATATCAACAGGTTTCACTGGAAATAAGTTCCTCTCCTGTTTGACTCATCAAAGTGTTGGCAGTTCATTTCAGTTGTTCAGTCTAAATGTCTACAGAGACAGAGTTTGAGTTTGAGTTTGAGTTTGAATTTATTTCGATCAACAAAAAAATAAATAGAACCACAAAAAACAAAACAAAATAGTAACACATCCCTCTAACAACAGGGCTTCATGGCTGATAGAAATGGTCAGGGCTGAAGCTACAAGCTTATAGATGCCCTAACCTTTAGACCATACATGTAAATATATGTATATACAGTACAGAATTTGTGCGGTTTTGAACTCTACTAGATCCCAACATTTCAGTGTCTGTGATTTATGAACATTGCATCGGTGTGATCATAATAACCTGCTTTGTTCACTATTCTTATTTCTCACTTTTGCATATTGTATATTGGCTGTAGGTTGCTTCTGTAGGTGTTTCCCCATACTTCAACACAATAAGTCAGATATGGTAACAAAAGTGTACAATAGAGTGTTTGTAATGATTTATTATTTAATATATACCTTGTTTTGCAGAGAATCCCTACCAAGCGCATTAATTTAGACCTAATATATTTGATATGTGGTTTCCAGCTAAAGTTATGGTCGATTATTACTCCTAAAAATGTGCTCTCATTTACTCTTTCCAGTTTAACACTATCATCAATCATTAATCCAATCGAAGTATTCAGTTGTTTTTTCGTATTCCCTAATTTATTTGCATCAAACCACAACTTTAGCTTCCCCAATTCTGCTGCGGCAGTCTCTAACAGCTGCTGAAGATTCTCACCTATACAAAAAATATATTTGTATCATCAGCAAACATTACATATTTAAATATTTTGGAAACATTGCATATATCATTTATGTACAATATGAACAGTTTTGGTCCCAAAATCGACCCCTGTGGTACCCCACAAGTGATACTTAAAAGAGACGATTTTGTATCCTGCACCTGCACAAACAGTTTTCTGTTTTTAATGTAACTTCTTAACCACTGTAGCCCTACCCCTCTGATCCCATACCCAGACAGACAGACAGAGGGAGAGAGAGAGAGAGTGTGTAACTAGTTACATGAAATGGCGTTATGTAATTTAATTGTAATCCATTATAGTTACTGAGAAAAAATGTATAATGTGTTACAGTTACTTATGAAAATGTTGATGATTACAAAGGGGGTTACATCTGAAGTCAGACCTTAAAGATTTTTCTCAGGAGGAGCAAAATTAAACAGAGACTGCAACACTGTTACACTGCAGCCTATGCAGACTCAAGAAAGTTACCAAAATAAGAATAAGAAGGGGGAAAAAAAGAATTTGACTCACTGTCAAGAAAAATAAAATAAATAAAAAATAAATAAATAAATAAATATATATATATATATATTCGGAAAATAATCTGACTTTGCCACTCAAGTCTTATTGTGCATTTGTGATTTTATTGTGTGTATGTGTATGCTGCTTTGCTGAGAGAAAAAAAAAACTCTTGTACTCAAATGAAGCAGCAAAACCTCAATACCTTACACAACATAAATCTCGCCATTACCATCAAATTCAATTGTTATCTCATATTTATTAATGTATTTTATTTTATTTCATTATTATTAATTGTTTGCTTATCTATATAATGTTGAGTAGTGTGGTTGTATAATTGGATAGTGTGTGATATAGTGCATGTTGTGTACAGTTGTAACTTCTGCGAGCCATTTGTTGGCATTTTACGAGAAAATGATTATGCTTAACTCATGATCATAATTATAATCATTAATATTATTAAACATATTATTAATAAATATGATTAATAATTGCCAGTCATTAAAACACGTAAAACTTAATTTTGCATTACAAAGAATACAATGAGGATAACCTCTAGGTCTGTGTCTCAAATTAGATTTACTTAGATTTTTTTCTTTAATGGCATTATATGCTGCCATTTTTAGGACATTTATTTTTATATTTTCTCTCATTGTAGCTATCTATGCTGTGCTCCACCAACGCCTCTCTCTCTCTCGCTCTCTCTCCCTCCCTCCCCCCGCCCCCTCTTTCTCTTTTTCTCTCTCCCTCTCTCCCCCTCGATGTGTGTGTGATCTCCCTCCTCCTCTACATCAACAGCTACCTCCCACAGTGCGAGTGGCCGCGGTTCTGCGTCTGCCCCGGTCGGCCAGCAGTCACCACTGGACACTGGTTCAAATTGATGGCGAATTCTCCAGACAGCAGCACAGACCGCCGACTGATCAGGAGACTTCGCTCAAAGAGCGACACCCCATATCTTGTTGAAGCCCGGCTCTCCTTTAACCTGCGGACAGGTAGGCGCGTATCCATCCTGTCCCCAAATCTTCACGTTAGATGTTAATGCCAGATGTCGTTATGTGGATGGACTGTGGGGGGAGGGGGGTTATTACCCGAATTTAAAAATATGACGATACCCTAGACTCTGGTATTCCTGAGGACTTGTGTTACAGTTGTGCTGTGAGATTTATCGCTCCAAAATTTATTAATGGACTGCTGTGGGTCCTTTCCCGTAAATGTGCCTGAAATGTTACGCAACTTTGTAGACTGATGCTGGTGGTTGCATCTGGCGCAAAAAAGCAAGAGGGGAAAAATAAAACTGTATCTGCATTTCCACAGCTTTGAACGCCGTTTCATATGTGAACTGTGATTTCGTCGGCGCCTGGTAATTTCTACCAGTGTAATTCAACGGTGTTACATAATGTCAAGAAGCTTCAACGTGACCCATAGTAGCCCGAGATTTGGAAGTGGTTGTGGGGCACAAAATCAGATAGGATATCCGGTTTGCTCTAAAAAAAAGATGTTAATCATCGCATTTTTAACAGGTGTAACAAATCCTGCAATGATGCTGGTGATGAATATAGTCTTCTCTCTCTATCATCCTTTTCAAAGCGGGTTGCATCCTCTGTTACCATGGTGACTTGGCATTTTATGCTGACAACAGGATTCAGATCTTTTGCACTACAGTGTAATTAAGATACACGTTGCGTCCACGAGACTGCCGAAAATAAAATCTCATGATAGTCATGTCAGTCATTTAACAATTTGTAATGGGTCTTTGATGTTTGTACCAGTCACTATCAAGTATGGTTTTCTCTTATTCGTCTCATTCATGAGGATGATTTGATTGTGCCCACATGTGTAGTAACTAGAATGACATCAGGTCCCATGTTGTTTGTTCCCATGATACCAATGTTCTGAAATAAGTCCTATAGAGCAGTTACGACGAAACAGACAATGTCATAGCCCCAGCATTTCAGCTTGCAGGAGTCACACCCATTCATCCACTCAGCAAAATGTGTGAGAATGGTACCACGCCTATAATCTACTTTAGTGTTTGGATGTCTGCCAGTCTAGTATTTATTATGGGTTTTAGGGTTCTTCGTGTGTTTTCCAAAATGTCTACATTTGAGTAATTTCACGTTTTAGCCTTTATCCTGTAATGCCATTAGGTGAGGGTGGTTTGCTCTATTGGATGTGTTAGTGTGAAGAAACTGGGTTAAGCTTTCTTTAACGATCATTTTTACAGTGATGCTATTGTGTCCTGTGGAAACCTAACGTCAAAAACTTAAGTTCAGATTTGTGACGCACAGTGTAAACATCCACTGTTCAACATCATCAGCTATTTTAATGACAAAGCAGGTCTGTAAGTACAACTTCAATTAAGTTATTTTTATTATTGATTCATCTTTCAATCATTTTTTCTACTTTATTGATTTAATATGCAGTCTTTAAGATGGTAATTGGTGAAAATGTCCATCACAATTCTCAAACCCAAAGGTGACATCTTCAAAGTTTGTCTGGAAACTAACTGAACTAAAATTAGTTTGACACCCCTGCTCTAGAGGGTTGCAGGGGAGATGGAATCAATCTCAGCTGGCACTGGATGAGAGGCGGGGTACACTCTGGACATATAGTATACATATAGTATAGAGACAACCAACAATTCATACACCCACAACTTAGAGTCACAAATTAAGCTAACCTGCATGTTTTTGCATCTGTGGGAGGAGGCTGGAGTACTCAGCAGTGCACCCCCATGCTGCCTTTTTTACAAGAAGGACATTCCGAATAATTTGTGTTATCTTAAAGCTGTGTATTCGAGAGGTTATAGTGTTTGTGCCCAGAGGCTCAGTTTATTCACAGGGTGACTGTACCTTGCTCCAGTGCAGCTGTTTAGAGGTCAACATTGGTAGCTGTATTGGCAGCTCCCAGGTGTGCAATATGAGCCAGGGCACTGTTGGAAAATAGCAAAGGTACTCTGTTGTATTTCTGTGAATGAATGAATGCTGAATAAAAAAGGGCCCCCAGCTTGTTATCTCAGATAAGCATTTGCAACTCTCTAGGCTTCTCTGCTCATGCCAACAAGCATTGCCCTGTGGAGACAAGCTTGTTGTCAATGGCAGGACACTGTCATTTGTCTCTATGCTCCTGTTTTTTTATATCCCTGCTCTACAACAAGCTTATACAAAGCATGAGAATGGTACGGGGGCGATTTGTACAACAGCAATGTTGACTCACTTCCACCTGAAGAATAAGTGTAGCAGGATTTAGCATGCTTATTGCCAAGGAAACCAAGAGTCTTGTGGTTGTGTGCCCAGGTGCTTTATAATGATGAATGGTCAGTGCTGCCAAGGACCTGAAACAAGAACTAAGCAATTAGCTTTGTGTTGTTCAGGACAAGACAGTTGCTTTGGTTTCTCTTTGTTACAGTGTTTACTTTTCAGCGTCCGTATAATGTTTTAAAACATTCTACATAGATAACAAAAATGAATACAAAGTGTACAAAGAGTGACACAGGAGGAGACCTGCATCAATGTTTTTGAGTAGACATTTATTTGTAAAATGTTATGGACTGTATACATATTTTCATCAATGAATTGCTGCTTCACAGAGAGCAGAAATGCACTTTAATATCCAACAGGTTAAATTAGGTTACAACCAACATATCGCCAGTACGGCATCTGCTTCAATGATGCAGAGTTGTGTGATCCATTTTGTTACGTAGTGAGTTTGTCTGTCTTGCCAGCTTAGTTGTTTAGATTTTTTAACAGCGGATGCTTTATTCTCTGATGCTGAAACTGAGCTTAGTTAGCCCATACATGCATCAGTCGTCTCCATGGGGATTTAGTCTCTGTTTCTAGTTTGACTTTTGCAGAGACAAGGCTGTAGCATACAAATGATAACTCTGTGGGATTCTAATGGAATCAGAGAGCATGTATGAAACATTGCTCTATTGCATTGCCCTGTTTAACGTCTGCAATAATCTAATTTACCCCACAGTTAAATGGCCCTGTGCACAGTCACAAAGACATAATGATATAATAGCTGTCAGTTATTGTGCAGAGATCAATGTTTGTGTCACCTATCATAAAACATTATGGGGTGTAGGTGTAGATGGGTGTTTGATCTACTTCACAGGATTGATTTCAATCATTACTGCCCCTGTGAAACTGATTGTCAGCCCAGCCACACACTCACGCACACACACACACACACACACACACACACACACACACACACACACACACACACACACACACACACACACACACACACACACACACACACACACACACACACACACACACACACACACACGCACAAACACACACTGTCATCTGGACTAGCACCTGAGTGATGACCATGTTTACAGAACAATAATCATTACTGTTTGCCCAAGGATCCTATTTGTGGATTTTTAACCAAAAGATAAAGCGAGACACATGCATGTGCATTTGGGAACACATGTTTGCACACATGTTTGCACACATGTATTGCGCGTTCATAATAGTCCTTTGTTAATGTGCTGTGTGTGTGTTGCCTGCTGACACAGCATCCATCTCACTGGAAGAGCTTGTCTGCTTGTTTTTATTTGCCCATCATTCAGCAGCTTAACTACAGCCCCATCTGCTTTCTGTCTGCAGACTCATGCTACACACAAGAAACTCTCCCAATTACAGGAGCTACCTTCTTTGATACTCCACTAGCACTCTCCTGCCAAAGAGATCAGACAATCTTTGTTTCTGTATCATATGTGTGCACACAGTCAACCTAACCTTTTTACTCATGTCTGTGCCTGCATTCCTTCTTTCTTTGTCTACATTGTGATCCTGTAATACTCCTCTGTGATTAACACTCACACAAAACTAATGCAGGTCCAGGCTTTTTTTTTTGTCGTCAGATACTTTCAGTGTGAGGCTGAATGACTAACTGGTACAAGTACAGCATGAAATGGCACTAATACGTTTTTGGTTGCTTTTTTCTATGCACTTCGCAGACACAACACACAGGTCAGCTCCTTATAGGCTTAGGATCTTCTCAGGTCTTCTTTGGCATATCGAACATTAGTAACAACACACCTATAATATAGATGTTAATTGTGCTGAGCATCTGGATTCTGTGTGCAGTATAAAGGTGTGGGGACACTGATGGCTAAAGGTCTGACCATTATACCTGGCCTGAGTGCAAATAGACAAAGCTGAAGCCAGTGTACTTTCCCTAGCTATTGTACAGATGTGTATTTGTCTTACAGTATACAGCACATGTAATGTGTATTAAAATTTAAATATGTGGTGACAAATTTGGATACATACTCATAAATATGCAAGAGAGAGCTTGAACGCATGTTATGGAGATGAGTGCATGCATTCACTGTCTTACAATTCAATTTTTAAACCAGGCTCTATGTTGTAGCTAAAAAAACTCATTCACCGCCCACCACTACCTGCCTCTCTCTCTCTCTGTGCTGCTCTGTGTTGCAATCTCTGTGTACAGTTAGCACCACTGTCCAAAAGGCTACAATCAATACACACCAGATGCATGATGGGACGGGACAAATTTCTGCTGCAGAGCCAGCTGGTTTACATAGCTGCTGGTCAGGTCTAGATCACAGCTTTTCTAACAAGACATGTATGCAGATATTTTATGTTGTGTTTTGAATGCTCTGTTAATCATGTAGCAATGTTTTGCATGTAAACTCTAATGGAGTCTAATCAGATTTTTTGTTTGAATTCTAAAGGCAGCAAAAGGTGACTGCAAGGTCAAGAACGAGCAGAATTTGCACCATTTCAAGATGTCAGTTCTTTTTTCAAAAGAAAAGTGCATTTCAGATAAATTAGACGAGAGCCAGCGCAGAGTCTGCTGAATTTATAATGTTTTTTTGCAGTTTTGGTTGCAACACTAGAGGCTATTAGCAAATGTTTAACAAAGTAGCCATAATTAGTGGCAAGAGATTTATATCAGTTCTTCCCCAATCTATCTTTCTTTTACAAACCCCATGTCCCAAACACACACACAGCATATGGCTGACATTTCAAAGCATCATATGATTTAGTAACAGCCCTGCATCTAAAAAAATACACATCCATCTTTCTTACTTGGTTGCACATAGGCCTTCTTGTGATGAAGCATCACCGGTCTGAATAAAACATGAGTAGGAGAGTGGCCAGAAAACCTGCCAACCTCTGTAGCAAGAAGGTTTAAAGAAAAGGACAGGCAGGTGTCTTCTATAAGAGCCTGCAGGCAGCTGCATCTTGCATCTTCCCAGATTCTCTCCCTCACTCTCTGTCTCGCTCTCTCTATCTCCGTCTTTTCATCTTGCTCTTTCTCTGCCACACTTGGAAGTTGGAAAAAGCTCCTTGCTGTGATGTGCTCTCCACACTCCAGCTGAGTAATAACGCCTTTTTCAAAAGCCTCCCGAGCTGAAGAAAGCCGTGTGACGATGTGCTTAGTTATGGGTCATATTTATAGTAAGTGTGGCAGCACATTGGCCAGAGAGGGCTAAGATACTACAGCAATCTGAAGGCAGCACTGCCAAGGACCAATTATGCTGGAGGAGAGCTCTGCCTGAATCGCTATCACTCTCTGTTGCTGGTTACACTGAATTTAAAACATGCAATGAATTTTGTTGGATTTAAAGACATAAAACCAAGCAGGCAGTGCCACTGAATCCAGCCTATGTTGCCTTAGGGGTGGGTGTGGCTGTCCCTGATACAGTGACAGTTTAAATGTATAATATCAGTGGATAGCATCAAGCAGGTGTAGACTATACAATGAACATCCATTAAGTGGATATGATGAATGTCTACAGAGTGGCATTTGTTGCTGGCGTCACTAGTGCAGCTCCCATAGTGCACCAGCTCTTTAGGATATTTCTGCTGAGTAAGAGACTTTACAGAGTCAGAATCCCTTCAACACTGCTGCAAACCTGGGACTCAATTCAATCAAAGCTGCATTGCACCACTCAGCAGTCCTTCAAAATGTTATTCTATTTCTAAGTCAGGATACATTTTGGCTCCTCCACTTTCAAACCAGGTCAATATTACTATTATGTAAAATGTGAAAAAAAGAATGAGCAGCACATTAATTATAATGTTCCGAACTGCTATATCCAAATAATTAAAATACCAATCAGTGTTCTTTAAGTATAGAGGATTCATTATAAGATGTCATATGTGAATACCCAATCTTCCTTTAATCTGTTCCGTAAATTAAGTGTTTTACGATCAATCAATAAAGAGTAGGTGTTTTTTCAAATGTTATAGTACCCTATAAACCTTGTTTTGGAGTAAAGCTCCTCAAATGAAAAATAGATTTGAGGAGAGATATACTGTGTGCACAGTACATTATGGTAAATTATGCCTCCACTTTTCAGACAGTTATGTAAGTCTGTGCAAAGACAGACTAATAGCCCACAGGATAAACGACTGCGATCTGAAGAAGCAGAATAATTCTGTGAAATTAAATGATTGAACCAAGGGGACATTATGCTCCAATCCTTTCTCCAGCAAATCTTATAGATCCAATGTAGAATTGATTTTGTAATCTCATCACATAATAACCACAAGGACAAAATGATTGAATTGTGTAGGTTATTACAGTATTTTAAAATCATAATGAAAGCAAACATTCTCATAAACTGGAATAGGAGTAAAAGTATTTGTGTTACCAGTATCTGTGTAAGGTGCAATGACTGATGTCGCTTTTGTAACATTAAGTGATAACATCTGCAAATGTGCATTCACAAAGGATTCTGTATCTACAAAGTCAATAAAATGTTATGTAAAAGTTTTAATTAAAAGCTCTGTGTCTAGGATTTGAACATTTATGGCTTTGAAGGTTCTCAGTAGTAGCATCAAAAAAGACACTCTGGCAGACAGCATTGCATGGTTAAAAAAAGAAGGTTTGCTTGTAAAACTCTATAATCACATAAAACAATTCCACACAGGCTTTAAAACTAACTGAGCAAAACATCTTAAGGCAAATCCTTAGCTTCAATATTTTTGTTTTACATGACAGACAAAACGGATGGAATTTTTGTGGTGATTACTTCTATGTTTTTTTTTTAGAGAATGACATGCAACAAAAGCCTTCTAAGTGACACGCACCAGAGACAGTGCAGTTCATGCTCTCTATCTTAACGTCTAAACCATGTGACCCCAAAATACATTGAATTTTGAGCAAAAAGTTGCTCAAACTTTCACCTGACTGTTTTTATTTTTTCATAAAGGCTTACCTACTTTTAACAGTCTCCCTAGAAAGCTGAAAATGTGATGGAGGTTTTCTGTCTGTACTCTAAAAGTAATTTTTTGTTTAAAGTCTGACATTGCCAGGGAGTGAATGATTGGAGCTATAGCTTAATAAATTATAGAAAAGCAGTTTTAGAATGCCTCTAACTGTATGGATCGTTGTTTCATGGTCTATTGACAATTATTCTCCACTAAAGCTTGCAATTATGACTGCAGTCATGGCTCATCAGTAACTGGGAAAACGCACATGTTATATAATGCTGAGCTACCTGTGCCTGAAACCAAGAGATATCAGTCTTAACTGCAGCAGAGCCATAAGAGGCCAGAGGGGCCCTAAGCTCTTTAGTTGATAGTCCACTCCACACTGTGGTCTTCATTTAGAGAGAGCAGGACAGATGGAGGTTTCAGTCAGAGAATACCAGAGTGTCTAAGAAGAGAGACAGCCAGAACATCCCAGAGGAGGGGCACAGTCTGCCTACCAGTGTAGCAGAGCTCACTGGAGATGTTGCTCTTTTGTTTGGGTTTTCACTTGTCTGCTGTCAAATGGTGTGATTTTGTCAGTTTACAACCAAACATTATTATCGCAATTTTGTAAAGCACATCCTGCCCACGACCCTTTGAAAATATGCACTTACAGTAAAACAGGGAAGTCTACAGTGCTCCTCTTTTTCCCAATGTTGCACTTGTCAATAAACAGGAATAACACAAACACTTTGTCCTTGCATCACCGCTGCATAGTTATTAAAGAGGTGTTCATTTCCTTGCAAAAGCTCTTGTCTGACACCTTCTATCACCTTGCCTGCAACACTGTTTCTTAATTAGCAGACAAAATGGAGAATCCCAAACTGAGGGTTTCACTGTGCTCTGCAGAAACAGGGCTCAGCGTGGAACAAAAAGGGATACACACAAAATGGGTCTGATCACTGAGACAACAGATGTAGTGACAGCATTTATGTCAGGTCCATTGCTATCTTCGTAAACATGAAGATAGACAGTCATACAAAGAAAAATGTTCTATAAAGAAAATGATGTGGGACATTCTGAAACAAGTTATTGAATGTTGTTTTTATAGATTTCTGTTGCTTGTCTTCATTTAATGGGAGTTGGTCTGTGAAATTAAGTATTAATCACCATATAGATATTGTATGTTTGACTCTGGGTGATGGAATTGAAGCAGTCCCTGGAGCACCACTGCTCTCTGCTGGAACAAAGCTTTTTCTGCATCAGTAGGCTACTGCACAAGTTTAATTGTGCAGCACATACTGGTACTGAAACAATTTAATCACTAATGATTTTAGTAATTGCTTTATCAGCTAAGTAATTTATCAAGAAAAAAAGGCCAAATGTATATATCTTTTCAAATTGAGTATCCGGCTTTTGACTGTATGTCCAAAATCCAAACACTAGTAAAGTCAAGACTACAATCATCTAGTCTTGAGAAGTTTTGGTGGTTCATAATTGTATGGCATTTTATAGACTGAATCATCAATTAATGGTGAAAAAAGGTGCTAGTTGCAACACACCCACAAAAAACAGGATTGTTAATGCTTTGATGACTTAATATAACAGATTACACCTAAATACATCTAAAACGAGCCATTCTGCATGTGTTCTTTTGTGACACTGAACACTTTGCTGATACTTCTGTTTCTTTTTACTTCAGTCAAATTTTGAATGCAATTACTTCTACATGGAATGTAATGTTTTTACATTTTAGTTTAATTGAGTAAAGGATCTGTAGCTGCAGAACGAGTTCTTACCGAGCCTATTTAATTTATCAAATTGTTTACATGCCTTGAAGTTCTTGTTCATGTTTTCTGTGACATGTAGGGCTGGAAAAGACAATTGTTTGCATTTTAAATTAATCTGTATAAGTAATAATATTATGTCTAATAATATGTCTCACCAGCTGTCTAAACCCCCAAAACAGAAAATTGTCATATAAAGCAGTGAGGAGCAGAAAATCCTCACATTTAAGAAGCTGGAACCAGAGGATGAAAAGAATGCTGGAAAAAAAAAATCTATTATAAAAGTAGCTGCTCAATAATTTTCTGATGATTCATTGCTTCAGCACCACTCTGTGTGTAAAGGTAAGGCCCTGTTCACACAAAAGTTTATCAAGAAAAACATTTGTTAAGCATTTCATGGATTCATTTAGGTACGCCCTGACAGATGTTTCATTGCTAAATAGCCATGTGGGTGTATGTGATACCACTTGTTCCAACACTCTTTTTGTACTATTTATTTAGACTCAATTCATCCAAAAATCTCCAAATTGTGAGTCTGCTTCTTCCTCTATGGCACAGCCTCAAGTTTTTTGTAGCCCTTAGAGAAACCTTGTCAAGCCCATTTAAAAAAAGACACTGTATTTCAAGACCATTTTTATTCTCAGTGAATCATTCACAGTACCAGACAGTGTTGAAGTTAATTTTAACACTTTATAGTATATAAACAATATAAATATATTGTTAAAGACAGCACATGTATGGTGCATGTATTTAGTGTAGTGATGAACTGTATTATTCTACATACAACTGAACAAACATGGTGGAGTTACAGACATGCCTTTTCTCTGTGTTCTCTAAGATGAGATTTTCTCGTAAATGTTTTGCCACATCTCGGACACCGGAATGGCTGTTCCCCTGTGTGAACCATTGTGTGTTTTTTTTCAACTCATTGTTTAACCGAAAGGCTTTGCTGTAAACCTGGCACACGAATGGCCGCAACCGGCTGTGCTTGGATCTACTGTCGGACCCTTCTGTTTACCGGCGACTGCACAAATCTTCTGGTGTTTGTCAAAATTCTTTGGGTAAGTGAAAACTTTGCCACAATCAGAACAAACAAGACTACAGTTGACATTTTACTTCTCAAAGCTTGGAAGACTATTCACTTTTGGTGGGTTATCTGATGTAACACTTTCCAATGATAGAAGCTCATTCTCACTTCCAGAAATACTAGTTTCAGCACTGGTCTTTGGTTTACAATACAAATTAATCTTCTGAAAAAAGCTACCTTGGCAAGTAGACTCTGACTCACCCAATCTGTTCGTTAAAAATCCACTGTGAGTTATCTTGTGCCTCTTTAGTTTTCTAACAGAAGCAAAATCCTGGCCACAAACATTTGACAGTTGAAGGTTTTTGAGGATGTTGTACTGCAGGCTTTCAAGTGGTGATACCACTTTTTTGTCTAAGTCATTATTATAAGACTCACTTTCATCAAAAGGAAGTATTACTTCAACAGAGGCTCCTTGATCTTCAGTCTGATCAACATGTTGCTGTCCATTGCTCGCCGCATTCTTTGTCCTTTCTGAATTTATCTCCTCTAAGCTTTCTTCTTCGTACTCTTTCGACGCCAGACTAGATCCAGTGTCTCCTTCGTCATTGTCCACCTTTGGTAGGTGATAGGACAGGCTGGAAAGGATGCAATCATCACCAGGGGAACACAGAGCTGGAAAAGAAATTGACAACAAACAAAAAATCAGTATCTGAAAAAAAACAAATAAAACAATCAGAAATTTAGTGATAATTCCGATAAAGTACTACCTTATTTAACTTTATGGCCATGATGCTTATGATGCTGAATACGAATATTTAGAGGCTCAGGTTGATTCATGAACTCCACACACTCTGTGTGTGAATGACGGCTTCACAGGTTAATGAGGGTGAAAACATTAATACCCACTGCCTATCTCAAACCAACTATAAAAGTAATTCCACACAAGGTTTTACAAACAGGTTATAAGTAGAGTTCTTGCAACTCTCCAGTGCAGTACTACAGTACATGACTGACTTTTCCACTTGTATGTGGAGCATTTTAGAGGAGTATAAAGTACAGAATGAGCAATATGGAATAATAACATGAACATTCAGTTATTTCTGGACTAACATATAAAAATACTGCTACAAGTTGAACTCTTAAATTCAGTTCTCAAACCATCTGTGATAAATGTTGAAATATCCATTTTATTCACTAAATTTGTCCAAAGATTGTTGTACGTCAAGTACCCACTTGTTAAAGGTTTGGAACAGGTAGCAGCTTCTGCAGACTGATGAGGAATTTTCTCATTAGAGCCTGTAGGGCTGAATCATATTTGGGGCCAAACACTGTTGGAAAGATTTTATAAAGAACAAAGAGAAATGTCTTTGTTACATTCACAAAATACTGGATGGCCTTTGATGCTACTTTTTTAAAAACCTTTTATCTATTGAGACAAATTTCAATGAGTAACCAGCTCTCCTTTTGCAGGAATGCTCTGACACTCACATAGTTACACACGTTTACACCTGCTCACTGCCCAGTACAATCACAGTTTGATCTGCTGGCTGCAGCAGGGGTTATGGGTCAGTGCCCTTTCCCTGCCCAGATATATTTTGTAGGCACAGGCTCCCTCACAGGATAACCTTTAGGCCACCGCTGTCACCACAGATCTTGAGGGTCACATTTAAACCTGTCATCCAAGAACTAAAAATGTAATGGTTGGATACATTTTGATTTTCTTCACTGGGTAATTCATAGTTTAAATTAATAACATCTAGTGCCAAACAACTCACCTGGTAAAAGATATCCGCTCTAAGCCTTGAAAAAGCACATTAACATGAATAAATGCAAATAACACAGAGTAATTGATATTCAATGCACTTACCTCCATTTCCTTTTTTGTAATGTAGGTGTTTATTCTGGACAAATGAGGCTGGATGGCTTGTGGGCTGGCAAAGTTGTCATTGCGGCACAACTTTAGCACCACCTATTGGTGTATTAAGAGATTTTTTTTTTTTTTTAAATATTGAAGGCCTATATTTTCTGAACAAATTCACATGTGAAGGAGTGGCCCTGGATGCCATACTGTAGGCCATCACCTAAAAACATATTACTATATATGAGAACTGGATCTATGAGCAGATGACCAGGATGTGCACAGTGAGGTCAAGTGTTAGGTACTTACACTCTCCTCATTTAGGGAATTGCATGGTTTAGCAATAACAGGTATTATCATTTACCCAAATTATCTGTTCACTCAACATTTGCTCTGCTCAGCATCCAAGAGCAATACTGGCTACACAGTGACATTCAGTTGCTACATTACTCCAGTTCCTTACTGTTAGTGTCCTGGTTATGTATTGAAATATGTAAATTCATGTAAATGTAATAATATGGTACAAACCTAAGCGGTTTATAACAATCCATAGAGCGTCCTCCTTTCCCTATATGTCTTTCTGCAATCTGGATAAATGCTAACATGCACACAGTTTTAAACAATAACATTTTGATGTACAGAGGAAAAAAGGGAAGGGAGCCGTTTGATGGAGATAAGTGAACTCTTACTCATGTAGCACAGTTTCAAGATTGAAACTACTCTAACTCAGAATGACTTCAAGCCAAAGCTTAAACTTTATGTGTTCTTTGAGACAATTTTTTTTTTGAAGTATTACACAAATATGTCAAGCATTCTTTGGTTCCATCATTTTAAACACAATATCCAGGCTTTATGAAATTGCTAGTTGGACAAAGCAAAACATTTGAAGAGTAAGGGAGCCTTTAAGGATCACATCTAAGGATTAAAACTCTAACTCCGTAAATAACAAATCACCACAACAAATAAAGAACGTTTAAATCTATTCACAGTAATAACATCCAACAAAATAACCAAATAATAAATATCAACAAATGATAATAAAAAGACAGACATCAATTAACAAATACTCTGCAATTAATAAAAAGCCAACTGTTACAAATATACAGGTCAAGCAGTGAAGAGTCACCCATCAAATAAAGAATACAGAGGTACAGTACCAGTCAAAAGTTAGGTAAACCTTTTAATTTGAGTGAATGGGAAGGTATGTCCAAACTTTATATATTGTAAAAATAAATGTAATATTGTTTCTTCTAACATTGACATGTTAAATAAGGTTCACCTAAGGGACAGCTACACAAAGTTGTTATATAGAATGAGCGGACAGACGCATATCTTGCAGACAGTCGCACAACTTCCCATAAACATTATTTTCTAATGGTATTTTTTCATCTCTTGTCAGGGCATATTCGGACTAAAATGAAGCTAGGTTTAACACTCACCGTGCTCCGTTAATGTTGCTCATTCTGGCGTTACGGACACGATGCTTTGAGCTGGGAAGATGGATATTTTACTAACAACATCGCAGCCTTTGGAAAACATCTGACTGTGGAAATATGGATGTCCACATCCGACCATGGATGTAGTAGCCTATGGGGAAGTGTACGTAGCACTACGCACTACGTCATTACGTACAAATGAGCAACGTAGAGGCACTGAAAACAGATTTTAAAAATATTATTCTCTCTTTCTAAAGCACAAAATACTTACTTAATATAAATTAAGTATTAAAATAACAGCCGCATAATCGAGATGTTAGAATTGATTCAAGGCATATCATTTATGTGGCATGCAAGTGGTGTTGGAATAATGGGAAAAATTAGGTCTCGACTGGGAAAATTCACTTGAATGCCCATAAAAGTTAAACTGGCACAACAACACGGAAAGTCTAGACGTCATACGCTGAAAAATGACGGCCGAAGGTAAATGTTTGGCTGATGGCAAGAAACTTTTTCGTAATTCATGTATTGCATATATGAATTGCTCTTATGTAATTTGTAATTTAGATTTAATAACTATTTGCTGCTGCCCACGTAAAGTGACCAAGATTAGTTGTACTGGTGTAACAACAAGTCTGTTGTTTTCACGTTTAGGCTTACGATTTAATTTAAAAACTCATGAACACACCGAAGTGGTGGGACTTGGGATATGTGACTATCCGAGGAGGACATGAATGCAGCATTAATCAATGTGTTCTTTGAACCTCTTCCCACCAGATGGCAGCATTGTAATGGATCTTACATGGGATGAGTGGTGCCTGTAGCACTGCAGCACGTCTCTTAATTGTATATATATATATATATATATATATATATATATATATATATATATATGTGTATGCATGTACAGTATGTATGTTAGTGCAGTGTGCAAGTGTCCTACCTATAAAAAAATAAATAGATATCTATATGTACTGTATATATTATATATGTGCTTGCTTATGTGTGACATCAGGTAAACACATAGTGTTTTTGTTATTGACGAATATTGCTAATGACTGGTGCAGCAACTTGTGATTTTATTACTGTGAAACATGTAATGACACCATAAAATATCACAAAACTTTGTTTGCATATTAATAGTTTTATATGCACATTGTTGCATAAGATGAGATAAAACTTTACTTTGAACCCCAGGAGGATGAGCAGCACAAGAATAGACCAGGGCAATAGGGTACAGAAAACTAGAGAAATACATACAGGAAACAAATAAATCAAAGTTAAAATGCTACATATACACAGCATGTTAGTTTAAACCAATGTATATAAGTGTAATGTGTATGCAAAACTGATATTATAGTTTTACGATAATCTGGATCAAAGTTACACAGTTGATACAGGAGTAGACTATAGTTATGAATGTACTGTATATGTAGGGTATAGGTGAATCAGTATGTACAGTATGTATAATTAATATAATCTAGCATAATATAATAAGATAATGACAATTAGTATGTGATATTTATGTTTATACACTTGTAAACATGCATACTGCTATGCAACATATAAAAAATAATGACTATGAGGTAACAGAATACATTGGAATGTAGTAACATAGTAGAAGAACAATATGACATAATGTAAGAAGATGGTATAGATAGTAATCCCTTGCCATAACTATCAATGCAGTAATTCCAGCATCACTATATGAGATACAGTTCTACCTTTTTTAAGATTTGTAGAAAAAGTGTAGGAGGTCCTCTACATGGCAACAATTGAGGTTGTTTTCCAATAGAAACAAGTGGAATTGTCAAACCACAACGTCAAAGTATTCACTTATTTTTATGAAATCTTATTATACATATGTTCACAGTGACTATTAATGTCAAGAGGGAAAGTTCAATGTGCATAATTTCATATAAAAACCTGTGAATATACATTTCTTTCTTACATTTCACTCCATTTTGACTCTCTCTTGCTGTGTATTTGTGTTTGATTTTTTTTTTTTTTTTTTTAATGAATGCATTTTTTCCACTCCTGAGGTGTTGCAGTCTGTGGACTTTACATAATCATGTTACGAGCTGATTGAGCTTAGTGTTGAAGGTGCAGCCGAGGACTGCATAAAAAATGTGAGGAATCACTTCCTTACAGATTATAATTACATAACTATTCACATTTCCCTACAGCAAATTAGAAGAGTGAAAAAGGCAATGTGCCACACTTTTGCCATTTTATTAATTCCCTTTCAGATTGTCAAACAAATGTGGCACTGTGTGTATATGTGTGTGTGTAGCTATGAGTGGGTAAGACAGATAATAATGCAGAGATAGAATGACAGATGGGTAGAGACGAAGGGTTACAGATAGAGAGGGAACAGCAGATTTGTAGTGACAGGCTGCTCGGTCGGAAGTGGATTGTTTAGCCTAAAACCTGCACCACAACCATGGAAACCAGTTCAGACCAGATGACAAGAAATGGAAGAATCTGTATAATTCACTTTCAAGTAAAATGACATTCAAAAAATCTTAACTTGCAGCATTCTAATAAGTGTGGCAAAAGCTATATTTTCCCATCTTCTTAATCTCACGTTAGAATTAACTACTAACATTTACCAAAGCTTCACAGCAACAGCAGTGTGAGAAAACATTTCCATCAGGTGTGAGTCAGAGAGGATTAGCAAGTCTTTGTGGCTTTGGTTGGAGCTTATATGTCACTTCAAGTTTATTATGACAGGTTGTGACAAGTGTCAGGTATGTCATCAACCACCGGAAAGCATACTTAGTTTTTGGAGACCATCACTCACCTAAGCATTTTATGCCCACTTAGTCACATTTGCCTTTGAAACAGACTTAAACAACACAGAAACGTTCCAGCTATCTAATCAAAAGAATGAAGAATGAGGCAGGTGTGGCTTTATGAAATCTGTGTTCAGGACAGGCGTGAGAACTATTTGTAAAATGTATCTGACGGAGTCTGACCTTAAGTGATTTGATTCTTGTATTTAACATTGGTCTGTTATTATGTTTTATTTAACCAAACATTGGAATTTCCGAAAGGATCCAAAGGGATTAACAGCAACAATTTCAGCACAGAAGTTCTGCTGTCAGTTTGAGTAAAGTTTAATTGTATAGTTTAACTGTATAGCCCAATATCACGTCATGGCTCAGTGGGCTTTTAAGTCCACATCAGCAGCTAAACTTACCCAAGTTCTTAGAGAAAACAAGTACATTTGTAGAAGTAAAATCTGAGAAATCATAAAAAATGCATTTAAAAAAGATTCTCCCTCTATGAATAGTAGGGTGAGCTATAGTAGCCACCTGTGGGACATAATAAAAATAAAAAAAACATATTTTAAAAAAATTATTTCTGTGAGTTTTTCATTTTGTTTTTATTGGGTTTTTTTTGTCCCATTCTTAAACTTGAAAGGTTACTAAAAGAAAGGGTTAGGGTTATGGTTAGGGTTGTTAAACCCAGTATCAGTTAAGTCCACTATAATAAGTGCAATATCAAATAAAAATGTGCTTTAAAATATAATGGAATTTTAATATGATATGAACAGTGAGGCAAATAATGGATGTACATTTTAAGTGATACACCACAAAACAATCCTTGAATTATTCAATACGTATCCCCTGTTTTTTATTACCACACTGTTAGGCTGGTACAATTAATCTCAATACAGATAGAATAGCTGTAACAATACATCACACCAGTGCAAACATAAGGACAATAAGTGCAAAAGAAGAAACATACGGTAGCCTGCTCAGCTCCACATACCCTACAGTACAATTAGACCAACTTTTGTGTGTTCACAACTCCAGTGAAGATGTTCTGTTCTGCCTCCTATAACCTGTACCTTATACCAGAAATGAGACACTGAAACAGATGGTGAGCTGGGTGGAGAAGGTCATCCGAGATCTTCATACCTTGTGTGATAGTACATAATGTGGATATGGAGTTTAAAACCCATGATCTCTGATGCTCTGGTGATAATTCTATCCATTTTCTTTATTGTGTGCTTATATGTGTTGCCATACCACACAGTAATTGATAGTCACAGGATACTCTGTAAAATTGGACCAGTACAGCTTTCCTGACTTTTTTGAGTGCTTTTTGAGTTATCTCAGGAAGTAGAGTCTCTGTTTGGCTTTTTGCACTTTATGGTTAGTGATGAGGTCACATTTCAGGTTATTGCTGATGTGTGTGCCAAGAAACTTGAAGGAGTCAGTTATTGTAATTGGTTGGCTTTTGATGAGGAAAGGTGCTTTTAGCTTCACAAAGGACAGCAACTGTGGTTAGTTGCTGCAACAGCGTCAAGTCTTTTTCCTTAATTAAGCTATAGGCTTTCACCCCTTCTTGCACTATGAATTAATCCAAGTGATGTGCTGAGGAGGAGCTAAACCATGGCCTGCAGTAGTTACATAACTAAATCACCACATGTGACCATTCCTTGCAGATGACTTGTCTTACAGCATTAATTATCTGATTCTTTTAAGAATTATTTAACAAGAAATTAAGGCTTTACAAGATGAGGACACATACAAGTAGACATACTTTTTAGACCAGTGCAATCATTTAGCCTTGGCACAGAACACTGGGTATATTTTATGATAATTCAAGGTCTATAGGTAGAAACATATTCATTGATGGCAGTAAACAGTGAAGAGAAGGTTATCAATGTCTTTGTTTATTAAAGCGGCGCAGCAAGACAGCAACACCTTCCTTAAGTGTTTAAAGCCTCTTACTCTTTCTCTCACAGACACCATCACATACAGTGTCTCGCTTTACTGCAGCATTATCTACCTCATGAATGATAGAGGCTCTCTCTCCCTCATCCGTTAACCTCTGACTCTTTGTTGGGAGGTGATTTTTTTGTATATTAAAATAGCTCTTTTTTTGCCAATTTCCAAACTTTAACGCATATCAACACAAGAGAGTGAAACTTTGCAATAAAAAGAGGCAGCTGAGGGCGACTGCTGCATTGCACCGTGGTGGGAGTAAATCAAGTGCGTCTGTCCCTCATTTCAGCGAGGGCTTTGATGTCACTGCAATAATCTGCAGCTCATTGAGGGAACATCAAAGATACTCACCCAGCCCGCAACCATTCACAGCTCTGCAGAAAGGTGATCTTTCCTGTGATTAACGCCTCATTAACTGTCTATTAATGATATAAATTACCCAAAAATGCGCAAAGTAACTCCAGGGATCAACTGAATGGCTATTTGGAATTTGTGATGTAAAGAAAGAATATTTAATATATCTCTATTTCTTCAGTCTGTCAAACTGACTTGAAGTACTGAGCTTTTTGATCACTGATTAAGGTCCCTTCACTGTGTTTATTTTCTTTGATTTTAATTCTCTGAGCTCTTGTCTGTTATTATGCCCGCATTAGATGCTGTAATTTTTGTATTCATCTTTGTTGTCCCTCGCACTGAAAAAAATCCTTTAGCCTCTGTAAGCTGTTTAGTAATCAGTGAGTGGGTGAGTACCTGTTAAGGAGGGTTAGGGTTAATTTGCTACCCAGTGGTCAGTTGTGGATAACATTGAATTAAGTAATGTGCATGTGTGGGACTTACCAGAAAGTCATTGTTTCTGACCTGCAGTTTTTTATACTCATTCTAAATTTGTAACTCAAATTATGAGAGGAATTCTGTGATAAACATACACCATGAACCCTTACTATTACTTGTTAAAGGGACAGGACCAGGGGAAAAACACCTCAAGAAACTCCTTTTTAAAATAAATAAACTCTTACAGAACTCTGAACTGATTATTTTAAATTAAATATTTCACTGGAAGAAGTTTTAATCTGTCTGGTTTTAAGGCTTTGCATTGCAATGTAAATGTTCAGTAAATTTACTAACAGGAATTTTAGAGCTCATTATGACTACATTTTTACAGTCATCCGTCTCACTTTTCACTATCAGTTGTAGCAACATTCACAACTATTGAAATTATTGTTGGCAAATCAACCATTCACATAACCCTGTCACTTTTGTGTTATGATCAGTTTAATGAGTAACAGTTTCATCAGTATTCTTGTATAATTTTCCCCTTATGTCTGTTCTGTTGGGCTTTTTTGGACCATCTTCTTATTTACCTTCATGCTTCCTGTTCTTCTACACATGTAAGCTTTAATACCTTTTAAACAGAGACGGAGCTCTAGAACACATTATTTCAATATTTATATACATGTATTGCAATCATTTAACTCCTCTGAATAAATTTACAATATGTTGCTTAGTCCAAAAGGTGCTGTTGCATAAAACATTAGGCCTGTTTATTTCATTAATTAAAATGGTTGTAAGGGTATTTCTAGTCGCTGTTGCAGTCATTGGTGTCTTTTAAATACATAATGGGTCTATCGTGTAGGCTAAATTGTCGAAAATATTTTATGGAGTCCTATTATCAGCCGGCAACTTTTCCTCCAGCTAAACTGGTCTATTGGAGGAGCGCACCGCGCAGCCAATCACAGGCGCATGCTGCTCAGCTCCACTAATCGTGGATTAGCCACAATCGACTGCAGTCCACAGCTCTGGGAGGGAGAGGCAGGCACTGCCATTCACTACTCACCCTCTATTTTATTATTAGCTCACTTGGATATGGCAGCGGGGCTTTTTTCTCAGCAGCAGTGACTTTGTTTGCATTGCGCAACCAAGTAGACTGCACATATTTGCACCTCAGGTAAAGGTGCGGGAATAGGGCGAGAGAGGGGCAAATGATTAGGGGTCGATGGAAGCTGCTACTGTAGGGCAGATAGTACTCAGTTGATTGGTCCTTTAATTGAAAACCACACCGTCGTAACACCGCGCACTGCTCCATTTTCGCGTCCCCATGTTCAGGACGGCCAATTACCCGACGGTGGATCCTGCGCCCACCATCATGCACGGTACGTGGTTAACCACGGGGTGCCGAGAAAACACGCCCGTGGCTGTGGAGAAACCCAAGAAAAAGGCGTTCAGCTTGGTCAAAATAATGTCTCTGAGCAACAAGAAAGGGCACGGCAACCATCCGCACCACAACAACAACATACCCTTTACGATCCACTGTCACATCGGGAAAGAGATCAAGCACATTTGCAGCAACTGCAGCCGCGGGAACGACACACAGGACGGTGAGTATTGGCTCAAGCCTGGTGCGGTTTCGCCCATATACTAGCCCTGCAGTACTGCCATCCAGGATATACTCCTCTCATTATGTGGCGGTGGCCATGCCTCTGGGCTTCTGTGCGCGTTTGACAACCAGATCAGGCGCTCCATCATTGAATGTGCTTTGCTTCTCCTTGATGTGTGTTTGTGTGATAATAATCGTTATAATTTGGAGTGGGTCGATGTGTATCTGTTGTATTAAAATGAAAACGCAAAGCGACAGTGATTGACTGCTGCTGTTGTGGTAACTGGCTCTAACTGGATCAGAACTTCTTAATATGACTGAGCTCTGACTTGAGCTGCTACTTGTTGGTTCAAATCACAAATAATAATAATAATAATAATAATAATAATAATAATAATAATAATATAATACATTGAAACACGAATCATCATATGCGTGGAGCTAAAGTATTTCTCAAATGTACTCATCAATCCCATACAAATCATTTAAATGGCATGAAGCTGTGCACAAAGCCATTTCCAATTCAGTGTCATTACATCATCACTCAGCCATCTTGGTATGCAAACAAGTGTTTTTAATTAAAACCAGCCACTTCAGTTGCTTGTATTACAGTAATGGAGAATGCAGGTTACATGCAATAGAATGAAGATGGGATAGAAATGCTAGCGAGTGCCTGATGTAATGAAAATGGGTTGGATACTTGGAAGAGGATTTTCTCTTGTTCCTTTTACTTTGCAGATTGAGCCCTTCTCATTACTGCCAGGATTTTGTCATGATTGTGCTTAATTACAACATGATGCACTTCAATTGTAGACATTCTGTGTTTTTCGCCTGAAAATAGTTCTTAGAAAAAGATTGGGGCATTAAACATTGTATTTGTGGGCAGAGTTTAGAACACACAAAGGATTTATTTTGACAGAAAGAACCACAAATAACTTTTAGTGAATTATTTCCAAAAAGCATGCTTCTCTTGCAATTTTAATGTAGCCTCTATCAATAATGTGTAGAGTATATGTAGCCTGTAAAGAAGAGTTTGACTATGTAAAGTGAGTCTCTTCAGTGCAGTTACTGAAAGTGTGTCATCCTCACCATTCTGTCGACATCAATCTGGGATGTTATTTGGCTTAGATTTAGTTCTTTGACTTCCCGTCGTTATCTTGCGTTTGGACCTTTAATGAACTCATTTGAATCGCTACTGGATTCAATTAGCATTGACAGTGGAGCTATTTATAAAACGATGTGGTGGCAGGATTGCTAAGATCGTTGGCTCTCCAGCATTAGTGTGTTCAAGTAACGGTCTGTGGGACTGATTTCCACTGCATTACTGTCACATTATTTATCATGCTGTCCCAGAGCCCTGAGGAGGTTACTGCCCTGCGTAGTGATATGTCTATGTTGGCAAACACCATGAATGTGAATGTGACATAATTATTTAAAAACAAGCCACCAGTGAGTTCCCTGACAGCATATCAAGTGTGATGATGATATGATGACAACAAACGCTACACGCTGGGCTAGAGGTCACTTCATACATCTAGACTCTAGTCCGTTACTCAGACCCACAGCTTATAAAGCTACAACTATTTTTGGGATACTTAAACGATGATACCAATGTTTTTGTACTCTACATATATTTTTAAAACCACTGATGTCCATTCACTCTGCAGAGACTTGAACCTGTCTTTGTGAGGTGATAAGTTGAAAAGGTATGTTTCATTGATGTCAAAGTAAGGTTTTTGTTAGTCCTACAGTACTCGATATCTTGACGTCTTGCCATGCATGTGTAAATGACAATGCAAGTTTGACAAGAAATGAAAGCAGATGTGATGTATTACCCATCTCAAGCGAGAATTAAGTCCCCCAAGTTGATTTTCATACTGTAAGAAAATGCGTGGAAGCCAATGGCTGCCAAGAGGCTAAATTCGGAAATCTGACATGCTTCTAAAACTGTAAGTAGTTGTTAGGATTTTAGTTGAGAATGAAGTTGTTTTATGTGAATACTGTGACTGGCTAATTGCCATTTTGCAACAACACAAAACCAGTAGAGAATGTTTCTTGGTTTATACTGCTTTCGACAGACTTCTTAAGTGTCTGTTTTAACCAACCCAGTCAGTCAAGTACAGAGACTGAACAGTGGGGCCCAACATCTGTTCCTAATAACACATGATAGTTTATTTGCTGCTAACATTGTCCATACAATTTTAAGGTTTCTTGAGAGCCTGATTCCAGTTTGAATGGCTCTTTATGAACATCCTCTTAGAGCTGAGACCTTAAAATTAGTTTTCTGATCACATGGGCAGCTGTTGCTGTTTTTGTAAGCAGGGCTGCTTGTAGCCTTGGAATGCAACAACTTCCAAACATTACATGTATTACAGCATTTTATTCATGTAGTAGTCTGTGTTGGAACAAAATGCTTTTGATGTCCAACGGTACGTAACAGTCTAAAAGGGCTGGGCCTTGTGAATATTTGATGAAGAGTAGAAAGATTCTCCCCTTAATGAGGTGCTTATCAGTCTGTTTAGTGTTTTTTGGCAACACTCAGTGTGATGCAGCCTCAAACTGTTTAGACTCCCTGCGCAGTGCTATCTGATATGCAGGTTTGTTTACCCTCTTCCAACCTCATCCACTTACTGGGGAATTCAGGAGGCCACTTGGCATAGATTCTTGCTGCTCGGATTTTTGTAAGCAAAAGTGTCTGCTGCATTCACTGCTAGTTACCAAAATATCACCACCTCTGCATCCTCACCTAAACAAGACCTGTTGGTTTGTGTGTGTGTGTGTTTTTTCCCTTATAGCTGAGGAGGTAGAGAGGCTGGCCGCTATGCGTGCTGAGTCCTTGGTCTCCGGTACCCACACTCCACCCATCCGTCGTCGGAGCAAGTTTGCCACTCTGGGACGCCTCCTGAAGCCATGGAAATGGAGGAAGAAGAAGAGCGAGAAGTTCAAACAGACCTCCGCTGGTACATGACATTTTTTTTCTTATTTCTATGTTAATGCCAGTACAAAGAAAACACATGCATAAACAGTACTGGTTCCTGAAACACCTGTGTATATACCCTGTCTGGTTGTGGAAATTAAATTCAGTGTATGCCTTGGCCAAAAGAAATATTAAGTAAGTTACAATCTCCAGGGTGATTTGAAAATGCGGCAAATTGATGCAGCAAAAGTGCAGAGTTTCATGTTTTGGGGTCTCTTTAGAGTTCCTTTGATCTCGCAGCATTGTCAGGGGCGTGTGAAGGACATGCTCTCTTCAGATGTGGCTCTATTTATTTTCCTTGGCTGACACATCCTGAATTGTGCTGTCAGCCTGGTTGACAGGAGGAGGCACATTGTCAGACTGTATTTCACTAGTTGGGAGCAGAATTCTTCCCTTTTTGTAGAGGATGAGCAATTGCACCAGGGACCCGAATTTGGTCTTAACAGGACAGGATGTTCTGATTTAGCAATATTATTAAATTAGCATTTAGCTGGTGTGAATTTGCAGAGTGAATCAGTCTCTGTCTGATTTGATCATGTTGGCTGTGAATGCCTCACTGCTCTCTTGCTGCTCATGTTGTCAGTCTCTTATGTGATGACAGGGATTAATGTGGTGTCCTGTCATCTCCATCACTTGCCACAAGCACAAAAGATGTATACTTTCAGTTTATATTACTTTTCCATCCAGACTTTGCATGTTACCGTTTCCTGTTTGTTTCTTCATCTGCCCCAACATTTCCGATAGGAGTCTCTGTGGACTAAGAGCTATTTTTAGTATGACACAAGAAGTACAGAATAATCTATTTTTGAGCTCTAGATGCCTAACCTTCTGATGTTTCACTGTAGCTTAATAGACAGTGTGTGCTTGACGAAACAATCATGGAGATCTTGCCTTTACATTGGTATAATCATATGCTGCATGATAACAGCATCTCTATGTTGTGGTGAGGACAATAACCAGAACTGGGCAACAAAAGCCCCTTTTTCTGTTATGGTGTTAATGCACTGTGGAGCTGAGTCAAAATGCTCTCTTCATTCCTTTTGTTATCCACTTGTTTTGTATGCAAAATGGTGCTGCCTCCAAATAATTCTTTGGCTGGTATTGTTCTATCCAGTCCCTTTTGATAGCAGCATGGTGGTGGATTATGACCAACCAGCATACCTCAAAGGAGTGGCCTTTGAGAGGAGTGTCTGCATGGTTTCAAATTGTAGGTGGTGTACAATCACACAAGCAGTTCCAATGCTCAGGCCAGGTGCTTTAGGCACAGTGATGCGCGCGCACAAACACACACACACACACACACACACACACACAAACACACACACACACACACACACACACACACACACTGTCACATCGTATTTGGCAAGAAGCTTGACCCCATCTTTCAAAGCCCCAAAGAAGAGAAACGTGGTCTGCACTTTTTGCAGCAGGCAGTGGAAAAGTAGAAGTTACACAAGCATGAGAAAATGGAATACATTCAAATGATTGGAAGTAGCTCAGTGATTTTTGTAACTGAAGCAGCAATGCCAAAACATGGACCACAGAGTTTTAAGAGGTTTTAAGACAGTGCAGTTTTCTGCCTTTTTTATAGTAGACAGTAATTCATTGTCAGATAAAACAGATAAAACTATGTTGTTGTTTTTTTATATCGACTTTGGTGAGCCCTTGATTTACTCTGGTGTCACCAGCAGGTTGGGTCAGAGTGAAATATTTTGACAATGATTGGTTGGGTTTCTGTTAAGTCTATTACAGATATTCAAGATCCCTATAGGATACATTCTGCTGAATTTGTTTATAACTTGACTTCAGCCATCACCATCATTAAGGTTGAAATTTAAAGTTGCCCAATGGCTAAATGCCTGCAAAACTAATGACAGTCTCAACAACCTCAGTTTAATTTGTGTTTATGGCAAATGTAGCATGCTAACAGGCTAAAATAACATGGTGAATATTGAATTACTGTCTAAATATCAAGATGCTGGCATTGTCATTGAGAGCATGATCATAGCTAAGCATACTGATGTTAGCATTTAGCTCAAATCACCTCTGTGCCAAAGTACAACCTAACAGACATAGATGATTTGTTTTGCACATTAGTTGATTCATAATTTTCCATTTAATGTGTTTGCAAAGCAGAGGGTAATAGGTGCTGGTATACATGAAGTTCACCTGCTTGAATGTGCAGTGTGCACTCTGTTGTTTCCATGCAGTGACTAGAACAGCACTGTTGAACCGAGTGAAAATTTTGGCAGAGTAATTGTCATGTACTTTTACTAAGAATAGGTTATCTTACATCAGGGTTGATAAATGAAACAGATAATTTGGAGAAGGCTTTTGTAATTTTCTGCTCATAATGAGCCCCGTCCCAAGAAAGATAGCCTAACTATTGATCTGGGTTCTTAAAATGGAATATTGCACATACTTTTGTACCTCGTGTAATTAGTCAACACCGACTTGGAAGCCAATTTATGCTTTCCTTAAAGCCTGGAATTGGACGACATTTATATGACACACACACGAAAACTGATGCCACAATAATGGCATACTTGACTTAATTTATTGCACAATGCAATACTTTGCTTGGGCATTAGCTGTTAATTTTCCTATCATGTTGTTTAAACAAACAGAAAAACTATGCTCCGCAAAGGCTCTTCATATTAATTCCTTATTAAAAACAGATTTGATGGTTACATCTACAGCTGCTATTTATGCTGCACTGCTCTGATCTTGGACGGAAATGCCCCTACCTACTCCCTTCTTGTCTCCGCAGTTGCCTGTGATGCATTTTTCTGTTGATTATGTTTTCTCTGTCAGGAGGGAGCAGACCAGCCACTAGGCATGCAGATGTTGTCGTAGATAATTGGACACTGAGCACAGCAGAGGATTATGAATATGCTGTGATATTAAGCAGATGAACACTAGCTCTGGGAGACTGCACTCTTCACCTTAGGAAGAGAGGAAGGAGGGAGGGCCTGACAGTTGGATGTCTTATCATGCTATTTATCATGCTCAGTACATTCTCACACTGAGCTTGTAGGCTATTGGGATGATATCTCACTAGATTCATAGATAAAAAAAACTTGCACGATATTATCTCTTTATGTTTTAGTACAATTAGATTGAGGATTTACCTATGAACAGCAGCCATCTCAATGCGCATTGCTGTTTATTAGCATTATTAATACAGATCACATATTTTTCTGTCTACTGATAAGTACACTGTATGAATGCAAAAACAAACTGCAAATTATTGCAAACCTGCTGTATTCTCAGTACGCGTAAAGGAACGTTTAGCTATATCCAAGCTATACCCAAGCTTCTGATGTGTGAGCCTTAATGCTTGAGCTTCTCATTGATAAAAGACTCCATGAAAGTTTTAATACAGTTTTTGTGTGGCTCAGGCTTAGAGAATTGCCTTGGTAAAAGCCTCCACTTTGAGCTACTGAGCCTCAGGGTTGGTAGGATGTGTTCTGACTATCTGGGTCACTTTGCAGTGGAATATATTTTCTCTCTAAAAAAACAAAAAAAAAACTAAGCGTAGTGTTCTCAGATCAATACATGCTGTACTCAGATATGCCAGTTTCATTAAATATGCCCTCAGCTCAGTCTCCCTGATGAGTGTCTAAACCTCTCATCTTGGTGCAGACTGACTGGACACCACTTGGGCCTTAGTGGACTGAACACAGGCTGCCCAAAATAGCACTTGGTTTACATTAAAGGCATTTTCTGAGTAACACACTGTGGTGATATGAAACATTATACTGTGATCCAAGAGACATACCCTGTACTTTTGGTATTGATGGACTCTAAAGTAAGGCTCTTTAATGTCTCAGTCATTTTTTAGTGTATATTCCTCAGCTAGAAATTGTATTTGCGCCTTATTTCAAACTGATAAGTTGTTGTTCTTGTGGCATATTCAGCCAGACTCAGGATTAATGTTGAACAATATGGTGAGATTTTAAAAAAATCTGTGCAGAATATGTATTTGTGTACCCTCACAGGACCTTCCTGATGAAATGAACATGAAATTCTGCCTCTTGCACACTATTAATACATTCATTAAATAGGTTCAGTTTAAGTTCAACTTAATTAACAGGCTCAGGGTCCATTAGAAAAACACACAACAAAAAGGTAAAATACATTGCAGTTAAAAAAACAAACAAAAAACACCACTTCTTTATAAAAGACAGTTACACCAATGTTTCCACAAGGGTGACTGGTATTGTATATAATTTAAAACCAGGATGCTCCCAGCCTTGCCAGCTTTGTCCTTAAGGCAGGCATAAGAGTTATGGACAACATAGCGTCTGGCAAAAGTCCATGAGTCATAAAACCAGAAGAACAAAAGGCAAGAAGAGCTGCAACTTCTGGGCTTGCAAACTTAAGGTGCTCTGCAGTATTATCAGATGGCTGTGCTATTGCTTGATATAACTCATTGGTTGTAATTCCCAATGTATCACTGTTGGCAGCATTACACACCTTGTATGCCTGCTTAGTTTTCGCATTATGTGCAGCGACATGCTTATTCCAACCAGGCTTGATGTTGTGTGCCTTCTCAGAGTAAGTAAAGTATGAGCTACTGGCCTCATGCACATCTCCCACAATACCATCATACATAGCACAGAGGGCTTTATGGTGAGAAATTTCACTACAATTTATATCAAAAGACATAATTGTACCCTTGGGTGGATATACATCACTCAAGAGGACATCGGTTTTCCCAGAGTACTACAATACATCCTCATTTGTGAGTTTAGCCCAATCCAAGCCTTGCAGGCATTATTAACCTCATAAATCATCTCATGAAGACTATCAACATCAAGAATCATAACAAACGGTACATGATCAGACATGGATGTCTCATAAAAAATTGTAATTGATTGTAGAATAGTATGGGCATCAGTAGTGCAAATGCAATGATGATGTGTGCCAGGCATCAATTATGTAAAGAATAGCTATCTGCAGGTAAGAGCAATTGACTGCATAATATACGATTGTTATCATCACAGAACTGTAACATATGATAAGCAAACAGTGGGCATCTATCTAAAATATCAGCATTCATATCACCAACCACATGAACACTTGTGTAATGATTATCATTAACAAAGGGATGGATAAAAGCAAGTTTATTCAGGTATACATCCTCATTTTGTTGACACTCATAAGGTGTATAAACATTAAGGATAATGAATTATTTATTGATCTTTAACTGTACAGCAATACACCAGTCATCTTCAGACCTAACCTTTATAAGTGAATCCAACTTTTTGTGCCATAAAATAGCCGCACCTCCTGCTGTCCTCCTCCTCACTATTCCCATAGTAACATCAGTTGTGGATTCACCTGACCTGTGGACATTGTAATTAAACAATGTGCTTGAACCTGTAATTCCCACCTTATGTGGCTCATAATATCTCTGCACAACAGAACTTTCATGTGAGAGCTTAGGGTTATACAACATATCTCTTCAACGTCATTACATTCAATGCACTCTGTTGCCTGCAGTGACAATCCATTGACAGTTAACATCATGGCCAATTTTTTTTATATTACACTAATTAAACAAAAATTGTTTTTTTGATGACAAGCTAGTGTCCTTACTCAGGACTCAGCTAGCTTGCAGACTGACATTTTAATTTCACCAGTTTCCTCTTCTATTGTTTCATGAACAAAACAATATCTGTAAAATCTAAAGACATATCCTTGTTAAGGCTTTTGAGTTAATGGCATTGCATAACTGTACGCATCCCATGGAATAGCAGTTATGTCATAAAGCTTTGAGTAATTACTTTTCATTTTGGATGAAACAGCAGTCTAATCCCTGAACATATTACAGCACTGCCAGTCTAGCATCAACCTTTAGCTTTGGGTTTCCCCACTCAGGCAAGGACTTGGTACTGATGATTTATACAGAGATTTGTTGTTTTGATTAACATTTTGTCTGGCTGACAAATAACTTTATAAGCAAGATGTCACCTGCCTGTGGTGCTTTGGGGAAACAATCATGTGAACTGGTTGCAGTCATTTTCAGTCAGGGGAGTGTTGTTGACTATGGGTAATGTATTTGAGAAGTTTTAGTATCGCCTTGATATACTTGACCTAAGGGTATATTTTCCCCGTCTGGGGAGCTGCCAGCATTAGCATCCCAACTACATTTCTACAAATGGTGCAATTTCCTTTAATTTCATGGTGATATTTTGGTCACGTTATCAATGCCCACCCGCCCCCACCACCACCACCAAAAAAAAAAGAAAAAATTCACTGCTTAAGTAATTCTTGGCTTGGAGCTCATTTCAAACTGCCTTCTCTCGTAAAACCTTTTGAAGTATGGAGTGATAGTCAACATCTGGTATCCTGGAGGAACTCGTAATGGAGCATACTGTTTGATTATAACTTGCTCTGAAGCACAGAGTATCCAAATTTCTGCCCTGGAGGGCTGCCCGTCTGACATTTGTTTGACCCTCATTTGTGTTTTTTTAATTTTAGACTGTCAGCATTTGATTTTAAATCCTCCATGTTGTGTCAAGTTAAGTCAAATCAATTTTATTTGTATAGCCCATTATCACAATTCACAAATACCTCAGGCAGCTTTAAAGTCTGTAAAGCAATACAGCATGCTCTGTTCTTTGACCCTCAATTTGAATAAGGAATAACTAAGGATAGCACAATTATAATGGATCTATAATATTTATGTAGAATGTAGTGAAGAGGATGCCAAGCAGCTTCCAGGTGCCAACAGAACAGAACAGGACCTGAGTCATTTGACCTCCATCAGAATAGAGAACTGGCAGGAGGACAGACTGCACATGCAGACATAGGAGACTCACATACACAGGAGAGGTGATTAGAAATGATTTTATTCACAGAGAGGAGAGGGAGAATGTCCATGTGTGTGTGGGATCCATGTGTCCAAAATTTCAGAAAATAGCACAGACAGTCAGTATAGCAGAGTGGTTCTAGGACGGGTGCTGGTCCAGTAAGAGACGCTTGGGACGAGAGAGGACAGGAGGAGAAAATAAGGAGAGAGGGAAAGAGGGGCAAACAGTTCAGATGCTCATGTGCCTGTGACTAAGGGCAAGGATGAGAGGGTCAAGCTGTCAGTATTTTCATGAATCCACACTGAGGATGTATTAGCATTGAACACGCCTCTTTCTGAGCTGCGACAGCACTCTCGGGTCATATGTAAAGCACACATGGCACAATCTGTGATCTCCTTCTTAAGCGGGAGCTACAGAGGCCTGCAGGGAAATTCCTGTGCAGTGTGCTCAAGTGCTGATCCTAATTTCCCATTCCTAATTGGTTTCTATGCAGGGGTAGATTTTGAAGTAAGCATCGTGATTTTTAACTGCTTTTTTTCAGCCTGCTGATCGAAGACGTTATGTGCCTCAACTTCTGAAGCCTATAAATAGAAGCAAGCAGTAGCTAAGGGATATGCTATCTTGTGCATAATGCATTACTATGGGAAGTGTTGTTGGAATATCTCTTCCCTAAATACTGCTTCATCCTTTATCTTTTTTGTTCATCTATGCCCAGTTTTTTTTTAACTTTAGCTGTTTAAAAGAGAAACAGTTTGACAGATTGTTATCCAGAATTGTAATACTGCCCTTCTCTTAACTGAAGTTGCTTGGCATTCTGATTTTATCTTTTATCAGATAAAAGATCAAAGGATGTACCATTAGACAAACACACCTGCAGCAAGGCCAGTAATATACTGCAGATACAGTAGTGTTTTGGTACATTTGTCTGGTGATATTCTTTGTTTGTGTTATTGTCAACGAATCTCATAAAAAGCAAAAAAAACAACAACAATTCTATTGAGATTCTATTGACATCAATGTACTGCTATCTCTATGTACTGCTATCTCTAAAGTCCTTCACAAACATAATGGTATTGCCAATATCAGTGGTGAAACTAAATATCATCATTGATTACCAACTCTTTTGCACAGGGACCTCTATCACTCACCAGAATTTTTTGTTATTGTTACCTTTTCAGTTTTTAGTAAGTTAAAGGAAATCATGTACTTTTTGTGTGCAACAAAGAAACAGTCTTATGATGCTTGTATTGATAGTAACAAAGTGTGGAAAATGACTCTGACATTGTTCTTCTCTGCCCCCCTCAGCGTTGGAGAGGAAGATGTCAGTGCGACAGAGTAGAGATGAACTGATCAAGAGAGGGGTGCTGAAGGAGATCTTTGAAAAAGGTGAGTTACTTGATAATTATATATGATGAGTCCCTTTTGTACGATCTAATAGAGCTGGTCTCGGTTCTATCTTGGTTGTAAGTTGCAACTGCAAGAAGGAGTAGAGTGGTGGTGCATTAAATTGGAATGTCTTAAGGTATTCATCTCTTCATTAATCAGTACTCTCTGAAGTGCACTCTTCAAGATTTGCCATGGAGTATCGAGAGATATAATCTTTCAGTATAGAAAGTTAGTAGTATTTTATATAACTCTTTGATCTCAATTTGATGTGCCTTGGACATCCCGTATTAAAAGAAGGAGAGTATAGTTGAGGCTGACAGCAGGGTGCTTCATGCCTCAGGATATCCAAAACAGTTGAGAAGCTGAGAAAGTCCATAGATTATTGCCAAGATGTGAAGAAAGCAGATGAAAACAAACCTTGCCTTTTTTTTAAGACTCAAAGACACTGAGTTTATGTACTGTATGCATAGCCTTTCCTACTCATGCTTTAAATAGGATGGAAACCTTTTGCATACAATCACTTTGAAGGATGCTAAATTCTGAGTAGCTGTATCTCCCCTGTTTTTGCACATGTGCTCAATTCTCCTGCCCAGTGACAATACACTGTAGTTTCCGTAATCAAAACAAGATTTCGTGCAGCTTGACAGATTTGTTTTTTGTAACCTGATGCACCAGATGGTTTGTTATACAGAACCATTTGAGAAGTTGTCCTTGGAAACTGTTTGGAATAAGGGCAAACACTTCAAAAAATACTTGGTGGGTGATTGGGGGAACCATCTGTCCATCTCCTTGTATCACTGTATTACCATGAAAAGCACTTGGATTCGCTAGATCATGCGAGATTCCTCATAGGACGCTGGTCAGTCCACCAGTTTTTGGGACACAAATGCATAACTTGAAGCTTGACAAGAGGGATTCTCGGGTGATCTTGTGTTTTCATGAGCTTGCGAATTCAGCTGCGTCGCAAGTTAAGTTTGTATGCACACAAAGCAAACATTTGCCAAATACAGCCTCATGTCTCTGACAATTGTATTATGTTATCAGCACTGACATCACTCTAATATATAGATATATAATTAATTTGTGTTTCAGTTCATTTCAATTAATTCTGCTCTGGTATGCTCAAAATAGAAATGGATCAGTTGGGGCCAAAAAAAAAAAATTAAAAGAAAAGAAATCCCATAATCATTTGATAGGCTGCTGGATTTTAATCAGCTTTAACTCGTCTCTACCTTTTACTGGCACTCATTGTGCCTGGATTTAATGTGGCACACGCCAGTAAAAACCCACGAGTTTCAATGGCCACCATGTCTCGAGGTCTGCACTCAAAGATACAATCAAATCTTACCCCATGGAGATGCTTCAAAATTAGGGTTTTTGATGGCCTACGTATATGAGTAGTTTATTGCTATAAAAACTTTGTTCTTGTATATTTCAAATTAATAGCAGAAAACAAGTAGCAAAAATACCTTAAAAGAATGTCTGGAAGTTTAAAAGAAAGTATAGAACAAACCCTACTCCCCACATCTCCCCCACATCTAGCAGCTAAGCTACATCAGTGTTTAAAAGGCAGTTCGGCTAAGGTTAAGTGCGGGGATTTGAGCTGGCTCCCAATATGAATGTGTTGTTTGTTTGTCTGAATATGTGAGAGGCATGGTGAATAGCATTGTCATCCTTTAAAATGTGATCATGCAAAAACCATCAAACGGCTCAGCGCTGTAAAAGAATTAAAAGGCAAACCTTCTGTCAAACTGCTTGGCTGACACCCTTCCTTTGGCTGTTGTGCACTGATAAAAGGCTTTTGGGTGGTTAAACAGTCTTAAGTTTTGAAACAATGTGGGGGAGACAATTCAAAAAGCTAACACCCCAAGTTAGATTTTCTTTTTAACTTTTGTTTGAACTATTTTCTTGGGAAGTGCCTTACTTGTTTAGTCAAGCACTTTTTTGACGCTTGTCGGTTTGTATTTTTCCTCTCTCTGTTCAGCAACTGTTGAATTCAGATCCTCAATGGATGGCGGCATCTGCACTCAGGAGCCCTCTATGAAGTCATCTATGGTCTTGCCCACCAAGAAATCTGTCACCTATTTCGGTGATCTTCAGGATACCCCAGCCAAACTTCCGCTGTACCACAAGCAGCCTCCTGCTCTCCCTCCAAAGCCCTTCTCTAGGATCCCAAACCATAGCACAGGTCAGTTTGGTTACAACACTCTAATCACTTCAGGCTGTGTTTAAAAAAAAAAAAGATTATTACTGTACATCTTATTAGCATTTCACTCTGTTTGTCTATAAAAGTGAACTGCTCCTGCTGCAGATAGTGAGTACTTGTTTTGACAGATGAGACATGACTGCTTTCGCTTTAAACCCTACCTGCGTTGCCACACATGTACTCAGGATTATAGTAGTCTCATTAAATTCCCCTGTGGTTAGGTCAGCTGGGCTCTGTCTGTCATTGTCAATCTGTCAGTCAAAGGGAAGTGGCATTACCCCGGCCTAATTCCATTCTGCGCTGAAGTCTGAGCCTGTTCTGATCATCCATGAGCTCTGTTTATCTGTCTGTCCCAACAAAAACACTGCACAAAATATAATGCAAATTAACCCTGTAGTATATGTGTCCTTTTAAACTGACTTTCTTTCCCTTCAGATTCTTGCCAGCCAATGAAGTTGCCCTTCATGCCCGGGGTGAAGCACTCCCCTCCTCTGCCTCCCAAGAAAGTGATGATTTGTGTGCCTCCAGGGGGGCTGGACTCCACCACTTCCCCTTCTCTATCCCCCAACCCCCTCAGCACACTCTCCCAAAAGTGTGCCCCTCCCCAGGGCATGCTAAACCACCACAGCACCCTGCTGCCCTCCCAACTCGCCTGTCTATCCAGTCTTCACCAGAGTCACGGCCATCCGCTCCAGCTTCAGTACGGCAGCTTGCATGCACCCAGCCGCATCATCGAGGAGCTCAATAAAACTCTGGCACTCTCCATGCAGAGGTTTGAAAGGTTAGTAGACATCAGACATCAGGTCATTAAATCTGATTGTCCTCCAGTGAAGTTGGGGAGGGATTATAGATTGGCCTCTGTTTGACTATCCATCTGTACACCAATTATTTTATCTTTGTTGGATTTTTGGGATCTGTCAACATTTCATATTGGAATTATAAAAATGACATAGATGGATCTTGTGCTGTAAAGTTATAGGTTATTGCTGATTGGCACAAGGGTTTGCTGGTGCCATTGCTGAAACAGCAGTAATTGCAGCAAATACATTAAAATTACAATAGACCATCCTTTTTTTTTAGGTTTTATGATTGTGGCAACTTGTCTGTAACTTTCAAATATATCTCAGCATTATTGAGGTCGCGTCCTGCCATGTAGCACTGCTGTACAGGTCTAAATCAGTACACTGCCTCACAGGGCAGCATGGCCTAATTTTGAAGTAAATGTGTGTATGTGTGGGCACAGGCGCATTGGAGTAGGCCTCCTTCCAGCAGTTGGACTGACATAACATGACCAGCTGCTCTTTACAAGAGTGCGTTTCTTCGTGTTTTGAGAATAGGGACAGGATAGCGGATTTTGACATTATGTAACCTCTTACATTAGGATCTCTGTTTCACCAAAGCTACTTGGGCACGGATAAGGAAGTAATGGTCCTGACATTGCTCACAATTAGTCTAAAAGCCTGAGGTTGTTATACAACAGTGGCTCATCGTAAGAAGCTCCAACTAGATTGATTTAATCAGTCTATCAAACTATCAAATATGTCACTGGTTAGCATGTACATGTAAATGATGGCTCTTGAAAGTGAAGTTTACTTTTGTCACCTTGTTTTGAATAATACAAGTTGTATAATCAGTTATTCTTCTTTTCCACTGTGTAGTTCAGGGGATTGCATGGTATTGCGTGGGACTGCACAGAGTTGGGTTTTGTGTGTATTCAGGCTCTTTGTACTTTGGTTTCATTCATTCTTATACTTGGATTGGATTAAGTACCCACAAAGCTGTCATTACACAATGTGCCAGAAGCCCCCTTTAGTAATTTAAATTGTTTCTCCTCTCTGGGTATAGAAGGTTTGCAAGGGTAAACAAAAAAAACAACCAAACAATAGTTGCTCACTATGAAACATAATATAGAGCTGGACATGAGATATGATCCTGTAAACTGGATATTTGCCCTCACTGCCAGGGGTGGGACAGGCTCATCCTCTTGCAGGGCCAAATAGTATGGCGAAGCATGACCCAATAAGTTAATACTCAGATTTGGTTCAGAACCAACAACATCATCTCCCTTTCGCTTCCATAGTTCTCTATTGCACAGTGGTGGTCAGTGTATGCCACTGGACAGAAGAGAAGTGCCGTCTGTGATCATCGACTATGAGGACGACAAAGAGAACATGCCCGATGAGTCTGACTACGAAGATCTACCCAGCATGTATAAGGATGAGGACAGTGATGTGGATGATGACGAGGACGACGATGAAGATGATGACTCCATATTTACAAGTGAGTGGCAGCAGTCAAGGTGGAGAAATGGATAGGTAGAATTATTTTTAATTATTGTGATGAAGTATTGTGATCAGGATTATTAATTGTAATGACTTGTTTCATCTTTTAGAAACAACATTGCTTTTTTCTCTCATCCATTTGTTTTAAGTGACAGGTAAAGACAAGTTGTGAGGAGGGGTGATAAATGAAAATGAAAATTCTCTCTTGGCAGCAGATTTGTCTTTGTCTAGTTTATAATAGCTCTTGTTTACGGATTTGATGACACATTAGCTTGACTAATCCTGATAGACGACATTGCTTGATTCACCTGAAAGCTCCAGGAATTCGTATATAGTTTGACCTTCAAAGCAGAGACAAAATTAGTTCCACAGAAGTGTATCCAGAATCATGCTGTCACCCAAACACTTTCACTCCCCGTCTCTTGGCAAAACTGCTGAACTGTGTGCTGAGCTGCTCGTGTGTTTGACACTGTGCATCCTTGTTTCCACATGGGTGCATGTTGGGAGTTTTTAAAGGTTGTGATTGGTCATGTGTGATGGAATCGCTCAATAAACCATATCATGACTTTAAGGGACAGTGAAAGTAAGATTATTCCTTTAAAGGTGCAGAAAATTGACTGAATAATTTTCTCCCCCAAAATCTATATATACGTATACATTTTGTGTTGTGTGCAAAACGACTGAGGACACCCAAAACATGAAACAACACCCAGAAATCACCATAGTTTATGCCATAGTGTTGACCTATATCTGGTAGTAATGAAAACTGTGTGCAGTTGTTTAAACCCAGACGACCAAATCGTGAAATAAAAAGCTTATATAATGTACAATTTTGGTGCATAATTAATCTGAAGATGAATTGTACACATCAACACCAAGATTTTATTTGTAACCTTTTGGAGATCGTTTCAGTAAATGAGGATCTGTGCTTTATGCCTGGAGCGCCTCTCGTGTTTGACCGTGGTGTTTTGGTTCAGGTACCCTGGCTCAGAAGGTGCTGAGGAAAGACTCTCTGGCCATCAAGCTGAGTAACCGTCCATCCAAAAGAGAGCTGGAGGAGAAAAACATCCTGCCGATGCAGACAGATGAGGAGAGACTGGAGTCTAGGCAGCAGATAGGCACCAAACTCACCAGGTGAGATGCATACACACATGCATTTTTAAACTAGAAGACATTTACACACATGCACAATTTATATGCCAAATGCCTTCAGCAAATCTGGTTGATGTGGCTGTACCCAGCTGAACAACAGCTGCTTGGAAAAGGCAATGACTCTATGCATTTTGTCTTACTTTGGGCTGACAAAGGCCCAATATCCTGGCTAACAGAACTGTGACTCATTCTAAAGCCGATGAAAATGTGAGCCTTTTTTCTATTGAAACACTTTTACATTCTTTTTTTTCCCCTTCTTAACATTCGATAAGGATAAACGCTTTATCTCGTCAAATGAGGCTCTGAAAATGGAGCTGACCTAATTTCAGCAATGCATCACCCCTCCTCTCTTTTTTCCTTCTCTTGTCTTCTCTCTAGTGTGTGAGCTCTCTCTCCCTCTCTCTCTCTCTCTCTCCTCCTCCTGCCTAACTTCCTCCCTCCCTCGTTCAGTGAATCACCACGGTGATGCATGTGCCAAACTATCTCCACCCGACTCCTCCACACAGCAGCACCACGCAAGCCACTTCTTACCAGCAGTTTACACACATATACTCTACACTAGTGCAGTGTGTACGAATCACAGGAATTTGTATACATATGCCTAGATCATAGATGGGAATTCTAGTAATTGAACAGATCAAACAACGTTATGTTTTTCCCCAACAGATCACAGGCCTCATTTGGTTTCGCTCTGTTCTTTGAACATGACTTGCCTATCTGAGTGAAGGGGATGTAATGATGTGTTGAGAGGAGAAAAGACAGCCGACAGGATGGGTAGAAATGAAAGCCCCGATAGTATAATAAGATATGAGACGTGGGAAATATGGTTGCAAGGGAGGTAAGGGATATTATCTAGAGACTTTGGCACACAAGTCACTGCCCCACTGTGATTGGAACACAGCGCATGTTCCCAGAAGGCCTGCCTGCTTAGTTGTCATGTTCCCAAAAAGCTCTGTCACAGTGTCCTTTGCACAGTGTCATCCGATGCGCAATTCCCAATTTTATGGTTTTTGCCGACAGCATTGTGTCCTGATGTGGCTTGTGCCAGTACAATAAGAATTGTTTATGATAATGCTATTCTATGACAAGCTGACCTCAACTTGCTGTAATTCTGTTACCCTGATTCACTGTAGACCCTTGAGACCATTTTTATCTTAAGGGTGAAAACTGAAGGAAGTTTTTCCATTTTGAAAGCTGAGAGCAATGCTTCATCTTTTGCTTGTGGTTTTAGGTTTTTGCTGTCATTAATGTCTTTAAATGTATTATGTAGTATATGTCGTGTAAGAGACAGTTTATTGCTGATTTTACATGACTAGTTTAGTGCTGGAAAGGTAACGTACCACAGGTTTAATAACTGATAAAAACAGCTGTCTACTGTGGCTAGACACAAAGCTAATGAGAACAGTCCAAGTGAACCACAACAGTGAAGTTGGGAGCCGTGAATGAGCTGACATACTCTCATTATACTCATGTTTCTATGTTCTATAGAATAGGCAGACAGACACTTTTTTGATAGTGAGGATGACCATGTCTAAATTGAACCTGGTTAGGATAGAAATTGTTTCGTAAGGAGCATCCATATGGAGGTTTGTTGACTAGTCTGTGCATGTTTATTTACAGTGGTTGCGTTCTTGCCGGTGACATAATGCTCAGACAATCTTGGGGGGGCGGAGAGCTCTGGTCTGAAAGAACAGGAACCTTCAAGCGGGAGAAGAAATGTCACAAGATTAGATGAGACAAGCCAGTCTGAACACAGACCTATCCCTGCATACAGTAGTTTACAGGGTCGGGCAGTTCAGGATGGCTGTCGGATCTAACGAGACAGAGACAATCATTGATCCAGATCTACTGCTGAAGGGTCCTGACACAGGACTATAATAAGAGTCCCCAGATAAAAGCACTTAGAGTGACCTCTCAGAGATTGCCTTCAGATATCAGTCATTGCAGCCTCTTTTAAATTAAGAAAATTTGAGATTATAAGAGTAAAATGTGTGTTGCATTTAAAAAATGTCTTTCAAGAGTGGGAACCTCTCCCATGATATGCTGAGGTGTCATTTGAGTTATTCAACATCAGATGAGAATCAAGTCTTCTTGAATATCTGGCTTTTACTGGCTATCCTCCCTGCATTTTTTCTATGCATTATCATGCAGGTACTTCTATTAAAAAGGAGGGAATGGTGACCATGGCTGACTGAAGTACACCTGTCAAGCCACATGTTAGTGAGAGCATATTTAATTCTGTTTTGGACTAAAGGCCAGGGTTGTCAATTGTAAAAGTACTCAAAATCTCAATAAGACAACCTTGCTAGTGTTTACTCTACAGAGAAGTGACGAAGCAGGGAATGAACACTGTGTGAAATGTGGAGGAGAGGAACAAGAATCAGTCAAATTACCCAGGTGTTCTCTCTAACTGACAGTTAATGATGATTATTGTAAAGCTAGTTGATTTGCATTTTTCCCCATTATATTGATTCAGTATTGCCTTGCTGACCTTTGTAGTTCTGTGCTAACCATGGATGCATGTTTCTCACCAGGCGCTTGAGTCAGAGACCCACAGCGGAGGAGCTAGAACAGAGGAACATCCTCAAACGTGAGTGTATTTATATTGTAGATACAACACTAATCCTAACCCTAACCCTAACCCTAAGCTGCTACAGTGAATTCACAAATCTGACAAAAAATGACAAAAGTACCAAAAAATGTTCTTTCTAACTGTGTGACGCATCAATTAATGTATCATAGCAAAGCATGTGTCCATATGTGTAACAGCCTTTTGTGCATACAGGCTTCATATAATGCAGCCTGGTGTTTGAGAGGCCTTGTTATGTGAAAGCTAGTGGCATACATCTCTCTCTTTTATTCCTTCTTGGTCTGCCTTTTCATGCAAGGCAGCCTCCCAAAGGAGTCATGTCCAAAGAGACTGGTTTCATAGATCAAACACATACAGTATCAGAGAGATGCAGTTCTGCTGTCTGGGACTCTACGCCTTTGACATCAAAGACTGATTTACCAGCAGTTCCTCCTCTCCCAGAGGCTCCTGCATGATTGGCAGAGTGCAGGAGGAAAACACAAAGTCTAAGAATTCATGAGTGACATGTCAGGTCCTCCACATCACTCACACGCCTACAGTACCAAGGTTAAACATACAAGGCTTTATTTTCTAGAGAGGCAACGTCTGGAATCCAAAAATCTGAGTAGTACTAGAGATACAGTATGTCTTCAGCTCAAGCGCAAATGCAGTTTGACTGCCGAGGCATTTGTAAACAGGAGCAGTATCCCAGAATGCCTCTTGTTTTTTCTTTCAACTTGCTCCTCTGAGCTGGAGGTTTGTGTGTCAGTAATTGACTTGGAATATACATCACACAAACACAATTTTAGCAAGACATGTGAATGTATACTAACAGTATTCTATGTGATCAACATTTCTTCTGCTTGAATAGAAAGATATTTTTATCCTGACTTAAATAGGTTAATCACTTAATCATAAACATTGAGAAAAAAGCTGTTTGACAACTTGAAACGAACAAGGCAATCATTCTCCCCTGATACCCATCCCTAATAGTATTAAACAGCCAATCATGAAAACTATTTTAGACCCTTTTTTTTCTTTTAGAAACTTATCCAGTTTAGTGTGCATCCATTGCCAATTAATGAACACTATTATGCAAATTGTGTGTTTGTTTCCTTTTCTGTAATTCTGTAAACACTGTGTTTGTGCTTATAGTCACAGTATAACACTCTTAATCTGCAGCTCGCAATGAGCAAGAGGAAATGGAGGAGAAGAGGGAGATAAAACGAAGGCTAACAAGAAAGGTGAGTCCAAAATAGCTCCAAAGGTGCAAACCCACACTTGATCTTTTAAACACTTGGATGGGGCAAATAGCTGGCCCAGGATAAACAAATGCTGTGACAGTGATTCGTCAGCAGTGAGAAGTGGAATCTAGTCCCTTACAGGCCTAGCACTGTAGTGCTCAGATCTCCCCCAGGAGACACTGTTGTCCTTGTTGCCCTTGGCCCTTCATCATGTTGGCGGCCAAATCCTTCGACCCCATAGGGAGGTGTTGAGCATGTTCCCATCACTTTCAATTAAATAATAACACTTTCTGCACACCTGCAGACATACTGTTCAAAACAAATATCTCACAGCTGTTGGAAAGTACAACAACACAAAGTATGTGATGGTATACATACTTTATTATATACAGTATACAGTGGGGAAACTTATACAAAATGCTCATCACACTCCTATCATCACACATTTACAGAACATTGTACATGTTGTAGGAAAAAACTACCTGAACTTTAGCACCTATTTTGAGTGTATAACTTAATAAGTAAGTATTTTTGTATTTTAAAAAAATCAGATAATATATCAGCTGATTTTCACACAAGATAAACAAACATCAGACATGAATTTGACATTTCTGTATTGACATTTTTGTGGTTTATTGGCCACTGTATATGCTCATATCTGCGATAAGTTGATTTTGGTTAATATATCTGCTTTTATATATCAGTCCCTCTCAACACAAAAATATGTTTCTCTTTTTTTCTTCAGTTGGATGTTTGAGCTTCACTGTGCAAAATGATGTATGTGCAGAGTTTGACACTAGAAAGCTGTTTTCACATTAATTTGCTAAAATGGGGAAGTTCTCTGTACTGATCAAAAAGCAAGAGTTTAAGGCATGTACCTACATGAAAGCATGATTTGTGACATCACAAGTCATATGGAGCCAATCACCATCCAATATGCAACTGACACAAGTATGATGCTGAAACTTGAAGCCTCCGGGACACATACACTCGAAAAGGACCTTTCAGTGAAGTAGGAGATGTCTTGTATCCATCAGTTAAACTTCAAAATTAAAAGTATACAATTTTTAACTAGTTATATGAACTATTTATGAGTAAAAACAAATTTAAGACGCAAAATAATAGTCAAAGCTGAGAAATGTATACTAAAACATGTCTGGAAGGGATCTTTAAATCAAACATACCAATGTTTACAGTAACTACAACATGTTGTATTATTGTTTGGTTTGAGATGCTTTTTCTAAAATCTAATCTAAAATGGGTACAATACAATACAGGTTGTGTTTTTCATGTAGAATATTTAAGAATAGATTCAGTAGCCAACTTTAAGATTATAATGAATAAACAAATGTTGAGTGAATGTTGTTTTGCATATTCTTTGTTTTCATTCAGATCAAGAGAGGTATCGTAGAATGTAATCCATGCTTTCAACTCTGCACTGTACTTTACACTTCTCAGTGAATTAAGCTGGGCAAGAGAGCTGGTTAATTGATACAACCAACATTAAAGTCTATTTTTGTGATTTTGATGGAGGACTGCAGGAACTCAAATGTTAGTTTAATGCACTGATTCAATAGGCTCCCTGAATACCAGAGCAGAGTTATATTGAGCTCCTCTTTGATGCACCTACAAAATCTTTAAGGACTTGAACATATGCAAATAACAGAAAATAGCTCCTACCTGTGTCATTGGAAAGGAATACATACATTTCTAGTCTCAAACTCTTGTTTTTCTCTACTCTTCTTCCAGCTGAGCCAGAGGCCCACTGTAGAGGAGCTGAGACAGGCCAAAATTCTCATCCGATTCAGTGACTACGTGGAAGTTTCAGATGCCCAGGACTACGACAGGCGGGCGGATAAGCCCTGGACCCGGCTCACGGCAGCTGACAAGGCTAGTATCGCTTACACTAATCTTATAGTTAAATTGAAATAATCTCGAAATCCCTTCTTGCCTGTTTTCAAATTTCTTCAAGCACTATTGCGCTCCTCTTCCCTCTCTGCGCCTCATATGACGCAAACACTTACGCAGGAGAGGTAGGAGGACACGTTCCTTCTCTTTTGTTACAGCAAGTTCCACCTCAGCTGTGTTGTTCCCACATTGTGAGTAAACACCCTGGAGCAGTCCTGCTGCTCACTGCCCAGCGGTCCATGCTGCTGACTTTTAATGAGTTCTTGATTTTTAATTTTTTTTTGGAGCAGATATATGCTGCCGCCTTTTCTGTGATAATGCACTTTTCTCTGAATACCCTAGGTCGCACCTGAGTACCACTCATGTAAAAATCACGGGGATTCAGCATTTGGATTACGCAACAACTCTCTTACATAAGAGAGTAATCGGACAAGCAGTGCCTCAGGACCCCTCAGCCTCAGCGCTGCTCTGCTGGGATTTTTTTCCCCCTGCTTGAACCATCAATGTCTGGCACTGATTTCAATATTGTTTGTTCTCCTGTCACATAAGCATCCTCCCCAAGGCTGGAGACGTCCCCTTGAGTCATGCTGAATAGCAAAAGTAGTGACATCACCCGGCTCGGTTGCTGTCACACATGACATTTTGAGAAGGGGTGTAGAGTTGTTAAGAAACAGACTTGGCACACCAATTTATTTCCTGGGACCTTGACTCATCACCACTATCAGAATGTCTTTGCAGCCATCCTGCTCTTCGGCAAGGCACTTAACCCTCCACAGTGCCATTAGTGCTACTTAGAGACCATGATTCACCTGGCGTTGTCTCCAATGTGAATGTTTATAACTATATTAATGGGGAACAGCTTTGGTCTGTGCTCAAAATCTCAGCAGAAAGTTTTAATGTTTTAAACCACAGTGTCTCTGCAGTCATAGTCCTGCTGGCTCATGCTCAGTTGTCTTTTTCATACTGAAAAACTACAGGTTGCTTGAGTTTTTGAGGCAAAGGCAGTGACACCAAAAAACATACATACTTATATTATATATATTATTTGTTTGTGTTTTAATCTATGAACCGCCTGATATTACCTCTACATTATTAGTAAAAAGCACACGATGAATACCCAAGTAGAACACCAGCAACAGATAGTGTATTATTGTTCATTCTCTTAGATGTCTCAAGAAGGAAATAAAAGGTTCTTGTGATGTGAGAAGAGAATTCAGCAGAATCATTCATGGCCTCCAGATGAGCATAATTGATGTATGAAGCATGCTAAAAGGAGGTAGAGTCAGGGCTTAGAGGCTGCAGTTTGTGTACTGTACTGCTTCTCTCTCTCAATCTTCCTTCTTTTTTTGTCCTTTGCAGGCAGCTATACGTAAGGAACTCAACGATTTCAAGAGCAATGAGATGGAAGTGCACGAGTCAAGTCGCCATTTAACCAGGTAATGTGCACTTAAGCAGATCTGCAGGATTCACTCATTTTCATGCCTGGGTATCACTTCCTATACAGGTATTCATGTCCTGTAGATATTGGCTGTACAGCCCACATGAAGCTCTAGCTGATGTGATGAAATGTTAGAAACAATTTTTGTCATGTTTGTATCCTTTAGGTTTCACAGACCATAGTAGACCATCACTGTCTCGAGCGGTGCCAGAGCGGCGCTCTCCTCCACTGAGAACCATAAGTGCTGGACAGTAAAATGGTGCCCGTTTCTACAATAAGGCCATGTCTTCAGAAATGCCTTTTCAAGACCCTAACAACTGAGTCGGTACTACACCCAAGATGCAGACACCCACTACTCCATCCACTGTAGTAGAACATAAAGACTCCAGTTGATTCACTCTGCCCCTCAGTGGAATTTGCTCGACTGTCACATACACCTCTCTGCTGAGCTCTCAGGCAGGCGCTCAGTTCTGTGGCGATTGGACAGCGGGACAGTTTTTGTTGATAGATTGATACTTTGTACATCTACTGAGGGCAACTGTATCTTGGTCCATCAATAACACCGGTGGACTAGTCTCTCCTTCTTTATTATGCCGTCACCCCTCTAGCCCTGGACAACTCTGTAGAAGGATGCAGGGTTGGACCGTTCTGAGCTCACCACATCAGCAGGGGATCCATCTTCACAGCACCTGCTGGGACTTTGGAGACAGCTCAGAAAAAAGACACATGGGCGCGAGGGGTCAAACATCAGAATCATGTGCAATATTTTATTTCTCTGCTTTTCCAAGGCTATAGCACCCCCTGGAGTTTCCCCTGTGTCATTACTATGTAGTCCTGACTTACCCCTCTTCTCCTCATATGTGCAATTCTCACTGTACCGACAATGTTGTCATCTAATTGCTAACTGTGAATCTGAGAGCTTGCACTGCACTCTCTCCAAATGTACATTTTGTTTATACTGAGAAAGGAACAAGTAGTTTAAAGAAGAATCATGCTTGACCAAGTTCCATTCATGTCAGAAACTTATACATTTAATGTAGAAAATTGCACCTGGCAGATATACTCTGGTTCCAGTATGTGCAACGATTATGTGTTTTATATTATTTTATCAGTTTTTAATTGTTTTTGATAGAGGCACTTCGATCAAAACTTTACAAGTCCTAGCTCTTTGGATGGAGTAATTTTGGAGTTAAGACCAAGAGCTATGCTCACCACATTGTTATATTTTACATTTTTTTGTGTTTGCAGCTCTATGTTTAATGGTCTGTGCTCATAATGCGCATTGTATTATACACTTTACTTTTATACTCGTATCATTATAAGCTTTTGAACAAGCAATATCCTTTTGTTTGTAGAGAAATGATTCAACTGCAGGTGTCCCCTTCTTATTTTATTTTTACTGTGCTTCTACACAAGGCCTCACTTCAGGGTTTTAATTTTTCTTTTATACTTTGCATTAGGAGGGTTTTATTCAGGATGACTTTTTCTGCATTTTGTTTTGACTGAGCCACTAAAAATTAATCCGTCTCTCGTTTAAACGAGATTGGATTCAACCTCAAATCCCATGATCAAACACGATGATGCATTCACAATCCAGAAAAATGATGAGCACTGACTTTAATGGATGAATTGAGTCAAGATTTTTAAATTTATATTGCTGAAATCCTTCGCACTGTTTGAAGTTGGCTTTACAATGGTCACTGTTTTAAGGTCAGTGCCCAAATGTGTAAATGTGGATGTCTGATATGTGACCACTTTGTCTCTTTACTTTAATGGTCTTGTTACCTGATCACTGATACTACACCAGTATTCCAATGCTCACAAGCTTTATGTACACAGAATATTTTTGTTATTTTTTACTGAATTACTTTTAAAGTTGCAATATGAAATTCTTGTTTGTCAGATGAAGAAACGTAGTACAGATGAAAGGCTATAGCCACTAACTATATTACATCTGACAGCAAAGGAAAATGTGTTCTCCCATATTTTCAAGATCTGTGATGGTTAGATGACCCAATAAAACCTGGGAACTGAGAACATGGACAATTCTTTTGTACTTTATGGTTTATATGTGTAATAACAAGGGTCTTGTTTCTCTTCAGAATCAATGCACGGGTCATTCTCATGTCACCTTGTCCCTTTTTAAAAATCTAAAAACTTCATTGGGTCATCTAACCTCAGAGACATTGAAATTTTGGATACTTTTTTGTGTTAGAACCAGCTTCTGTATGATTCCAGCATCACGCCATTTTTGAACATTTCCATCCATAGGTTCCATACAATAGAGCATCATAGGAATAAATTTACACAAATACACTCATTGTTCTCATTATCAGCTCTCCAGAGAGACCACCTGAGCCATTGGGCTGAGCATGAGGTTTTCCATTTTGCTGGAATCAAAGAACATGAATTCAGCAATAATCTGTTTCCTTTTACATGTTGGTGGATCATCTGATGAATTTGAAAGTGTTCCTTTTTTCATTTTTGAAATACAGAATACCATGTAAAGGATACATCATGCCAATTAAATTCCATTTCTGAATGCGTTTGCATTGTATGCATTATCATTTTTGAGATTAAAAAAACTTGTCCCTATTCATTTCTTTATCTACTACTAGTTTTATTGATACTGACACATTTCTCTGACATTACAGTGCTATACTGTGACATTAGTCATATTATTATTTTGCCTGTTAGGTTTGTCATAGAGTACAATATTTGCACCATTTTAACATTCAGCTGCATTTAAATGTATTTACAAAAAAAAAAGTTCTATCAGGAATTGGCAATCAGGATTTCTTCACAAATTTGATCCCTTACTTATATTCTCCTGCAAGGCCTGTATTACTCCAGTAATACACTGTTCTTCATAACGTATTAAATATAGATGATTCAGTTCAGGTAAAACACATTTAGGCTTAGACTCAGAGAAATAATTCATGCAATGGTACTGTGGCACACATACTGTGAAATCTGACAACATAAAAATTCAGGATGTTCAAAAGTGTAGATGAAACGCTGGAGAAAACAAAAACAATGTGCAAAGTTAGAGGTTGCCTATTGAGCAGAATGTTGCCTGAACCTGTAAAGGGAGTTTTTAAAAAAACAAAAAAAACAAAACGTTTTGTGTGTTCCCAGTACACCAGGCAATTGGTTTACTCTCCACAAACTACTTTCTGTTATTGGGGAGCTGTGAAGTATACAACATAATGGACAAAGTACTTTACAGAGTAGAAGTGAAGACAAGATTATGCATGTTCAAAGATCTTCCACTAATCTAAATGTCACTTTCCCACTAGGATAAATTTATACTGAATTTGTAGGGAAAAGCTTAGGTTGGCATGGGTTGTAACTGGGACATTATTTATTTAATTTTACAGACATTTTTTGTTGTTGTCTAAATTCATTTTTTCAACAAGACTGCAGCAGTACCATACTCAGACTTTGAGAAAGTCTGGATGATTTCATATAACTGAAATTATAGGTATATTCTGACTGCTGCGATGAGAACAATGAAAGATGATCCATTTAGTTTCTAGTCTGTAAATCAATAAAATCCCCCTTTTTAAGTTATAAAAAAATGCATTCACATCCCAATGCTTGACTTTCAAGTTAACTTTTTAATGTTAAGGCATCAACAAAGGTCACAAAAATCAATGTGCAAATTATTTGGAATTCAGCCTTAAAAATGGGAACACTCGATGTGGACAATAACAATGGACTTGCGTGTCAGCCTACATGGCTTCACCAAAGAAAAAAAAGTGACCTAAATAGACTTCAATTGGCCTCTCTCTCTTCCGCAGGGTTACTGTGGCGTCAACAGGAAAAAAAAGCTGAGGTCAAGCCTTGCGGTTTGCTCCACTAGATGGCGAGAAATACAATAGAATAAAGAGCAAGTAGACTGGTCTGTATGGCCTTGTGAAATGGCGTCCTGATGAGATGGTGCTTAAGTTATTTGCCTCGTCACCACTAGTCTAAAACAATTAGACCTACGGAGAAGCTTAACTTTACCGCGCAAAAGTATTTGAAGGCTTGTTGATGGGGAGAATTAAACATTGCACGCAGGCTCGGAGCTCAGCTGAAAGTTTTCTCTCATATTCAACAGATGACAGCTGAGTTCAGGGTGTGCGTGCAGTACACTGTATTGGGGCATTGTGATAGTTGTGTGTTCACTGTTAATGCACAGGCAGCCAAGTAGATGCAAGACAACAGTGGGCTAGATAAGGGGGATGCGCTTCTGTGGTTGCACATCAAACATTTTTATACGAGCTATGTTTACGCCTCTCATCTGTTCGCCGCCTCACTTGACTAAAACCGGCGCAAGGGTTGTCGGGAAATGCAGTTTTTATGTGATTTCCTTCCGGTGGCGGCGACATCGAGACACACGCTATGAAAATACACTTCCCACAATCCCACGCGTTGTTTTCAGCGACCCCATCTTGTGTCCTCCTCATGAATATATATCAGCCAGTATTTGCGTAGGAGGTCGGCCGACGTTCATTTCATATTCTAGCGCTGTATTTTGGTCCAAATGGGACGCACGGTCACGTCTCCGCCCTGATATGTCTCTGCGCGCCCTGCCTCTTGACAGTGAATTTCATCGGTTAAAATGTTTTTCTGGAGCAGCGGAGGAGACTCCGATAGGGAAAGGAAGGCAAGAAGTGAATGACTACTAGTGGAATAAGTCAGCAACACCGCCCAATTGGCGGACATTCACCACTGTGGGCGCATATTCTGGCTTTTAAATGTAGACGCTGTAGGTATAACCAAGTGCGCACCGTTATTTATTTAGAGTGGGGGACTTTTCATTGGCAGAGATGGAAAGTGTGCAGGCTGTCGCTGAGGATGGAGGCTCGACCAAGTTAATGAAGAAGCCCAGCAGACCGTCTGTCGCCCGGGGGAGTCCAGTGGACGATGGCGGTGGACATTTGGCACCCTCCCGCGTAGATGCAAAGAACGGGAACGGTGTTTCTCATGCTGCTTCCACGGTTGGATCTAGTGCGTCAAACCGAACTGTGGCGTCTAATGGCCGGGGCTCATCCAGCAACTCCAGCTCCCTCCTGTTGAGACGGAGGCGCTTGAAGAGGAACCTCTCCGCCGCAGCTGCAGCCACCACCACCACCTCCTCCTCAGCTGTCACCGGCGCCAAGATGAACTCGGCCCTCTCCTCTGCGTCTTTACACACTCGGAGTCTGGATCGAAAGACTCTGCTGAAGCACCGGCAGAACATGCAGCTGCAGCCCGCAGATCGCGAGTGGGTTCGAGCCGATCTCCACCGGGGCTCCATACATGTCCACGACAGACTGACGCCCTCATATCCCAGGCCGGTCCTTTGCACTATGGACACCACAGCCGGCGAGGTGGCGCTCCGTCTGAGTAAACTCTGCAGTAAGTCCAGCTCTGTTATGCGCATTTTTAGTAAAGACAACCCCAAGACTGACCAAAATGGCAATTGCAATGTGAAGTATGAATATGATGATAATCCATGCAAGGTCAATGAAGACTCAAGTATAAAATGCAACCACCTGACTCCACTGGACTCCACAGAATTGAGGGGTCGCCCGAGTGACAGGTTAAGACTGCTGCTTATGGAGAATGCAGATGAGCAACAGGACGTTGATGGAAAACTTTTCACCCCAGAGTCAGAGTTACAAGACAACATTACGTGCTCACTGTCAGATTTAAATTCTAACTCTAACATGGATAACCCCAACGATGATGACTCAGAGCACAGGAACGGTGTGGACAGCTATGGATTAAATTCTGGCTCAGATGTGGAGAGTAGTGCATTTGATGACCTGAGCTCCGGGGCCCGGCTCAGCGAGCACCGGGACTCCCTCAGTGATGACATGATTCTGGGCACAGATGCATCCATCCTCAGTCCCTCGTTTGATAGTGCCACAGAGGGCCATGACATGTACGGCAGCTCCTCAGACGAACTGGAGCTCGACTGTCCTGCGTCGAGCACAAGCATGGACCACATCTCCCAACATCACACAAATGGTGTCACCGGCAACTATAAGCAGTGCAACATCGCACATTTAAACGACATTGCCAACAATATGGGGCAAGATAGCAGACTCAACCCCCACAGTCTGGGCAGCCTGCCACCCAGCAGCAGTGCAGGCTCATTGTCCAGAGCCTGTTCTACAGGTAATACACCTGACATCCAAGATCCCGACTGTGGCCAAGTTGCTGTAAAATCAGGGATGACAGCAGATTACAATGGAGATTCCTGTGAGTCCAGCCCCACACTGTATGTCCAGTTGCATGGTGAGGCTGTCAGGAGGCTTAGCCCAGATGAGAGGCCTCTGCAGATCCAGAATGACTTTCTCTTTAAACTTGGATTTAAGGACCCCTGGAGAGTTCAAGAAGAAGGGCTTAACACAGAAATTGGCTCCTTGTTGCGTTTCTATGCAGGTAAGATATTAATTTGTGGGTATGATCCATGATGCAGGTTTCTTCTCGTTTCAGGACTTGTTAAGGCCTTCCTTTTTGCACACCACACAGTTTGGACTTCACAGTTGTAGGGTTTGTAACAGGTTGTTAACCTGTGTCACAGAATGAGGCAGGTGTATTCATGCAGGAGTTCATTATAACATGCATCTAATAGAGTCATGCAACTAATTGTTTCCCTTTTTGAGACAGAATTAAAGGCTCACATGAGGGTAATAATACACATTTCTTAATCTGAACACAAATCTCGGTGTGCTGTTACTCGCATCAGTTAGAGACACATGTTTTAAATTCTTGTCTGATTGAAGAGAACAGTCCCACATGTTTTTATTTCACCACAGGCAAGGTGAGTGCAGCCATTGCAAACTGTTGCCGATTACTGCAGCAGCAATTCAGAGGGTTATTATTTAATATCTGTTAGGCAAAGCCTGTTTCACACTGATGGTTTGCCAGGTTCTGGTTTTACTCTGTGGCTGCATTAACAGGTTAGACTGAGGTCATGGTCCAAAGGGTATTGGTTTGCCAGATCTACCTTGCCTCTGGGGCTTCCTTTAAAATTTTAGGTCTATTCTTTTATTGTTTGTTTGTTTCTTCCGGCCTTGACTGTCTTTGTCGGACCGTAGCAGCACACTGTGCTCCCATGGACACGCATGACATTGCCACAAAGCCATCACCACAACTTATGGTGCTCCGACATGGGGCCCTTTCCGGCTTTTGCCCCATTATCATCCTAATGAAAAGGCTGAATGCCTTTGTGGTTGGATGGAGAGTAGGGGTGGGAGCAGTATGGCTGGGAGGACCATAAACCCTCTCTGTGGACTCAGTGAATTCTGGTCATTGAGATGCTGCTCAGTGCCCGTCCTATTGGCATCCAGTGCGGCTACTGTCACACTAACTAACTGCCTGCCAAGCTGGGTTAACGTGCTCCACCAAAGCCCAGGAAGCCCTTTTCTTCCCCAGGCCACTGCCTCCACCACTGCTGCTATGGCTGTTGCCGCTGAGGGAAGTGAAATTGAGGGAGGGAGGGTGAAAATGAGTGTCTGGTGAGGACAGTTGATGAGAAACTGTTAGTTGGGTGTAAAGTATGGAAAACGGAGGCACTAACACTCTGTAGCTTCCTGTCCCGAGAGGCTGTTGAACCAGAGGGTCACTCAATATGAAGCTGAAAATGTACCATGTGCTCCCTCTCACAGTCACATGTGCTTTATGACCTATTGTGCTTTTGAAAGACTGGCTTGCTTGAGGTACTAAGAGACTGATTTCATTTAGATAGCATCATATGGCAGGCTGAATGAGCATTACACTGGGGCTCATGTGGATGGATGTACATGTAGGGAAAAAGCAAATGAGTGCTGCAAGCCTGTGCAGTCAGCTGAGCTCAACCAGCAGCAGCAGCAGCAGCTGTTAAAGGCGGGCAAAAAAATGCCTTGATGCCCCTCTGAGGGCAACGCCTCCACATCCCCATGTGAGACAGCTTAACTGTGGTCACCTGAGCTCTCTCTACAGCCCCCAACAGCCAACAGCTCCAGTCAACACCCAGACTACAGTCTGCACAAAAGGCCTAATTCTCATTCAGTCACACGTAGAAAGACATTGAAGAGTGTTTTCATACACGCTTGTAGATGGAAAAGCTGTAAAGAGAAAGCAATGCTCTGTGACATGTCTGACCTGCTCTTTCGTTGCTTCCTTACGCGAAAGAAGTATGTGAGGAATGTACGCTGGCTCCTCTAGAATGTCAGGCACGTCTGCTGAGAAGGAAGTGGAGGGAGGGGGTTGAGGGGACAGGGGCTACGAGGGGATACCACTCTGACACATGTTGAGCTGTCTTTGAATGGTTGTCTTGCCCAGATAGTGAAGATAGAGCCAGCCTCAGCTGACTTGCTGGCTGAGTCTTAGGCGCAGCTGCCACAACTGTAGACCTCAGTCACACTAAGGGCCTTTTTGTCTGCATGCCCGTGCATGCTGAGTGGCCTTTGATACAGGAAGTCCAGTATCTAAATTCTGTATTATTGCTTGCTTGTTCAATAAGAGCACTGTGCACTTTTAACGCTAGATATAACTTAGAAGCTGAGTAGCCTGTTAACCACTCTGTATCTTTTAATAAGAATGACAGATGAGGTTCTCAGCACTTCACATGATTAAGGAAGCAGTAGAATGATGGTAAGAGGCAGTTAAGTCCAGTAGTTGCCATGGTGCATCTCTCCAGACACTTTGGACAGAGAGAGTCCAGTTTGACTTTGAAGGGGTCAGGTCATGCTTTGAGTGCACAGACTCTGCAGTGGCCAGATGAGAGAACTCACTTTGCCCTGGTAGATGCACAAACACACACGCACACACACATACACACACATGTACAGAAGGCTGCCTAGATCAAAGGGCCGCTGTCCTCTTTGGCAAGCTGACGAGTGATCCTTTCAGAGCTGCCCACACAGGAGCCTCTTGTAATGCCGAGCCAGCTTTATTAGAGTTTGAGTACAAGGAAAAAGAGTAATAAAAAAGAAACACACTACACAGACTCATATAATCAATATATGCACAGTCTGTTGCTTGCAGGCCCAAAATGCTGCAGTTCCCAATGAAAATACGCCTCCGAAAGAGGCTTGTGCTTAACAGGTTTTCCTGAGTCACAGCTATGATTTAAGTTCCCATCCAGGTAAAATTGTAGTGTACAGGTTAGTGTTGCTCAGGAACAGGGCTTCTGCTCTGATGACAGGAGATCCTCAGCCCAACAAGTAATGAAGTTGTCCCCTGCTTGGATGGCTCTGTTGCCGCACCCAGAGTTAGTAGTTTGTGTGTGTGCGTGCGTGTGTGTGTATGTGTATGTAGACTTGCGAGAAAAGGAAATGGCATACTGAACCTTAACACACACTGGCACAGGGTCTCCCTAGAGGCGGAGAACCCAGAGTTCTTAACCAAACCAAAGCAGCACACTAAATAATTTAGATTCATTAGCCTACTCAGCAGGCCCACATGCACTTCAGCATACCCATTGCTTTTTGTGAGCTCTCTACTCACCCTATAAAAGTTGAAATATTTGCTTTTTAAAAGCAAGTTCTTGTAAATCTAAATTGGTGTTAAGATTTGGCCTGCTTTATGAGCGGAATTAATGACCACTGGCATTACACCGGCCTAGAAATCATCAAGTTATTAATTCCTCTCAGTTCCACACAGGACCAGTTTATAGCCCGGGCATCTGTGAAATAAAGTCAAGGTCGCTGACAGTTTCAGCATGCTGCACCCAATTTTCTGATAATTCCCAATATGTGGCAGCAAGGTGAACTTTACAGAAAGAATTATTCTTGCAGAACTAATAAAAGCAGAGATAACTGATGAAATGTATCAGATAACCACCTTACTATTATCTGTACACTGTGTTACTGTGTAACACTAACTTTTTACAGCCAGTGTATTTATGATACAAGTGATGGTGTTGTGATCAGGATTAGTAATGTGAATTACTTTTCTGTTTCTTAAAATATCATTGTATAATGCATTTTTGTTATTGCATGGTTTTAATATAAGTTTTTATAAGATTCTCAAACCAAATTGTGATTTCACTCCTACTGCCTCATTCACTATCGAGGCGCTTATTTGCTACTTTATTACTTTGGGGTCTAGCAACAACTCTAAGGCCAACACTGCACAAATCTTGCCCTTTTTTGTCATCACCTGGTTCCACTCCAAAGTATTTTCAAATAACATATTATGGTCTTTTTAGGAACCAAAGCATTACATTCGCATTTAGACTTAGAGGGAAAAACCTTTTTCACATCTCACTTTCTTTGTTGAGAGTTTTATTATAATACATCAATGTGACATCATGGAAATGTAAAGCTGTGGTAAACTGATGTCTTCATTTGTGGCTATAAATCATTACCACCATCCTACTCAAATTAAAGGTTGTAATCAATATTAGAAGAAACCAAAAAAAGCACTGGTGTAACGGAAAACCCCCCCAAAAAACTCAACAGAGACGCAAGTCATGGAAGCAGCTTGACTCTCACTGGTATGATCGTCTGTATTCCATGTAGACCCGAGACACTAACATTTTAAAGAAAGACAGTGATAGTAGGAATCAGGACTGTATCTTTTCGCTCTTACCTCAGGCCTTCTCTGAGGACGCAGCGACTGACGTGATGACTTAAAGGACTCTGCATGGTTTAAAGGCTTAATGAAGCTCCCAGCTTTCTCCAGCAGGCTCTGTGGCAGCTATTAAGAAGAGAACCACTCAGCTTGTCTTGTCTGTGCCACGTCACTCTCTTTGTGCCGTCTGCACGGCAGATTGCTCTCACACTTACATCTCGATGAAAATATTTTCAAAGGCAGAGGAGGGGGGACCTTATTGCTTTGTTTTTATGAATGGTCACTGGTTATGATAACAATATGAGGATCTTTTCCAGTGGTTTAGTCGCATTTTGTTATTTAAATGATATTCAGGTTATGTTTTACAGCCCTTCAGGGTTTCATGAATTTCAATGGTTGGGTGTCAGTTTCATTTTAATGAATAAAAGAGGATTTTCAAAAAGTTTTTTCAGGATCTATGTGAATGCAAACACTACTGGGAGAACATAGCAGAAGTGAGGCACTACACTGCATCATCCTTTCTCACATACATGTCCTCGCTTGACAGCTAATGGTCTTTCTAAACGGCCCATTGCTGAGTCATTATGTAATTGTGTAATCAGATTTCACACGTTCCAGAGCTCAAATCCAATACACATGTGTCGGTGTGTTTTTTTTTGTTTGTTTGTTTTTTTTGCTTTAACTAGTGTATGTGCACTCTCAAGATAAAAACCAGCACAGGAGAAATCAAAGAATAGATTTATGTATTACATGTTTCTTCACGTGCGAGCCTCACGTGTAGAAGTGGTCTTAAATGAAATGTGGTCGGCGTGGAGATGGATGTGTGTATCTCTGAGGATTTACACGTGTGTGTGTGTGTGTATGTATGTGTGTGTGCGTCTACCGAGGCAGACATGGAGAGGATGGCGGTGTCAGCTTGTAGCAGTTAAAGCCAGGGGAACTGTTTTCTGTCTAATATAGATTGCCTTCTTGGCTGACATCCTTCCACCCTCCTCTTCTCTGCTCTCACACTGAATCTTCCTCCCTCTCTCAATTTCTCTCATGATCGATCCCCCTCCCTCTCCTCTCACTATCTCTCCTTGCATCTCCTCCTCCCTCACACCATCTGACAGTTTCCATTTATCTCCCCATATCTCTTTATCTCTCCTTAGCTTATTGCTTTTCATTCCAGGAATTACTGGTCACCCTCATAATTTTATTTAAAAAACATTAATACGACCAAAAAAAACACACAGCTTAGGTTATTTCTGCAGCCTCAGCACACTTAAAAGCACTCGTTCTTAATGTCTTAGTTTGTGAGTGAGGATGCTTTGGTGTTCAGTTGTGTTTAATACATGCCCCCATGTGGAAATAAGTGAAAAAGAGACAGAGTGGCATGTGATTGAAAATCTCATTGCTTTGTGATAAGCTTCTGAATCTAGGCTGAACAATGTCATGCTGATATGTCACTCCTGTCTGCCTGCCGGCCAATTCTGAAATAGGGGAATTGGCTAAGGAGGTTGGGAGGGGCAGCGGCTTTTCCTGCTCTATGGGAGCAGCGTGGGCTCTCAGCTGTCTGTCAAACTACCCCTGACGAATGCTCCTCCAGAAATCCCGAGGGGGACTGGAAGAGCTGGTGCTTGTGAGCAAAGGCAGAGAAAAGGTTACCCTTTCAGTGGGGTCATGGAGTAGGCTGACTGTCCCCAAGCTGAGCACCAGCCCCATGCCCTGACCACATGCATGAAGGGGGGATTAGAGGCAGGCCAGCAGGGGCTCACTCTCTGCAGCTTTGATCAGCAGCAGCATGGCCTAATACCAGACAACATCTGCAACTCTCAGCATTAAAGAGGCCCAAAAATTCCGATTAGGGAACACACGGCCTGCTTGCCTGCTAGTGTGCAGGACAGAACTGTGTCAGTTCCTGGATGGGAGGTTTTTAAATACCAACGCTCCAGTGGTGCTTACACTGATTTGTTTTACAAGGCCCGAGTCTCCAGAGACGTTATTTCACGTTGTGTTTCAAATTCCACTTTCTTAGCCTTTCATTTGCTTTCACGTACAGTGAGTGATTGCAAAAGGACGAGATTAGGAAAGTCGTGGATTAGGCTGTTTATTGGCGATTTTGTTTTCACGGAGACACTTCCTGCACTGCGGAAACAAAAGGCTAAATAGATGGGAGTGTTTTGCAAATAGTATTGTGTGAGTGGAATTCACAGCGTTGCTAAATTGTCCCCGAATCTTTGTTTGTGTCATCTGGACTCAGATAGACACAGTGTGTGTTTGGGTGGAGCTCAGCTTCTTTCTATGGACTCTGCTCTAATAGAAGGGCAGTGTTGTTGATATGAAATGACCCAGTTGAAAGTTCATCTCTCTCAAAAAATGCTGAAGAGCAGGACTAGCACTTCCTCATTGGTTAGTGTGTGCGTGTTTGTTTGTGCGTATCCTCCTCAGCACATTATTGTTATAAATGTATGTTATAATTCCAAACTTTTCAGCCATATCTTACACTAAGTCATTAGTTTATTAGGTACGCATGTGCAGTCTAATGCAATGCAGTACAGCAATAAATTATATTTATTATTATACTAATTTTCATAGTTAGTGGTTGTGCTGTATTTATTGGCAGTGCAGCCCACCTGAAATATTGGTCAGTCGATATTATTGGCCGGTATTGGCCTATCACGGATGTATTGGTATTTATGTAGTTGCACTGATATTTTTAGAATTTACTTTAAAGTTATATAGGCAACATTTTATCCATATTTCATCTTTTTTTCTTAATTCAAGTTTAATATATATGTGCATGCTTTTGTTTTTTTATATTCATAGTTTATAATTATTAAATTCCGAGTGAAGTTTACTGTTTCAGAACAATGGTGTAATTTTATACAATACTGTGTTTTGTTAAGCTGTAAAACATCATGCCTACATTACATATCTTTGTCACAAGTGTTTGATATGCACCTATGAGGTATCATTACAAAAAGTGTGTGTTTATATATTCTGTTTAAATATGATTATTGGCCAATACATTAATATGGAATTTTTTTGCTGCCTAATAACAGAATCAGTCTCAGCCCTAAAAATTCAGTATTGGTCGGGCCCTAATTGGCAGTGTTGGAAGACGTATTCAGACTATTTCAGTACATAAAATTAGCAATACCATATTACAAGTCATTGCATTTACAGATGTGGTGCCTTTCAGAAAGTCTTGTTATTACAAACTGTTTATCATTTTTTGGGTAATTACTAATGCACTATTGTGTAAGCAGCTTTCAATTTATTGTTGTAGCTGATCGAATTGCTGCTAATTATAACAACTGTATATGCTGTTAGTAGTATATCTTTTTAAAGTGGTAAAAAGTATTTAAAAATAAATATCATAAAATATATATAATATTTTCTCTAACATGTAATGTAGGAAAAAAAGGAAATATTCAAGTCAAGTACATTCTACCTAAATAAGACCTACTGTAAGTACAAGTATTTGAGTAAATGTACAGTATTAGTTACATTTTACTGGTGTTTATTGGGCTGTATTTTATAGGGAGGTTTTTGTAATATTCCCAAAAAACTCATTTCTCTCAAAGCCAAAAATAAGTATGAAAAATAGAAGATTATGTGCTTCATAAGCGTAGGATTTATTGCAGACTCTTATATTGGATTACATTAGATTGCACAGGTGTACCTAATAAACTGTTTAATTCCATAAGGGCTGAGGTCTGTGAAGCTGAAAGTCCTGGGGAGATATCATTTTGTGTGCAGTGTGTCACAATCATTAACATGGCAATTGGCTTGTCACTTGCTGTTAGCGGTTTCAGTTTGATGATCACCCAGATCCTGGAAAAAAAAGCTGTCACCTGCTGCACCAGGAAGTTAGCTCTCTCTCTCTCTCTCTCTCTCTCTCTCTCTCTCTCTCTCAACACCCCACGTTCCCTTCCCTCTTGTTTATCTTACACATGCTTATTTTTCGCTGGCCGGTCTTATTCTGTCTGTAGTTCCTGTTTTAAATACATGCATAGTCATTTTATTAACTCTCACTCAGCTAGCACCCTTTTCTACTTCTGGTTAAAGACTTCCCCCTCTTTAGTTCTTTTTTTGTCTCACTATCCTTCTCTCTCTCTCTCCCCCTCTCTCTCTCAGTGCCACTGTGTTCACATGGCCCCTGCATGTGACATGAGGCTGAGCCAAAACACCCCGGATGCCCGCTTCAGCCCTCCACTGTTCCAGACCTTGTTAAATTTTAAACAAAACAAAAGGAAAGGAGGGAGGGTGGTTGTGGTGGTGGTGGTGGGTTGGTGGATGGAGGGGTGTTAGAGAAGGAGAGAGAGAAAAGTGAGCACGTGGGGTCAGGGGAATGTGCAACAACATCACAATCTCATTCATTCACTCGTCCGCTCCCTGTGCATCATCAGTAGCCCTTTAATTCTTGCACTCTCTCTCTCCCCCCTTCGCTCTTCTTGTGTGAAAGCCTTCCTCTCTGGACTGACTGAACTGGACCGATTGTAACCTTAACCACAGATCTGGGATCTGATTACTTTGTGGCCTGTCCTTCTGTGGCTTTATTGAATAATGCCGTCTTCATGGACAACTTCTTTTCTCAGTTACCCAAAGGCAACTGCTGCTCACTAACATCAGATGCATTTTTTTATGTAATAGAAAAATAACTGGACTAGAAATAATTAAAAAAAAACACTGTTTACACTTATTATTGCTTGTACTTTTCCTTTGTATGAAACTCCTGCTTCTTGTCTCTTACTATCAAAGGAGAGCTACAACATGGCAGCCTTTAATTTAAAGTGAAATCAGAACAACTTGGATGCCTGCGACATCCCCCTGGATCATGGCCAGATTTAGTTAAACTATGAGAGTTCTTCATAGCTTCTGATAACAAATGGCATTAGAGGTTAAGTACAAACAAAAGCTATGATGCGCTTATCTGTGTGTCACTGATGTACCCTCAGGGAAACTTGGAACTGGAAGTGGTTTGACTGCCTTTCATCGTGGATCAGCAGCTATTAATTCCATCAAGCAATACAAATTATGTCATTGTCACCACTCCTGCTCATAATGCTCATGTAAAAACAGTTTCATATGTGTGGTGCATAATGATGAATGAGATGACAGAATCAGGTGCGCCTAATTTGTTGGCAAACTGCAACTAGCCAGCATGCATTGCTACAGAGTTGTGTTCTTTGTTATTTATAGAGTTAATGTTGCTTTTTAGTCTGGCTAGCTGTTTAAACTTGCTGTTTATTTTCAACAATTAAAGCATGTGTTCACAGTTTGTCTTTAAACAATAGGCAGGTATCCGTATGAACATTGAAACAGGTGCTGCTTGCTGTAATCATTCCCCCTGTACTGACCATTAGAAGATCCCATCCAAATGTGCTTACAATGTAAGTGATGACAAAATCCCCAGTCCTCAACTAAAAATTAGATTTATATGAAGATAATATAAGCCCTCCGCAGTATGAGTTCTTCCAAAGTAAATAAATTCCGTCTTTGTGTCTAAGTGTTTTGGCATTAAAATGAAAAGTAACTTTAAAAGATTTAGATTGATTTAATTTAGATTTGAAGCTTCATATTAGTTTCAGATAAACTTTTAAATATATGTTTGCACAGAAGGAGGGATGTGGATTTTTTTTCTCCCTTCACTTACATTGAGAGTGCATTATGAAAGGAACCTTTCTCTTTAATGGTTATAAAGTGTGTCAGGTTTGATGCATTTGTGGTGTCACATGTCACAAATATTTGTGGACAAGTTAGCAGAAAAACAAGTTCAGACTGAAGCCTCGAGCAGTTTTTGGTTGTTTTTGGCCGTTTTTGGTCCAGCCTGCAAAGTATTCACCCCACCAGTCACACACACACACACACACTCCTCATAATATTACAGTACAGTACACTGCTCTGGTATTCACCCAGTCTCATGCTCACACCACTGCTATTCTAGTGCTGCATCTATGAAAATGTTGCTGCCGCCTACTTATATCTGCTTCCCTCACTCAGGAAATCTGCCTACTCGTTGATTGGTAGCACATGCTTAGTACACACAGTACATAAAATCACATCTGTTCACTGTGAAGAAAAAAAAGTTGTCATGTCATCTTTTCAAAACACAGACTTTTTAATCTTTTGAAATACAAAAAACTCTACTTGCGTGTTAAGGCTGTGTGTTGCCATGGTTAAACGACATCAGGGATGCAGGTAGCTTCAGTGCACTTCAGTACAACAATATATATTGTGTAATGACAGCTAAAGCTGAAACATTAGTCAATCAATCGAGTAGTGGATCAACAGAAAATAAAATTGCAACAATTTTGATTTGCGATCAATCGTGTAAGTACATTTTCTGGGGAAAATACTAAAAGCCCACTTGTACTAGCTTCTCAAATGTGAATATTTGCTGTTTTTCTTTGTTGTGTATGATAGAAAAATGATTATCTGTAAGTTTTATACTGTTGCTTTGACAAAGCAAGACAGTTCAATATGTCAAATTAGGCTTTGTGAAATGTTAGGCATTTTTCACAATTCATTGACACTTTATAGATCAAAACAATCAGCGGTTGAATTGATAATGAAACTAATCAATAGTTGCAGCCCTACTGAAAGCAGATTAGCAGCACAGTTTGGTATGTCACAGGAAAGAAACAGTGATGAGGTTTTTCTCAGTTGTTGTTGAGCAGGCACGCGGCAGGACACAGACACATAAAATCATATTGTTCTCATCTTTGACCTTTAGACATGTGACGCTGCTGCTGCTCAGTTATTATGCCCTCAGTCTTTGAATTATGACTGAGTGACTGACCGGCTGACATGTGCACACGCACAACCCTCTTATTAACACATTATAGGAGGTGACAGAGGGTTTTGGTGACAGTGCAGTCTCTAAAAAAGTTGACTGTTTTACAAGAAGGGACTGAGAAGTTCTCTTGCGTGTCTTGTGCAACTCTGGCATTCCCAAAAGTTAGCGTTTTGACTTATTATCTCAATAATTTTAGCTTTTCTAACACCATCCCTTCAGGAAGGATGCCTGGATTACTCAGGGTTGTCAGTGCAGAGTCTTTAGAGCTGCATACTTAACAGTTCATGAATTAGGATGGAGACTATTTGCTAAATGTCAAAGAATCACATCTCTCACAGTGCTGTGACACAAACAATCCACCTGATTATCGTTTGCAGTTTTGCCCTTTTCTGACCTTTTAAAATTTTCTCCATCTAATGGTCGTCTGCTCCGGCTTTTAGGCTGAATGTAAAAATATCCGTTCCTCATTTCTATCAGCGACAGGCATCATTAATGCAGCGGTACAAATGAACAGGGAAACCCAGCGCGACAAACAGGCAGGAGTCACTGCAAGCGGATTAATCACTGACAAACACATAACCACAGGCACACACACATAAACTCTGGCATGTATATTCACTTGCATGCGCAGTCCACCGCTATCAGCTCTAACCTTTTGCGCGACATCAAACCTTCACCGGCTTACCAATTAGTGTTCTCATCTCGTCTCTTTAGCTTCGGTATCAGAGGGAGGTGTTGTCAGCCCGCTCCTTTATCGCTACTCTCCCTTCATCCTCACTCTCACATTTCACCCTCCCCTGATGCACTTCCCAGGGGGGTTGAATGCTAGGTGGGTAAGCCTAAACCTCTGTGCCTGGGAGGGGGGTTATTATACTGGTGCTTAAGATGACAATACCTTTACTCCCCGCTCTTTCTAGTTCTAACTCTATCTTTAAGCCCTCTAAGGCGCTGCACTTTATCAAGGCTGTGTGGAGTGCTGCAGAGACAGGCTGCTGCTGTGCACAGGCCATTAGCAACTGCTGAGTGACAGAATGCGGAGGCTGAAGTGACACAGTGACGGCGCTGATGAGCAACCGGTGTCCTGAGCGATGAGATAATATGTGTGTTTGAGAAATCTCTACATGATTTGGGTGAATCTTAAATGTATGTGCAGCTGCATAATCACCTTTTCCTGATCTCACCAGGCTGAGAGCGTATTTATTCCTCTCATCTTGATTGTTCTTGCTCTGGCAGAATGTGGCAAATATGCTCAAACTGAAGTAGGGCTGATTATTTTTATTGTCAATTAATCACACACTTTTGTTACGGATTTTTTTTCATTTTTTATTTTTCAGAGTTGATGGTGATATCTGGTGATATACACAAGGAAGAACAAAAAATCTTCACTTTGAGAAGCATAAACCAGCCAATGTTTTGTTTAATTATGACCTAAATGATTACTTAATTTAGAAAAATGTTTGGTTTATGCCAGTGTTATATGTCAATTAATTTTCTTTCCATCCACAATTTGAGTTGTGAGATCCATAAAAAATAATTATGTGTTGTACTTGTAGTCAGTGTTTTCCATCCTTGCTTCATATGTTATGAGCTCATTTGGTGTTGTATTGATGAAACTTTAGCGCACGCACACACACAAACACACAGTATAATGGAACTCACAGAGGGAACATGTTTCTCGGTTCATGCCTTTTTTAAAAGCTCCTGCAGGTGGAGAATCTATCACAATGTTGTCATACATTGTTTGGTAGCATCTGGGATTTGCTTTAATTGCATCTTCGGTCATGGCTGCTGATTATGTGTCCTCATGTGTTAGCGAGAGGTCTGTAAGACTGAGGGCGAGTGCTGCATCATTCATGAGTGTGTGCCACCCTGTGCCTGGACTGCAGTGACCCTTAGCTGTCAACAGTGTATCCTTGAGCATTATGGCACAGGCTGCGCTGAGGACACACTGCAGGAACTGTTGGCATGTGAAGGGCTGTGGGTGGGGTCTCGGGATGGGGATGGGTGTGCCAGCTTGAGGCTGGAGAGGAAGTTGTGAATGCAGAGTAGGGCTGAATAGCTGAATAGGACACTCCTAATAATGTAGTACATTATCTGTCCCTTTTTTTGGAAGTTCTGTTTTTACTTCTCTTTCTCTTTGGTGAGGTCAGAGAGAATTGTCAGCCACAGAGCAGCGACACTTAAGCAGGATGGATCCATACTGAAATATGTCAAAAGAGGACTGGTGCTTTGTAAAGGTGTGAGAGGTCAGGTCATGAATAAGATGGGAAAGAAATGGGGACTCTCTGCAGGGGCAGACACATAAAACCACTCAGACTTTAACAGTTTACAATGGAAGAAGGAAGCACTGCATGCTTCTGATCGCTCATATGGCAAGTGCTCTTTAGTGGAGCTGGTAAAAATACAAAAAATAAGATCCAGGAAGTCTTGCTTGATATTTGTGCTTAAGTGGTGCAGAAAACCATGGAAAAAAGGCACTCTGTCTTCAGGTGAAATAACATGAATTTATTCTTTGAGCATATGGGAAACTAAACAGATCAATACATACTGACTAAGTCTTCATCATGTGTCACCCTGATAACCCTGACGTAGACTCCAAGTTGATACATGTTCTGTTTGGTCTTTTTTACATGATTTTGTGCACCACTTAAGGACAAATATCAAGTAAGACTTCTTTGAGTTTTTATTTTTTTTATTTTCACTGAGACTGAACAGAAGAAAAGTGGGAGAGCAGAGGGTAATGGAGTATGGATGACAGCTGGAGATATTGGTGCCTGATGTTATATACTTCAAGAAATGGATAATAGAGGAAGTTAAGTAGGGGAAACTTTTGAATATCAGTTCAATGGAGACCTTCCTGGCACCGAAACAATACAATATGCACATACAGACACATATACGCACGTTTAAAACCTTTCAGTTCATTGTGTGTGTGTGTGTGTGTGTGTGTGTGTGTGTGCGTGCAAGCAAAACAGAGACACATTACATAACTGGGCACCCTGGCTCTCCTGCCAGTTTACTATCACACAACAGTAACTCGGTTCACACGTGTGCAGGCTTGTTTTATTTTGTGTGTGAAAGCGCAGCCTCACATTTGTCTCTCACGCACTCATGACCCTGCTGGTAGTTCATTATTTTACCAACATGGAAAAGCCTTCCTTCATTCTCTTCCACTCAGATGAACAAGTTTGTCATGCATTCAAACTGAATGTACATGAAGCTGCATTACATAAACACTCAGAGGGTTTTGATGAAGAATACATCTGACCTTTTGCTAGGAAGATATTAGATACTTGCAGGAAGTGAGAGAGGCATTGATGTTTTTTCTGAGTTGTTAACCTTAAAAAAAAAAAGTAGAAAAAAAGATTTTAAATATGCCCAATACTATGTGATGCAAGGTCGTATCAGAAAGCTTAACTGGTTTGCTTGTCCTTAGTGAATAAACCTAACAGCTTCCCTGAAGCATCTCTGCTGATAAAAAAAAATATTTTGCTTTGGTTTAAAAGAATATGCCATTACATGTGCATATGGCTTTCCTTTTTAATTAATAATTCTGGTATTTGACCATAATTTGTATTGGTTATGAGAATACTATACTCACCAAGTTAATTTCTGAGGTCTGGAAACACAGCAAAAGAGATATTAGAAAGTCTGGCAAGGCAACAACCACAAGCCGTCTGTTGATCATACAGGCCCATACTTTGAGCAGCTATTCTATCCAAAATACAACAAAAGCAGACAAGCAAAGCATGAAACTTATGTTCTATATAAATTACTGTTGCTATACTTTTATTGATCCTTATAAGTTTTTTCTGCAATTGACACATGCACTGACTTGTGTCTCACAGATTTCATCCAGTATATTCATACGTCCCACAACATTTAATCCAGCACAGGAATGCCAGACTCCACCACTGAAAATGCAAAGAGCAGGCAGGCCAGTTTTGTTGATATAGTAGACAATGGTGTCCCATAACTACAGTATCTCCAGTGATGAATATTAATGCAGAAAGATATACTGCATCTAAAGGTTTGAAAGTGGAACTAGCTGCCTGCCTTTAAAAAACAACCCTGTAATCCAATACAGAGAGGAAAACTGCTTCAACAATTCTTTTTCTCGTAAATAAAGTAAAGCAAGATTTATTTCTAAAAAGTAAGCCCAACTTCAGTCTTAGCTTTGATAACATGGCAATATGGATTTTAAAAGTTTTTCATCCACCCAAATATTTATACTACTGCACTCTCTTTTATGGTGTTATTGACAGAAAAAATGTCACCACTGCAACTGTCAGTATTTCTTGCATTTAGAAACAATATCCATTTTGAACAGTTTAGGACCAGCTTCAAATTATGACAGAATTTTTGAAGGAGGTTAAATGATAGCTGTAGATTTTGAGTGGCAGCATCAATTGAATCTGTAGGCAAGTAAAGGATGGTGTCATCTGCATATAGATGGAAGTTACAATCTTTTTCTCGTAAATAAAGTAAAGCAAGATTTATTTCTAAAAAGTAAGCCCAACTTCAGTATTAGCTTTGATAACATGGCAATATGGATTTTAAAAGTTTTTCATCCACCCAAATATTTTTACTACTGCACTCTCTTTTATGGTGTTATTGACCGAAAAAATGTCACCACTGCAACTGTCAGTATTTCTTGCATTTAGAAACAATATCCATTTTGAACAGTTTAGGACCAGCTTCAAATTATGACAGAGTTTTTGAAGGAGGTTAAATGATAGCTGTAGATTTTGAGTGGCAGCATCAATTGAATCTGTAGGCAAGTAAAGGACGGTGTCATCTGCATATATAGTCCGTGAGCCAGAGGGGTTGGTCGTTACCGAAAAAGTGGCAAAGGCTACCATACCTTTTCTGAAAGCCTGGAATCTCAGCTTTTCAATGATGTATGATGGCCATCTGACAAGAGTAGCTGTTTTGAGTTATCACACATAATGTAAACTAAGGTTGAGAAAAATAATGCGTATAAATCAAGCAGAACACTGACAGCTGAAAATCTATATTGGACATATTGGAATATTTTATTTTGTTATGTTTGGTATCATTTTAAAGGGGAGACTCTGGGCTTTCATTTAAATCCTTTTGTGAACATTTTGGATAAGTACAGCCAACCCTGGAGCTCTTCAAACTTTTAATCACACACATTTTCCTGCCATTTCCGCCTAAGTCATCTTTTGTCTTTTAATCCTGTGGCACCAGGGAGCATCAGAGAAACAAAATCCAAACACTGAAATACTGGCATGACCCTAAAGATTCAGAAAATGTATCATTTACCCATATTATCTGATTTGGAGGGGGTGATTTTCAGTGTTATATCAGACATGGCGTTTGAGAAAATAATGCCTATAAATTAAGCAGAACACTGACATAGCTGAAAATCTAAAAAACGGTATAACAAATAACAAATGAGACATGGATTCCTATGTTTTAAGGTGTGGTAAACCCAATTATGACATTGCCATTACTGTAAAAGGTCAAGGTCATGACTTTTAGGCATGGTCAATGACATTTTATGACATTTTCGTACAGATTGCATCATTCAAGGCCACGACACTAATCAAACTCCTCTTCGGAATCCTCATCAGAGGAATAGGATTGTTTCTCATCAGCAAAGTCATCCTTCTGGTTTTTGCACTGTCTTGCATGGCATAGGTCAGTGCAGGGCAAGTTTTTGGCAACACACTGACATGATGGAGTGACACAGTCCCTCTTGCATGAGCAGGACAGAAACTCAAGTACTGCTTGTGGACCAATGGAGACATTGAACCAGTCTATGGAGAGCTGCAAGTCACCATCTTGGTCCACTCTAGACCACCCATGCTCAACTGGGGAAGGAACTTCAGGGTTGTTCTCGAGGCATCTTCTCCAGATAGCACCTTGATAGTTAGCTCTGAGACAGTGCTTCCTGAGAGAATCTGAGCATGGAGGTAACTGCCAGGATTCTACACCTTTCTTTGCACAAAAAAGTGCATACCTCATTTCATTGATGTTGGTGATTCTGGACTTGGAGCTGTACATTTGACATGTGAACTCCTGTAAGACTGCATACAACTAAGGTGTCATTGTCGAGTCTGCCCCAACCTTCTGAACAGAAGTTTTCATTCTTCTGAAGAAGTTTTAGGGCTGACACTTTACCACGACCTGCAAATGCACTTACAGTGTCGCAGCCTGTGTATGCGTGTAAACCAGGCAAAGCCTGACACAACTGTGAACCCAGACCACGAGCGAGTTGTGAGATGTTTACGTAACTAGTGCGATTCTTTGTCCCTGACTTCAGGAACAGGTCACATGTGAGTGCATCACTGGTAGCCAGGCTTATCACCAAGACATCAGTGTCATCAGACACAAGGATGACAGATTTGTGACCAGTCCTTGAAGCATGGCAAGCATGGAGTAGCATACGGGTGTCAGCCTCTTCCTGAGTGGACGACAGGTCTGCTACCTTGTGCACTCCCTGTTGGGTCAGCTTGTAACACTGATCTTTGGTTGTAGTGTACAGAACCTTTTCACAGATTCTTGTTCTAGACTGTTCTTTGCCCCACTCTTTGAGCAAGAAGGTAGCAAGATTTGTTTTGTTGTTGTTGCTTTGTAGGAACTTCTTCCATTGCTGAACTCTGTGCCCTGCAGTGATCTGTCTGACCTCTGTGCCTGAGTCTGCACCTCTGGCCACTCTCTCCATGTGTTTGATAGAAGCCTCATTATATACATCAAAAACAATGTCAACACGGGTGCTGTGACTTGCTTCAGCTAGCACAGTGGACAAGACATAGTCTGCAATATCAGCAAATGTCTTGCCATCACCGTTCAGCTTCTGAACAAGTGCCATGCCATCTATTACGCAGCTTGAATTTAATGGCAATGATTCAGCAACACATGGGAACTTGAGCAGTTGCTTGGCAAGTGAGGATTTGCAAGTCTTCCTCACAAGCAAGAGCCCACGGAAGTGGTCCAAGGGGATGAGATAACACTTCCTTCAGGTTGAGCTGTCTACTCTGTGCAATCAGTACCATGTGGGCAAATATTCGATTATCAGCTTTGAGGATAACTTCTTTATTCCCAGTTTTGCATATCTTTGCTTTTCCCTGCATTGAGGAGAATGTTTTCAGTTTCTTCTTGGAGAGTGGTGCATGGAACTGCTTTGCAGGAAGATTACTCTCAACACGCTCAGCAGAGAAGGTTCTGTAGGCATTCTCGCCAATGGTGTGTGCTTTCAGAAGGTCTTCAGCAACATCTGCTGGTGCTGTACTTCCAGTAGACAGAGAAACAAGGGACTCACCACCTGCAAATGGATTTATCCAACTAGAATCCAACAGATCCACAGTGCTTGTAATGTGTTCTTCATCTTTGGCAATTCTGCTTTGCCCAAGGTCCTTGTGAGAACAGTCACTTTGTTGGGGTCCCAGGGAGCTTTTCAATATAGACAGGTAAGTGCTTTTGTACTCAGCAGTAAGGTAATATCTTGAGACAGCTGCTGGGTTCAAGCTGAACCCTTTTGTGCCTCCAGCTGTCTGAGTGTCCCGATTGACAGTTTCCTCTAGGGTCTGGTCAATCGGAACCCTGCAAATGTGTTTGTTGCACTCAGCTGGGCCGAAAAGCCACCTTCACAGAGAAACATGTACAGACCTGGTTTCTCATGTTCAATGCTGCTCATCTCTGAGTAGTAAGCAGTGAGTGACCTTGCATAATTCAGATTATCATAGGCAAAGGTCCAGGGGATGATTGATCGAATGCTAGCCATGTGCAATGCCCAGTTTCCTTCACGTGATGCCCTCACAAGGTTTAGTACAACCTCCACCATGTCAAAATATGACATCCAGAAGCGGGCCAGTGGACCTTGCTGAGACCTGAGATGCTGCATGAATTCACAGAAGTACTGATGGACCTTTCTGAAAACTGTACGGTCAAGTGATTCTTCTACAGTGGTTGATGATATACCCTCAGAAAAGACACTCAAGACTAGGGGCCGGATATCTAGAGATCGGAGATCGTGGGCATCAGGATGGTTCTCTGTGAGCCACTGGGGAAACTGATTCCAGACTAGCCTCAGGAGGGCTTCATACATGATTTTGTGGAATCTCAGAGATCTATTGTACTTATGGCCATCCAAAACACCACTGACAGATCCCTCAGCCACAGCTCCAGATTCAATGCATATGTCCCTTAGGCCTGCAGCCTGGAAGCGCTTCCCAATCACACCCAATAACATACAGATAGTGTGAAAGACTCCAAGTCTTGGCACAATGTTGGGAAACCTGTCTCTATGTGCCCACAGAATTTCTATAACTTTACAGTAGAGAGCCTGATCAAAGGCAACTGACATGTTGCTGATGTGTAAGGAAGTCATGATGTTTTTACTTTGAAGGAGAATCTCATGAACAGTTGCCATCTGGGTGGCCGGGGCATTGATGGTTGGCAGATAGCTGACAACACTGGGAATAACATTAACAGAGTTTGCTGCTAAGATGTTGTAACCTGTCCAGCTAGGGACACTTTGATTTGTGGCAGAGTGCAGTCTGCATACCAACCATAAGAAGTTCTTCTTCAAAGCATCAGCACAGATATCTGTCTTGACCTCAACATAGGATCTAGTTGGAGGACCACACCTAGTTCCCACAGCATACACTGGCAGAGCTGGCAAAGATACAGAGACAGTGCTGTTGGGCACATCACAAGCTGGTCTAGGCAGTTCAGGACCGAACATCCGAGGCTGCACTGCTATACCATTGACCCTATGGGATGTTCCAAAAAAAATAATCGAAAACATTTTCTGCCATCGTTGCATTCTGTTTTTATTCACTTTTTGTTTTTATTTATACATTACAAGCTCATTATTTATACATTTTATTTCTGACTGGCTATTATTATATGTTTAAACTGCTTAAACCGCAATGATAACTTTTAAGGTGACCTCATCCAATATATACATGTCAAGTTTGAACATTTCTCCAAATTAGCGCCTATTTTAGTAAATGAAGCCTCATTTGTATATTTAGCCATTACTTTTGAGAAAACCTGCTATACAAGCAATACTTGTCTTAATTTATGTGATAAACTGGGAAAGTTTTGTGGTTATGTATAAAAGTTTTCTTATTTACCAGAGTCGCCCGAGAACAAGGCATTCATTTTTTAATGTAAATTCCATGAAATTGGGGACCTGATATAAATTATATTTGGTGGATATGTATTAAGGACCTTTTGAACTATCTAAAAATGCTTAAAATGCTGAATAACAACTTTCTCTAAAAAATATTTACCTCAGACTTCAACAAATTAGCATAGGGGTAATAGTACACTACATGTTTCTGTCTTTGAAAACGCCATGTCTGATATAACACTGAAAATCACCCCCTCCAAATCAGATAATATGGGTAAATGATACATTTTCTGAATCTTTAGGGTCATGCCAGTATTTCAGTGTTTGGATTTTGTTTCTCTGATGCTCCCTGGTGCCACAGGATTAAAAGACAAAAGATGACTTAGGCGGAAATGGCAGGAAAATGTGTGTGATTAAAAGTTTGAAGAGCTCCAGGGTTGGCTGTACGTATCCAAAATGTTCACAAAAGGATTTAAATGAAAGCCCAGAGTCTCCCCTTTAAAATGATACCAAACATAACAAAATAAAATATTCCAATATGTCCAATATAGATTTTCAGCTGTCAGTGTTCTGCTTGATTTATACGCATTATTTTTCTCAACCTTAGTTTACATTATGTGTGATAACTCAAAACAGCTACTCTTGTCAGATGGCCATCATACATCATTGAAAAGCTGAGATTCCAGGCTTTCAGAAAAGGTATGGTAGCCTTTGCCACTTTTTCGGTAACGGTTTCCATATTTTGAGGCCCTGGCTCACGGACTAATAGATGGAAGTTACAATTGTACAATGAAGAGGTAATATTGTTCATATAAATAATCAATACAACTGGTCCAAGTAAGGAACCTTGTGGAACTTCTTTTTTAATGGGGAGAAAAGAGGACTAAATGTTACCTATCTTGATACACTGTGACCTATCAGAAAGAAAATTCTGAAACCACAGACAGCTAGCATTGTGAAAACCCAAAGAAGAAAGTTGTTGTAAAAGCTGAGAGTGGTCAACTGTTGTCAACTTTTGTTAAATCAATAAAAAAAGTAGCACAGTGTGCTTTTGTGTTATCAAACACTGGTACTATATTGTTAATAACTAAAGAAGTTTCAGAATTAGTGCTACATTTAGGCCTGAAGCCAGACTGAATTGGACTTAGTATGGAATGTGTGGACAAAAATGATTTCAGCTGCGCAACAAGTGACTTAAGTATTTTTGCAAGAAAGGATAGTTTTGGGATTGGATGATGGTTATGTAATATAGATTTGCTACCATCTTTATGGAGAGAAGGAACATAGGCAGTGTATAGGAATGTAGGAATGATGCCAGAGGTAATGCTAAGGTTGAAAATATGAGTTATATATTCAAAAATTAGCTGTGCTGAGGAATTTAAAGCAAACGGTTCCAGTTTATCAACACCCGTTGATTTTTGTGCATCAATATTACATAAGGCATCAGCTACCATCCTACTAGTGACAGGAGATAAGCTAAAGAAGTGGTTTACTTCAGCAGTAATATAATGAAGGGTGACCTATGTTCTTTCTCACAACAGTTGGGACACACTAAGATAGACTACAAATTGCAAGGCTGTCAGTTAGAGTTAATTATTCATTAACAACACAGGCAGGTAGAGGAGTGCTAGAATTGTTAGAGGCAGATTTTCCAGAATGAATTGTGATTATAAGGTGAATTAGTGAAGAGTGCAGATATTCATCAGTTTTGGCACTTATCCTCAACTGTCTACAAGCAAACCAATAACAAAGGTATTTGGTCCACCTAGCCACAGCCCACGCTTTGTTTCAGGAATACAATTAAGGTAGAAAGCTCTGCAGTGAACCAGGGAGTGGACCTACATCTTGTTCTTGTCTTTTTAAAAGATGTATGTATCTCAAACTGAGTTAAAACATTGGTAAAGTAATTTAAAACTAGCTTGGGATCAGGGTTTTTAAGGAGTGTCAATGATTGGACTGGACTAAAGATCATGTAGAAAGGCCTAGTCATTAAAAGTTCCTTTTGACCCCTATGTCTGAATCAGTTTTCCTCCATTTTACATTTTCTAATGCAAACAATCGAGCAACGGTCACTAACACCAAGGTCAGAAACACCACAGGCAGGATATTTCTCTGGCCTGTTTGTTAATATTAATCCAATTAAGCTTGACTTGGAGGAATCCTTCAGGTTGGGGTGAGAGGGATGTGAAATCAGCTGTGCAAAATTAAGATTGTAAAAAAATTCTTCAAGATTATTAAATGCTGAGGTAAACCAGTCTAAATTGAGATCACTGTGGATAATCATCTCATGATCAATGATTGTTGATCAACTATATAGAGAGGTCTAGATAATCTTGCTAAACTTTAAACTTGTTTACATTCTGTTTTATCATCTGACCACACACTATTTCTTGCCCTGTCAGACTTTGTTGTAGTGATGTTGCTGTTTTCCTACATCTTAGAAGTTACACTTTTAAGAGTATTTTATTATTATAATAGATATGAAACAAAATTAAGACCAAAGTTGTAATGGACTGTAATTGGAAACATTCATACATTATTTTATCAATTTTGTCATCTGAAGAGTGTGTAGTGTCTGTTTTGTGGAAGTTATAAAGCAAGGACTGAGATTAGCTCACCTAGCCTTACAGTGTTTTCCTCTCATGAGTCTTTCTGCCTTGGGTGACAGGATATGCCTGTGGCCAACTCCTTGTCTGTCTGTTTATCCATGTATTTATCGATCCATACAATGTTTTTTCTGTCTTAACCATCGCAGCTTGACTTGACTGTTTCTCCTACTCCTCAATCCTATGGATAGCTCTTTATTTCCACTCCCCACCCCCCTCTCTCTAGCTATAGTTCTCTGTACAGCAGCATAGCTCCTAGTATTCATGCTTGTACAGCACAAGCATGTTGCACATGGACCTTTGTTATTTCTTTTATTTTTTTACTTATTTATTTTACACACATACACTCTCAACCGCAAACATACTAAATAATTAATGTAGGAGCTCTGCGCACTTTCACAGCCTTACAATAGCACTCAGATTTACATCCATGCATTCAATTAATTTATAGTACGCACTCACATATTGTATTGTATTGCATGAGCAAACATGCAGACACCTTTGTCCACTCTGGTGACAACATTTGCATTTGCTCACACACAAACAAAGGCTGAAAACAATCCCTGGAGCTCTTACGTGTGTGTTTGCGCTATGAGCTCACTGATCAGTGGGCTCCTGTTTTCCAATGTAAGGTTTCGTAACACACACACATTACATAACAGCGGCAGGAGTCGAGCCGGGAAGAAGGGGGAGAGGAGAAGGGGAGCACACATCCATGTACGTCAGCATCCAGCCCTTCCACCAACAACAGGGAATCACTGGGTAGAATCTTCTTTTTCACACACCAATGCAGACAGAACACCTGCGATTCGGAGCATCCACAACACAGCTCTCTGTCCACTGCATCTGGGTCTATTTTTAGTGGTTATTGATTGAATTACATGATGAAGCATGTTCACAGTACAGTGGGTGGTGTGAAGGACAGTGTTGCTCATATAAATGCTGCTATTACTTCCTCTTTAGGGTACCAGAGTTGCTGTTCCTCATTGCAGCTGTCAGGCATCTGAGACGTAGTTTGCATCTGTTTCTGCTGCTGCTTAAACATAGATCAGAATCACGTTCACATGACCTCATATGTGAAGTGAGAAGTGGATAGAGTGTCTATGGCACTACGCAATAAGTCATGTTAGACATCATTTACAGAAGAGCAACTTAGTGTGCAAGTGGGTCAAACTGCAGCAAAGAGAAGATAATTCAGCATTACAGAGCTCACTACAAATCCTCCTTCAGGTCATCCCCCTGCCATTATGCATTCCCACACTGCCCCTACAGGCAGTGAATGGTAATGCATTGACCTGATAACTGATTGTACAATGCCTTTAATAGCAGAGGGCTGTTTAGTTCCCCTTCTCCCCAGGGGCAAAGGGTAATAATGGTTTGATGGGGAAGATATTGCAGGCTGTGACCTCATTTGGATTCAGGATGTGTTTCACTGGACTGGAAGAAAAGTTGTTGTATAGTGTCAATGCTTTTGTGTGTGTGTGTGTTTGTGCGTGTGTGCGTGTGCGTGTCTGTCTGTGTGATGTGTCCTTCCTGGCAACATGCTTAAGAGAGATGAGCTATCAGAATTTGAGGGCATCCATCAAACTATTAATTATCCTGCACAACCTCCCTCCGGAGATGGAGGTGCATCTCAGGGTCACCTGGGCCACAACATCACATTTTCTCTTGCCCTTTGTCTCTGTGTGGCCCTGCTCCTTAATGCTACATCACCACCTGAGAGCAATGACAACAAAAAAATAATTCATACACACCTACTGCCTGTCCCCTCATCCTGTATTATAATATTTGTAGCTGTTATTTTAGTATATTTCAAAACATTTTAATTTAACGTACTGTAAAACTCTCCTTTTGGAAAATCGCACACATTCAGAAGCATGGCATCTAAAGTGCAAAACGATTTAAGCATGTTTAATTGTTTTATTAATTAAAGACATAATGAAAGCAAAGCAAGCTGTGACATGAATGATTAAATAAATACTCAGCTAGTTAATCATCTGCTTGTGTCACTGTCTAAACACCACAGAGTCTGTTTATGCTTGAGTCTTATAGAGTCACCATAATTGGGTCAAGGTTATTTTGTTTGATCAAAACACAGTTGTGAATTAAGATGCAGAAACACGACAGAATATAACACACAAAATTGTTTTATTTTTATTTTTATCTTCTTATGTCTTATGTCTTCTTACTTGCATACAGTGACTTGTCTTAATTGATGGTTGAGATTATAGCAAAAGTTATGTCCCAATTTCTGCTCTTTATGTGTATCAGTAAAGTAGAGCTGCAACAATTAGTTGATTGATTGATTAATTGATCGTCAGAAAATTAATCTGCAACTATTTTGATAATCAAATAATCGTTTTAGTCATTTTTTAAGCAAAAATGGCAAATAAAAAAAATGCTGTCTTGTGATGAGTCAGATGATGCATGAAAATGTAAAAGGTAAATAAATATATTTGGGTTATGGACCACCAAGAGATCTGAAGACATCAACTTTGACTCTGGAGATAGTAGTTTTTCACTATTTTTACATTTTACAGACAAAATCATGAATCGATTAATTGGGAAAGTTATTGTCAGATAATCTATAATGAAAATAATTGTTAGCTTCAGCCCTACAATAGCACCTTTGGACAAAACTAGAACAATAACTACCACTTTAACAAGACTCTACACTAAATGCTAACATGCTGATGTTTAGCAGGTATTATATTTACCATGTTCACTGTGTTCATTTAACTGGTTAGCATCCTAGCAGTTGCTGTTGGGTTTATGTCATTTGTTATGCTGGTATTTGGTCATAAACAAAAGTTTTTGACAAATAAATATTTGGATTGCCATCCCTAGAGCCATGCTGCTAGCGTGGCTAAAAACTACCTGACACCAAAGGAAACTACTGAAGTACTCTCCAGCTTGTCTTTGTTTGATATTTTGACTGCTGCCGAACACATGAACACATGAACACATGTGCATCTTCCGTATCACACGATAAGAGATAATGCATGACCATCTCACTTATTTCCCATGCAAACATGTACCTCATCTTCTTATCACTTTTACACAAAGGACAGCTTGACACATTTCACACATCAACACCTCCTCAGTCTGAGAGGGGGAGGCAGCCCCCTCCAGCCTCTCTCTATGGACATGTTTGTGTCAGAACATGTGGGAACTTTTAAAGGGGACGTTTGTAGGATTAAGAAGCTACTAATTAAAGATAATTCATTTCACAAACCGTGAAACTGTGGTATTTAAACAGCCTTGAGACCTCCCTGAAAATCTCTACTGCACGCTGTGTTTTTCACAGCTCAACATGTGCATTGTCCTGTGAGGTGTAGAGAAGTGTAATGTGAGGAAAAATGTGGAGCAGTTAGGTGAGTGCAGCAGGCAGCCTGTCACCCACGATGGCCTTAGCCACCTTCCAGCAAGGCTCGACAACCACTGTTGGAGCTGACAGTTGGCTTAACACGGCCTGTCACTTTGGATCTGAGTAATCACCTCAAGTCATCTACAGAGAATGAGAGAGAGAGAGAGAGAGAGAGAGAGAGAGAGAGAGAGAGAGAGAGAGAGAGAGAGATAGAGAGAGAGAGAGAGAGATGAATCAGAGATGGAGAAACAAACAAGCAAAGAGGCATGGCCGATCAGATGTGGGAGGCACATCCCTCCCTTGCGTGGAAATTCACACCCTTAGGTACATGCATTTTGACATTGTGTGTGTTTGTGTGTGTTTGTGCATGTGTTTGTCTTTTCCAACAGAAGGACAGTGCAGCTATTTGTGTCGCAGAGTAACAGCTGGCCTCACTCTGTCTTACATCTATTTCTATGTCGCTTCTCCACCGACTACCCAACTTCAGTTTGCTATTTATGACTTAATATCTCCAACATGGTACAGATTATCTGATGATTAGTCTGATAGTTCATTAGTGTCTTCTTTCAACTCTTTTTAGAGGCTGCTGTTGTTGTTAGTCCTTTAATGAGATGCTTCAGTTGAATAAATACACTTCAAAAGAAGAAGAGAAAAGCTGATGTTAGAGATATAGGAACCCAATATAGGCTTAGAAACATTTACAAGTCCTAGAGTCTTGCCATCCGGCACATCACATCTGTCACCGCCTATAGAATAAGCAAGTGTGCATCTACGCATGCTCATGCTCTGATGTGACTTATGTGGGTCATTGATGCCCTACGGTATGGCATGCCCAGTCCTGTAGTGGAGGTGTGCTGATGTCAGGTTGCATTTAGCAGGGCAGGATGATTAACCAGGGATATGTCCTTGTTATTACTGAGAAGCTCCAGGAAAGAAAAAAAAAGGTTGAATCGGTTAAATGAGGAGATGGATGGAGAGAGGTCGGCCTTGGGTACTGATCACTAACAATGATGGAAATAAGGGCAGCGGGGCATCTGAGAGGCAGTGTTGCAGACTGATAGGAGAAATATCTGCTATAATTCTGATTCTGATAATCACACATTTAGCAACCAGCAGTTGTTTCTTTCATGCCCATGTGATTGTCTTGGTAAAAATACACATAATACGCTGTATAAATGCAGTTCATTCTGTATCAGTATTCAAAGATGTCTTTTTGAAGCTGCAGACGGTAGCAGCTGTTTCACATCTACATGCTCATTCTGAAAATGTTAATGCACATTTCACAGACTTAAAGTCTGGAATTGAACAGAAAAATAGCTTTTAGTCTATCATTTTATCATTTTGTTTCCTACCTTGTTCATGCCAATTATCTTAATGTCTTAATATAGATCAGTGGAAAGAAGGTCATGCTTGCTCTAAGGAAAGTATACAGTTTGTTTAAAGGCGCAATCTGTAGTTTATTGACCATATCATCATACATGAAATTCTGAAAGACCACATATGATTGACTAACTTGTGGAGATGGCTGGTATTACAAAATAGCAGAGTTAAAGTAACTTGTATTGACAGCAGTCTTCAAATCACATTACCTGACAGAAAAATGACAGTGGCCTCCATTAGTTAATCGTCATCAGCAGATGCTTCCCAGAGGTGGAATCCACATTTCTTGAAGCCAAAAATACTGTTATAGCAGCCTTTAGTATTATGTTGCCATCTGGCCTCAGTTAGACAGGCCTATGCATGACCAAAATACTGAAATCTGGACACTTCTCACATACTGTGTTTGAAACGTCATATGCTTTAATTGTTTTCATGTTGTATTATTTGTTATAATTTGTTATAATAAATAATATGCAACCAGGAATGCCTGGAAATCAGTATTGATACTAAGTGGAGTATCTTTTACATTAATAACTTAGATTTTTTCAGTCAGTTTGAGAATGACGGCCAGTTCCTATTTTTGTGGTGCGGCTCCCCTTTTGTTTACCATTGGGACACATACTTTGGCTTTGGTCTCTGCGAGAGTAGCTTTCACCTTTGAAAGTGAGATCAAAAAACTGAGGCACTTTCTCACTGGTCCTGTGTGTGTGTATGTGAGTGTGTGTGTGTGTGTGTGTGTGTGTGTGTGTGTGTGTGTGTGTGTGTGTGTGTGGCTGTGTGTGTGTGTGTGTGTGGCTGTGTGTGTGTGTGTGTGTGTGTGTGTGTGTGTGTGTGTGTGTGTGTGTGTGTGTGTGTGTGTGTATTTCCAGTAGTATTGGAGCCTAGTGCGGAGGGGAAAACTCTCTTCCTGAACCTGAGGGAAAAGGAAGGAAGCCATCTCCAATAACCAACACACACACATACACACACACACACACACACACACACACACACAAACAAACACACAAACACAGTAGTGCTCCTGCATACAGTAGGTCTAGGAATAGACTGTGACTTCAGCACATGAACACACCCACGCTGCAAGGCCTTTCTATTATTTTTACATGCGCATCTTATGCATCGCACATAGAATACGGAATGACCACCATGACTTACATCATTGCTGCTTAAAATATTTTGAGTGAAAGAGGCCTAAGGTTCACACATTTGGAATATACCAGCTCAGACGGTTGTACAGACACTTCCTTCCCCCTCTTTGGGGTAACCAATCCTGAGATCCTGCTTTTCCCTGGCTCACCCCTGTAAACAGGATGCTCAAGTGGCAGTCCCACCCATCTCCCCACTTCTTCCACTGTGTATTCCCATGGCCAGACTGAAAGGTTTGCTTCCATCCAGTCATCCCGCATCCATGTGAGATGGTTGTAAATGGCAACATCCATACAGGAGCAGCTTTCAAACTTCTCTTATCACAAAAGCAGCCCACTCAAGTTGTCTGCATTGTTCTCCCTTTAAAAAAAATCTCTTGCTGTTTGTGGTCCATCAGCATTCAGGTGGGGACAATGGATGCACATATGGAGATGCTTAATCACTGTCACTGAGTGTGTGTGTGTGTGTGTGTGTGTGTGTGTGTGTGTGTGTGTGTGTGTGTGTGTGTGTGTGTGTGTGTGTGTGTGTGTGTGTGTGTGTGTGTGTGTGTGTGTGGATGTCAGCAAGGGGAAGAGTAGGAGGAGTAGGGTGCGTGTGTTTGTGCATATGCTTGTGTGGGAGAGAGCATGTTCCAACAAAAGACCTAAAAATAGTAGAAATATGCCCATGTGACATATTGAGGCTAAAAGCTTGTGAATAATTTGTCTAATGCAACACATACCCCCTTTCTAAGCTCAATCATGAAAATATGCTCCTGCTGGTTACCTCTGCCAGACTGTGAAGTTGGAAGGAAGTAACCAGTCTGTTCAGCCGCCACACTGGGTTTGTTTGTCTGCTAGCAAGATGTCACATGGGTGCAGTTGAAATTTGGTGGACTGATAGCTAGATGCTGATTTAGAATAGATGTAGGTATATCAATTAGGCTGCCTCAGATTTTTCCCTCCATTTTTTAAATTTCAGTTTAATGCTGATTTTAGCAGCAACCAAAAAAACAAGCCTTATTTTTCAAAAGAAACTTTAATAATATCAGTGTATTGATATTAGTTAATTTCTCATTTAAGTTATTTAGGTACATGCTGGTGAGTGCATAACCACTTCAGTGCAACTACAAACCACTTGTTTGGAAGTGAAAATGAAAGCGGACACCTGTTATGTTGTGTTTGTTGCATTGTAAATCTATTTGTGTGCACAACTAAGTGCGTTGTGCCAAGGTCAAACCAGGAAGTGGTTCAGCAAAGTATATAACACATTTTTACATAGAGATGATGTGGTTCAACTGTTAATGTACGCTCTCATGTGCACGTTGTTGTAAAACCTTGTGTAGGGAAATAGCCATGACACCCTATGTCAGTAATAACGTGGGTGCATGAAATGTTATTATAATCAATAGGTACAATGATCAAAATTATGAAAAAATGCAATGGCTCCCCCCACGCTCAATGTGTCTACTATACAATATATGGCATTTTGCTCCCAGCCAGCACTGTGTACACATACCCACAATACCACAAATGATATAAACCTTCATTTAATGGCATTTCCTGTGGAGTGGAAGGTAATGATGACCCTTAAAAGAGAGATAAAACCTGCAGTTTCATTGGCTCCCTGCACACTCCACTTGTTCCAGGAGTGCAATTAAGTAGGTGGCAGATCAGCAGTGGTGAGGAGAGGGGACAGGACAGAGAAAGGACAGTTTTGAGGTTTTGGATGCAGTGTAAGTAAACAACGTTCCCCAAGTTCTAATTTTTAATCCTGATAAAAGTGCCAGAAATGTTGATAATTCAACAGATTCACTCAATGCACAAAAAGCAATTTAATTTGTACATTGCGACTGGGAGATGTTACAATTTTTATTCAGTACCTTCTGAATACCACTGAATTTCTTTGTGAGGCACATGAGATATTTCTCTGTGCCAATTTATAGGGTTGAGATAGCAAAGATGTGTAATCACAAGATGTCTGATCATTTTTATAAGGCTGTAAAAAGTACAAATTTAGCTATTAGATATTAGGAACGCCATTCAATATAATGCACCACAGTATACCATCACCACCACCCACTACGACCTCAATAATGAACATACAGTAGAATTATTACCTTTTTGACAATGTCAATGAAAACTGAAAAATAAATATGTTTCATAAATGTAGTATCTATAGCAGGGCTGTTGTATTAGATTGCGTTAGATTGCACAGGTGTACGTAATGAAGTAGCTGGTGAGTGTATATGTGGTTTTGCAGCTTTCTGCACAGCGTCAACTGCATTTGCTATTATAAGACCATATTTAAGTTGGCATTGCATCCAGGGAGGTTTGTAAATAGTCCTTCTCCTTAAGGAGTAGGATGTGCATCTTTTTTACCACAACCACCCACGTGTGTTTATAAAAAGACACACATTGATGTTTCTTAAGCATTATTGTTATTTCACACAATACCAAATTTGACTTCTGGAATTTTCCATTCCATTTGGAGTACATGTTAACAGTATATTGCAATATTATTTTACACATGCTTTTGAGAAAGTCTGACGTGTGACTTTATAATCAGCTGCTGAATCAGTATTGCATTCCCACACTGTTTCTCACAAAATAAAATTATAAAAATGTTTAAAAGATAAACAGCTGTGGAGGCTGCGGCTTTGCACGTTGCACAGCTCAGTATTGGCAGCGGCCTGTGCCATCTAGTTAGTCTTGTGATTATCTCTGTTGTTTAAGCATACCAAGACAGTTCACCCTTGTAGTCAAACATGACTTCTGGTCAACATTTAAAAAGAGTGTGATATGCTACGCACTCAGCATCTAGTCAAAGCAAATATCCATTTGCAAACCAGGCTATTGATTCTGTTGTGAACACAAGATTAGCTTTTAACACAGATGAAAGGTCAGGGCTCAGTTGTGGTGCTGATTAAAGTGAATTGTGATTGCCAAAGTTTGTATGAAACTCTGCCTCTTGAACACGGTGAGTTCAGCTGTGTATACGTTAGTGAAAATCATTACGTATGCATTGTCATGACCTCAGGGGGATGACCTCACTTCAGCTCAAATAAGCAACTCCTGGTCAGAATGATATTAAACTCTGCTGAGTGTGTTGGGTGAGGGCGCAGCACTCTATTGCGTTAGTTTTACAGTCGACATGTGAAAGACCTGAATAATTTAAAGCTATAAGAGCGTGTGCCTGTTCGCACTCGCTTACCCTACTGACTCTTTCTCTTTTTAACTCACCTCCAACCTGTCCTCCTCTGCTTCACTGTGTGTGTTTGGAGTATGTGTGAAAGAGCCAGTCCAAAAGGGACACAGCTAGATTAT